>NC_091982.1:190738135-191094922 GCF_044704955.1 Pristiophorus japonicus | reverse complement strand
ACCTTCCAACATTCCTTTCACCTTACTCAGCCCATAAGTTGTACAGGCCCAAAGTTTGCCTTAGCTTGGCACTGAGAGGCTGTACAATAGGAGTTGAGAGACTTCACAATGCAGCATAATATTGCAAAGCTGGTTGAACAATCTCCAGGCTATCTGCTCCATTTTCTTACGGCCTGGAGGTTCAATGGTCCTCCCCCACTCTTGCTCCTCTCCCTAGTGCTGTGAGCCATTTCTTTCCTGCTGAAAGAGGAGAGAGTTGCTGAGTGGCTATTGAAAAGGAATATGTAGATGTGGGACTTCTTCATGTAGTGCATATGCTGAGAGTGAGAAGTTGCAAGTTGCAAGCAGGTGAGATGGTGTCCAATGGAAAGCAAGTGGCTGGAGTGTGAAGTAAGAAAGGAGTTATCAGGGGACTTCCTTGTTTTGCAATTGCTACCATGAGAACAGAATGCTGTTAGTACCGACTGTGAAGGCAGCAACAAAAGCTGAGTGTATTTGGAATAAAAAGGAGAGGTGTAAATAACAGCCAGCATGGATTTGATAAAAGCAAATTGTGTTTGACTAGCTTGATTGAGTTCTTTGCTGAAGTAATGGAGAGGGTTGAATAAGATAATGCAATTGATGTTGTGCACAAGGACTTTCAAAAGGCATTTGATAAAATACCACATAATACTTGTTAGCAAAACTGAAACCCATGGGCCCCCTAATAGTAGTTACACTGCAGCACAGAGTATAAATCAAGAAATAACAGAGGCTTGTAAGAAAGGTATGGCAATAATCACGGGTGATTTAAATCTTCATATTGATTATACTCATCAAATTGACAAAGGTAGCGTTGAGGAAGAGTTCATAGAGTGCACTTGGGATGGTTGCTTGGAACAATACATTGTGGAACCAACCAGGGAGCAGACTATTTTAGATCTGGTAGTGTGTAATGAGACTGGATTAATTAATGATCTCATAGTAAAGAATCCTCTTGGGAAGTGTGATCATAGCATAGTAGAATTCAGTTTGAGGGTGAGGAAGCTAGGTCTCAAACTAGTGTCTTGAACTTAAATAAATTCAGTTACAAAGCTATGAAGGCAGAGTTGGCTAAAGTGGACTGGGAAAATATATTAAACGGTAAGAAGGTAGATGAGCAATGGAACACATTTAAGGAGATATTTCATAACTCTCAGCAAAGATATATTCCAGTGAGAAAGAAAGACTCCAAGAGAAGGATGAAACATCCGTGGCTAAGGAAGTAAAGGATGGTATCAAATTGAAAACAAAGTCATACAATGCTGTGAAGAATAGTGGAAAGCCAGAGGATTGGGAACTTTTTCAAAACCAGCAAAGGATGACTAAAAAAATAATAAAGATAGAGAAGATAGTTTATGCGAGTAAACTAGAAAGAAATATAAAAGCAAACAGTAAGAGCTTCTACAGGTATTTAAAAAGGAAGAGGGTAACTAAAGTAAACGCTGGTCCCTTAGAGGATGAAACAGGGGAATTAATAATGGGAAACAGGAAAATGGCAGATATTTTGGATCGGCCTTCACTGTCGAAGACACTAAAAGCATCCCCATAATTGATAATCAAGGGGCTATTGGGCAAGGGGAACTTAAATCAATCACTATCACTAGAGAAAAAGTACTAGGCAAATTAATGGGACTAAAGATGGACATGTCCCCTGGACCTGATGGCCTACATCCTAGGGTCTTAAAAGAAGTGGCTGCAGAGATAGTGGATGTATTGGTTGTAATCTACCAAAATTCCCTGGATTCTGGAGAGGTCCCAGTGGATTGAAAAACCGCAAATGTAACGCCCCTATTTAAGAATGGAGGGAGACAGAAAGCAGGAAACTATAGACCAGTTAGACTAACATTTGTCCTTGTGAAAATGCTGGAGTCCATTATTAAGGAAATAGTAGCAGGACATTTAGAAAATAAAATTAAGATCAAAGAGCTAAACTCTTGGCTCAAAGACTGGTGTGGGAGAAATAGGTTTTGGTTCCTGGAGCATTGGCACCAGTAGTGGGCTAAGAGGGGGCTGTTCTGTCGGGAGGGACGGACTCCACTTGGAATGTGCTGGGGCTAGGGTCCTGGTGAACCGAATAACTAGGGCTGCAGAGAGAACTTAAACTAATTAGTGAGGGGGAGGGTTCAGGTGAGCAGAAACCTAAAAGCTCAAAGAACAAGGTGAAGGCAATAGAGCAGGGTAGCATTGGGGGAAACAAAAACCAGAGCATAACAGGAAGGGACAGAATCTATCAGAAACTGGGGCCACAGCAGGAGAAAATGGTGAGAAAATATATTTAAAAGCTCTTTATCTGAATGCACGCAGCATTCGTAACAAATTAGATGAGCTGTCGGCACAAATAGTTACAAATGGGTATGATCTGTAGCCATAACAGAGACGTGGTTGCAAGGTGACCAAGACTAGGAACTAAACATTCAGGGGTACTTGACAATTCAGAAGGACAGACAGAAAGGAAAAGGAGGTGGCATAGCTCTGTTGATAAAGGATGGAATCACTGCAATAGTGAGACACGATATTGGCTCAAATGATCAGGATGTTGAAACAGTTTGGGTGGAGATAAGGAATAATAAGGGAAAAAGTTACTAGTGGACATAGTCTGTAGGCCCCCTAACAGTAGCAACTCTGTTGGTCGGAGCATAAACCAGGAAATAGTGGGGGCTTGTAAAAAGGGAACAGCAATAATCATAGGTGATTTTAACCTCCATATTGATTGAACAAATTAAATTGGTCTGGGTAGCCTTGAAGAACAGTTCATAATGCATAAGTGACGGGTTCCTTTAGCAGTATGTAATGGAACCAACCAAGGGGCAGGCTATAGAAACATAGGGCCCAAGTTTCGGGCTGCACGACGCCCGTTTTTCGCGCCACAAAGTGCGCCTAAAAAAAACTTACCTATTCTCCGGCTCCCTGCAGGTCCTCTGGAGCTGGGCGCGGCGCAGCAGGAGCTGTAGGGGGCGGAGCCAGATCCCTGCGCTGAAAACAGTGCCGGGACCTCTGCACATGCGTGCTACAGTGGGCGCGCATGTGCAGTAGCTCCAGGCGCCTAAAACTGTGGGAGGGGCCCGAGGCATGCAGCCCCTAGCCCTGGCTGAATGGCCTCACTGAGGCTGCATGAATAAGGCTCCTCCCACCCAACTGGACACGACTCGACCTCTGCTTTCCCCCGCCCCCCCCCCCCCCACGACCCGACCTCCGCACCCACCGCCCCCCCCCCCCGCGACTCTCTCTCTTTCCCTCCCCCCGTGACTCTCCCACCCCCCCTGACCTCCGCAACTCTTTCCCTCCCCGCCACCCCCCCCCACCCCCCGGACCTCCGCGACTCTTCCCCCCCCCCTCCCCAAGACCTCTGCGACTCTCCCCCCCCCCCCCGGATTCCGCGACTCTTTTCCCCCCCCCCCCCACCGGACCTCTGCGACTCTTCCCCCACCCCCGGACCTCCGTGACCCCCCCCCCGAGACCCGACGCCACCTACCTGTAAATCCAGCCAGAAGTCTTGGGCCTGGCCATGCAGCCTCCTTCTCTCCCTTCTCTCCCTTCCTTCCCTTCCTCCCTCCATTCTCTCTCCCTTCTCCCTCTCCCTCCATCCTCTCTCCCTTCTCCCCCCTCCCCCTCTCCACCCCTCCCCCCTCTCCCCACTACCCCCCTCCACCTCCCCCCTCCTCCTCCCACCCCACCCCCTCCTCCTCCCACCCCCCCCTCCTCCTCCCACCCCCCCACCTCCTCCTCCCCACCCTTCTTCTCCCCCCCACTCCACCTCCCCTCCACCTCCTCCCCCCCAACCACTCTCCACCTTCCAATCTCCCCCCACCTCCTCCTCCCAACCCCCACCCCACCTCCACCTCTCCCCATCCCCCCTCTTCCTCTCCCCTCCCCCTTCACCCTCCTCCCCCCTCCCCCTTCACCCCCCCACCTCCCCCTTCACCCCCCACCGCCCCTCCCCCCTCCACCCCACCTTCCTTCTCCCCCTTCCACCCACCTTCTCCCCCTCCCCTCGCTGTCAGAAACACAGACACTGACAGAGAGTGAGAGACACACACACAGACAGACAGAGAGATAGAGACACTGACAGAGACACACTTGGGGGGCCGTCCCAGCACGCTGTTGGAGGTCTCCCAGTGCTGCAGTCAGTAAGTAGAAAATGTTTTATTTATTGATTTTTTTTTTTTTATTTTTTTTTTTTAAATTTTTTTTGATTGATTTATTAGTTGATTTATTGATGTATTTGTCATTTATTATTGATGATGGCTCTTTATTTGTAAAACTGAAGTGTTTAATGTTTGTAAACTTCCCTTTAAACCCTAGCCCCCCACCCCCTTTCCCTATGCCTAATTTGTAACCTACGCCTGATTTTCTAAAGTGTAGACAAGGTTTTTTCGAACGTACAAAAATCTTCACTTACTCCATTCTAAGTTAGTTTGGAGTAAGTTTTCACTGCCTAAACTTTGAAAACAGGCGTAAGTGGCCGGACACGCCCCCTTTTGAAAAAAGAATTCTGTTCCAAAGTGAAACTGTTCTAACTGACTAGAACTGGAGCAAACTAAATGCCGAGAATTCAAATTTATAAGATACTCCATTCTAAACCAGTTGCTCCCAAAAATCAGGAGCAACTCAGGCCGAAACTTGGCCCCATAGAAACATAGAAAATAGGTGCAGGAGTTCATGGCTGAACATGCAACTTCAGTACCCCATTCCTGCTTTCTCGCCATACCCCTTGATCCCCCTAGTAGTAAGGGCTACATCTAACTCCTTTTTGAATATATTTAGTGAATTGGCCTCAACAACTTTCTGTGGTAGAGAATTCCACGGGTTCACCACTCTCTGGGTGAAGAAGTTTCTCCTCATCTCGGTCCTAAATGGCTTACCTCTTATCCTTAGACTGTGACCCCTGGTTCTGGACTTCTCCAACATTGGGAACATTCTTCCTGCATCTAACCTGTCTAAACCCGTCAGAATTTTAAACGTTTCTCTGAGATTTCCTCTCATTCTTCTAAACTCCAGTGAATACAAGCCCAGTTGATCCAGTCATTCTTAATATGTCAGTCCCGCCATCCCGGGAATCAGTCTGGTGAACCTTCGCTGCACTCTCTCAATAGCAAGAATGTCCTTCCTCAAGTTAGGAAACCAAAACTGTACACAATACTCCAGGTGTGGCCTCACCAAGGCCCTGTACAACTGTAGTAACACCTCCCTGCCCCTGTACTCAAATCCCCTCGCTATGAAGGCCAACATGCCATTTGCTTTCTTAACCGCATGCTGTACCTGCATGCCAACCTTCAATGACTGATGTACCTCCCCTTTTCCTAATCTGTCACCATTCAGATAATAGTCTGTCTCTCTGTTTTTACCACCAAAGTGGATAACCTCACATTTATCCACATTATACTTCATCTGCCATGCATTTTGCCCACTCACCTAACCTATCCAAGTCACTCTGCAGCCTCATAGCATCCTCCTCGCACCTCACACTGCCACCCAACTTAGTATCATCCACAAATTTGGAGATACTACATTTAATCCCCTCGTCCAAATCATTAATGTACAATGTAAACAGCTGGGGCCCCAGCACAGAACCTTGCGGTACCCCATTAGTCACTGTCAGCCATTCTGAAAAGTACCCATTTACTCCTACTCTTTGCTTCCTGTCTGCCAACCAGTTCTCAATCCACGTCAGCACACTACCCCCAATCCCACGTGCTTTAACTTTGCAGTCCTGTGTAATGAGATAGGATTAATAAACAATCTCCTAGTAAGGGGCGAGAAAGTTGGATCTCAAATCAGCATACTAAGCTTAAATAAAGGAGACTATGAAGGTATGAGGGCAGAGTTGGCTAAAGTGGACTGGGGAAATAGATTAAAGTATAG
The DNA here is from genome assembly GCF_044704955.1 of Pristiophorus japonicus. Classification (NCBI taxonomy): domain Eukaryota; kingdom Metazoa; phylum Chordata; class Chondrichthyes; family Pristiophoridae; genus Pristiophorus; species Pristiophorus japonicus. Next base: position 191,089,039 of record NC_091982.1, on the reverse strand, counting down.
GACGGTTGATGAACAGTAGTGTACATTTAAGGAGATATTTCACAACTCTCAAGAAAAATATATTCCAGTGAGGAGGAAAGGGTGTAAAAGAAATAATAGCCAACCATGGCTAACCAAAGAAATAAAGGACGGTATCCAATTAAAAACAAGGTCATACAAAGTGGCCAAAACTGGTGGGAGGACAGAAGATTGGGAAACTTTTAAAAGCCAGTAAAGAATGACTAAAAAAATGATTAAGAAAGGGAAGATAAACTATGAAAGTAAACTAGCATGAAATATAAAAACAGATAGTAAGTGTTTCTACAGGTATATAAAAAGGAAAAGAGTGGCTAAAGTAAATGTTGGTCCCTTTGAGGACGAGGAATTAGTGATGGGGAACATGGAGATGGCAGAAACTCTGAACAAATATTTTGTATCAGTCTTTACGGTAGAGGACACTAAAAATATCCCAACAGTGGATAGTCAAGGGGCTATGGAGAGGAGGAACTTAACACAATCACAATCACTAAGGAGGTGGTACTCAGTAAAATAATGGGACTAAAGGCGTATAAATCCCCTGGACCTGATGGCTGGCATCCTAATGTCTTAAGAGAAGTAGCGGCAGGGATAGTGGATGCATTGGTTGTAATTTACCAAAATTCCCTGGATTCTGGGGAGGTCCCAGCAGATTGGAAAACTGCAAATATAACACCCCTATTTAAAAAAGGAGCCAGACAAAAAGCAGGAAACTATAGACCAGTTAGCCAAACATCTGTGGTTGGTTAAATGTTTAAGTCCATTATTAAAGAAGCAGTAGCAGGACATTTGGAAAAGCATAATTCAGTCAGGCAGAGTCGGCATGGATTTATGAAGGGGAAGTCATGTTTGACAAATTTGCTGGAATTCTTTGAGGATGTAACGAACAGGGTGGATAAAGGGGAATCAGTGGATGTGGTGACCTCAGCTGAGGAGCTCCTCCCGGAGTCAGAGTGTGGATTCTATCCACTATGGGGTACAACGGACATGATCTTTATGGCGCGACAACTGCAAAAGAAATACAGGAAACAGCACCAACCCTTGTACATGGCATTCTTTGACCTTACAAAGGCCTTTGACACTGTTAACCGCAAGTGACTATGGACTCCTCCATTTCGGCTGCCCCCAAAAGTTTGTCGCAATCCTCTGCCTGCTCCACAACGACATGCAAGCTGTGATCCTGACCAATGGATCCACCACAGACCTAATCCACGTCCGAACCGGGGTCAAGCACGGCTGCGTCATTGCGCCAATCATCTTCTCGATCTTCCACGCTGCAATGCTCCACCTAACACTCAACAAGCGCCCCGCTGGAGTGGAACTAAACTACAGAACCAGTCGAAACCTGTTCAAACTTTGTCGCCTCCAGGCCAGATTCAAGATCATCCCATCCTTTATCGTCGAGTTACAGTACGCGGACGACGCTTGCATTCAGAGGCTGATCGCCAAGTCATAGTCAACATTTTCACTGGGGCATACGAAAGCATAGGCCTTCCACTAAACATCCGTAACACAAAGGTCTTCAGCCAACCTAACCCCACCACACAGCATTGACCACTAGTCATCAAGATCCACGGCGCGCCCCTGGACAACGTGGACCACTTTCCATACCTCGGGAGCCTATTATCAGCAAGGGCAGACATCGACGACGAGGTTCAACACTGCCTCCCATGCGCCGGCACAGCCTTCGGCCGCCTGAGGAAGAGAGTGTTCGAAAATCAGGCCCTCAAATCTGGCACCAAGCTTATGATCTACAGGGCTGTAGTGATACCCACCCTCCTGTATGGCTCAGAGACATGGACCATATACAGTAGACACCTCAAATCGCTGGAGAATACCACCAACAATGTCTCCGCAAGATCCTGCAAATCCCCTGGGAGGACAAATGCACCAACATTAGTGTCCTCGATCAGGCCAACATCCCCAGCATCGAAGTACTGACCACATTCGACCAGCTCCGTTGGGTGGGCCACATAGTTCGCATGCCTGACACAAGACTCCCAAAGCAAGCACTCTACTTGGAACTCCTACACGGCAAGCGAGCCCCAGGTGGGCAGAGGAAAAGTTTCAAGGACACCCCATAAGCCTCCTTGATAAAATGCAACATCCCCACCGACACCTGGGAGTCCCTGGCAAAAGACTGCCCTAAGTGGAGGAAGAGCATTCGGGAGGGCGCTAAGCACCTCGAGTCTCGTCGCCGAGAGCATGCAGAAAGCAAGCACAGGCAGCGAAAGGAGCGTGCAGCAAACCAGATTCCGCACCTACCCTTTCCTTCAATGCCTGTCTGTCCCACCTGTGACAGAGACTGTAATTCCCATATTGGACTGTTCAGTCACCTAAGAGCTCGCTTTTAGAGTGGAAGCAAGTCTTCCTCGATTTTGAGGGATTGCCTATGATGGTGTATTTGGACTTCCAGAAGGCATTTGACAAGGTGCCACGTATAAGGTTATTGCACAAGATAAAAGTTCACGGGGTTGGGGGTAATATATTAGCATGGATAGAGAATTGGCTAACTAACAGAAAACAGAGAGTCAGGATAAATGGTTCATTCTCGAGTTGGCAATCAGTAACTAGTGGGGTGCCGCAGGAATCAGTGTTGGGACCCCAACTATTTACAATCTATATTAACGACTTGGATGAAGGGACCGAGCGTAACGTAGCCAAGTTTGCTGACGTTACAAAGATGGGAGGAAAAGCAATGTGTGAGGAGGACACAAAAAATTTGCAAAAGGACATAAATAGGCTAAGTGAGTGGCCAAAAATTTGGCAGATGGAGTATAATGGAAAGTGTGAGGTTATGCAAATTGGCAGAAAAAAATCGAAGAGCAAGTTATTATTTAAATGGAGAAAAATTGCAAAGTGCTGTAGTACAGCGGGATCTGGGGGTCCTGGTGCATGAAACACAAAAGGTTAGTATGCAGGTACAGCAAGTGATCAGGAAGGCCAATGGAATCTTGGTCTTTATTGCAAAGGGGATGGAGTACAAAAGCAGGGAAGTCTTGCTACAGTTATACAGGGTATTGGTGAGGCCACACCTGGAATACTGCGTGCAGTTTTGGTTTTCATATTTCCGAAAGGATATACTTGCTTTGGCGGCAGTTCAGGGAAGGTTCACTTGGGGTTAATGGGAACGGGCAGGGAAGTGGACCCGAGTCCATGATCGGATCAGTCTTGATCGTATTAAATGGCGGAGCAGGCTCGAGAGGCCGTATGGCCTTCTCCTGCTCCTATTTCTTATGTTCTTGGGTTCTTATAATACAGTCAAGTAGAGTCAGCATGGTTTTATGAAAGGGAAATCATGTTTGACAAATTTGCTGGAGTTCTTTGAGGATGTAATGAGTAGGGTGGATAAAGGGGAACCAGTAGATGTTGTGTATTTGGATTTCCAGCAGGCATTCGATAATGTGCCACATAAAAAGTTACTGCACAAGATAAGAGCTCACAGGGTTGGGGGGTAATATATCAGCATGGATAGAGGATTGGCTAACTAACATGGGTCATTTTCAGGTTGGCAAACTGTAACTAGTGAAGTGCCACAGGTATCGGTGCTGGGGCCTCAACTATTTACAATCTATATTAATGATTTAAATGAAGGGACCGAGTGTAATGTATCCACATTTGCTGATGATACAAAGATAATAGTCTGCCTCTCTGTTTTTACCACCAAGGTTATCCACTTTGGTGGTAAAAATAGAGAGGCAGACTATTATCTGAATGGTGACAGATTAGGAAAAGGGGAGGTGCAACGAGACCTGGGTGTCATGGTACATCAGTCATTGAAGGTTGGCATGCAGGTACAGCAGGCGGTTAAGAAAGCAAATGGCATGTTGGCCTTCATAGCGAGGGGATTTGAGTACAGGGGCAGGGAGGTGTTGCTACAGTTGTACAGGGCCTTGGTGAGGCCACACCTGGAGTATTGTGTACAGTTTTGGTCTCCTAACTTGAGGAAGGACATTCTTGCTATTGAGGGAGTGCAGCGAAGGTTCACCAGACTGATTCCCGGAATGGCGGGACTGACATATCAAGAAAGACTGGATCAACTGGGCTTGCATTCACTGGAGTTCAGAAGAATGAGAGGGGATCTCATAGAAACATTTAAAATTCTGACGGGTTTAGACAGGTTAGATGCAGGAAGAATGTTCCCAATGTTGGGGAAGTCCAGAACCAGGAGTCACAGTCTAAGGATAAGGGGTAAGCCATTTAGGTCCGAGATGAGGAGAAACTTCTTCACCCAGAGAGTGGTAAACCCGTGGAATTCTCTACCACAGAAAGTTGTTGAGGCCAATTCACTAAATATATTCAAAAAGGAGTTAGATGTAGCCCTTACTACTAGGGGGATCAAGGGGTATGGCGAGAAAGCAGGAATGGGGTACTGAAGTTGCATGTTCAGCCATGAACTCATTGAATGGCGGTGCAGGTTCGAAGGGCCGAATGGCCTACTCCTGCACCTATTTTCTATGTTTCTATGTCTATGTTTCTATGTTTCTAGATGGGAAAGCAAATTGTGAGGAGGATGCAAAGAATCTGAAAAGGGATATAGATAGGCTAAATGATTGGGCAAAAATTTGGCAGATGGAATATAATGTGGAAAAACGTGAGGTTATCCACGTTGGTAGGAAAAATAAAAAAACAAATTGTTATTTAAATAAGGAGATATTACAAAATGCTGCAGTACAGAGTGATCTGGAGGTCCTTATACATGAAACACAAAAAGTTAGCATGCAGGTACAGCACGTAATTAGGAAGGCAAATGGAATATTGGCCTTTATTGCAAGGGGAATGGAGTATAAAAGCAGGGAAGTCCCGCTACAACTGTACAGGGTGTTGGTGAGACCACATATGGAGTACTGTGTACAGTTTTAGTCTCCGTATTTAAGGAGGGATATACTTGCATTGGAGGCAGTTCAGAGATGGCTCACGAGGATTTTTCCTGAGATGAAGGGGTTGTCTTATGAAGAAGGGTTGAGCAGGTTGGGCCTATGCTCATTGGAGTTTAGAAGAATGAGAGGTGATCTTATTGAAACGTGTAAGATTCTGAAGGGGTTTGACAGGGTAGATGCAGAGAGGATGTTTCTCCTCGTGGGGGAATCTAGAACTAGGGGGCATAGTTTCAGAATAAGGGGTCGCCCATTTAAAACGCAAATGAGGAGGAATTTCTTCTCTCAGGGTCGTGAATCTTTGGAATTCTCAACCCCAGACAGCTGTAGAGGCTGGGTCATTGAATATACTTAAGGTGGAGATGGATGGATTTTTGAATGATAAGGGAGTGAAGGGTTATGGAGAGCGGGCATAGAAGTGGTATTGAGGCCAAGATCAGATCAGCTATGTTCTTATTGAATGGTGAAGCAGGCTTGAGGGGCCAAATGGCCTACTCCTGCTCCCTTACGGCACTGGTTATAAATCACTGGTTAGGCCCCAGCTGGAGTATGGAACCACACTTTAGGAAGGATGTCAAGGTCTTGGAGAGGGTGCAGAGGAGATGTACTAGAATGGTACCAGGAATGTGGGACTTCAGTTATGTGGAGAGACTAGAGAAGCTGGGGTTGTTCTCCTTAGGACAAAGAAGGTTGATGGGAGATTTAATAGAGGTGTTCAAAATAATTAAGAGTTTTAATGGAGTAAGTATGAGAAACTGTTTCCAGTGGTGGGAGGGTCGGTAACCAGAGGACACAGATTTATGGTAATTGACAAAAGAACCAGAGGTTAGATAAGTCGATTTTTTTTTGCACTGCAAGTTGTTATGATGCAGGATGCACTGCCTAAAAGGGTGGTGAAAGTAGATACAATAGTAATTTTCAAAAGGGAATTGGATAAATACTTGAAGGGAAAAAATTTACAGGGCTATGGCAAAAGGGCAGGAAATAAGACTTATTGGATAGCTCTTTCAAAGAGCAGGCACAGTCACAATGGGCCAAATGGCCTCTTTATATGCTGTATCGGGTACAGTAGCATTTATCTAGATGGCCACGTCCTGAAGGACATAGCTGCCAGACTGCCAGATTGCAGCACGTCCAATACGAGGGGAAAACCTACTTGACCTTGTCCTCGCCAATCTACCTGTTGTAGATGCACCTGTCCATGAGAGTATTGGTAAGAGTGACCACTGCACAGTTCTTGCGGAGACGAAGTCTCTTCTTCACACTGAGGACACCCTCCATCATGTTATGTGGCAATACCACCGTGTTAAATTTAGAACAGATCTAGCAGTGCAAAACTGGGCATCCATGAGGTGCTTGGGCCATCCGCAACAACAGCAGAATTGTATTCCACCGCAATCTGTAACCTCATATTCCGGCATATCGCTCACTCTACCATTCTTCTTCTTCTTCTTCTTCTTAGGCAGTCCCTTGGAGTCAAGGATGACTTGCTTCCACACTAATATGAGTTCTCAGGTGACTGATGAGACTAATGCGGGATCTACAGTCTCTGTCACAGGTCAGGCAGGTGGTGGTTGAAAGGACGGGTGGGTGGAGTGCTTGGGTTGTTGTGCGCTCCTTCCGCTGTTTGCGGTTGGCTTCTGCATGCTCCCGGTGAAGAGACTCGAGGTGTTCAGCACCTTCCCGGATGCTTCTCCTTCACTTTGAGCGATCTTGGGCCAGGGATTCTCAGGTGTTGGTGGGGATGTTGCACTTTTTCATGGAGGCTTTGAGGGTGTCCTTGAAGTGTTTCCTCTGCTCACCTCTACCATTACCATCAAGCCAGGCAACAACCCTGGTACAATGTGGAATATAGAAGAGAATGCCAGCAACACCAGTCATATCTGAAAATGAGGTGCCAACCTGGTGAAGTTAAAACACAGAACTACATGCATGCTAAACAGCAGAAGAGGCATGCTATATACAGAGCTAAGCAATCCTACAACTAATAGATCTGATCAAAGTTCTGCAATCCTGTCACATCCAGTTGTGAATAGTGGTGGACAATTAATCAAATAACGGGAGGAGGAAGAGGAGGCTCTATAAACATCCCCATCCTCAACGATGGTGGGGTCCAGCACCTAAGTGCCAAAGATAAGGCTGAAATGTTCGCAACCATCTTCAGCCAGAAGTGCTGAGTGGATGATCCATCTTAGCCTTCTCCTGAGATTCCCACCATCACAGATGCCAGTTTTCAGCTAATTCAATTCACTCCACGTGATATGAAGAAACGGCTGAGTGCAAAAGATAAAGCAAAGGCGATGGGCCCCAACACCATTCTAGCTGTAGTGGTGAAGACTTGTGCTCCAGAACTAGCCTCTAACCAAGCTGTTCCAGTACATCTACAACACTGGCATCTATCCGACAAAGTGGAAAATTGCCCAGGTATGATTTGTCCAGAAAAAACAGGACAAATTCAAACCGGTCCAAATATGGACAAAGGAGCTGAATTCCAGAGGTGAGGTGAGAGTTACTGCCCTTGACATCAAGGCAGCATTTGACAGAGTGTGGCTCCAAGGAGCCCCAGTAAAATTGAAGTAAATGGGGATCAGGGGAAAACTCTCCAATGGCAGGAATCATACCTACACAAAGCAGGATAGCTGTGGTTGTTGGAAGCCGATTATCTCAGCCCCAGGACAGTGTCTTAGGCCCAACCATCTTCAGCTGCTTCATGAATGACCTACCCTCCATCATAAGGTCAGAAGTGAGGGTATCTGCTGATGATTGCACAGTGTATTCGCAATTCCTTAGATAATGAAGGAGTCTGTGCCCGTATGCACCAAGACCTGGACAACATCCAGGCTTGGGCTCATAAGTAGCAAATAACACGCCACACAAATGCCAGATAATGACCATCTCCAACAAGAGAAAGTCTACCCTCCTCCCCTTGACATTCAATGGCATTACCATCAGCGAATCCTCCATCATCAACATCTTGGGGGGGGGGGGGGATTGGGGGGGTCACCATTGATCACAACTTAACTGGAACAGCCACATAAATACCGTGGCTACAAGAGCAGGTCAAAGGCTGGGTATTCTCCGGCGAGTGATTCACCTCCTGACTCCCCCAAGCCTTTCCACCAGGCACATGTCAGGAGTGTGATGTCATACTCTCCACTTGCCTGCATGATTGTAGCTCCAACAACACTCAAGTAGTTCGGCACCATCAGGACAAAACAGCCCCCTTGATCAGCATCCCATCCACTTGCTTAAACATTCACTTCCTACACCACCAGCGCAAAGTGGCTAGAGTGTATACCATCTACATCAGGGGTTCTCAAGCTTTTTGCTCCAGAGGCCCCGCTCCCATGTAATAAAAATTACACAGACCCCCTGTAACACAACACAAGTATATTTTCTGTATAAAATTCTCTCAGCACCACTCCCTCTTACCATGTTACTGCTGCTGCTGCTGCTATCCCGGCACTGCAAAAAATACTGATCCCCATGCCCATCCCACTCCCTCTTTCCCTTCACATGAGCCTCAATCACCTGACCCCCAGTCTCCCTCGTTCCCCTGCAACCCCCGATTCTTCACTGACTGTTCCCGGCCCATCAGCCGGTCCCGGTTCTCTGCTTGATTGTCAGTCAGCCATTCCCTCCCCCCTTCCCCAACTCCAACATTATTTATAACTAATAAAAGTGTATAATGAAAAGTAAAGCAACACTTTTTTTAAGGCCCTTGTGATTTTTCTTACAAATTGCTCACAGCAATGTCCAGATTAATGTTTTATTCCTGGCGACTCCAGGACAATCGTGGAAGGTTGAAATCCTAGCTGGAGGCCAAAATTGGGTGCGAACAATCATGACTGCCTGTGGTGCCCTCCTTGGTAGAGTAAGACTGCTAACACTCAAGATATAGGCTCGCAGGTGAAGAACATAAGAAATAGGAGCAGGAGTAGGTCCTACGGCCCCTCGAGTCTGCTCCACCATTCAATAAGATCTTGGCTGATCATCGACCTCAACTCCACCTTCCTGCCAGATCTTCATATTCCTTGATTCCCCATGACTCCAAAAATCTATCTATCTCAGCATTGAATATATTCAGAGACTCAGCATCCACTCTGGGGCTGAGAATTTCAAAGATTCACAACTCCCTGAGTGAAGAAATTCCTCCTCATCCTGAGACTGTGTCCCGTAGTTCTCGACACACCAGCCATGAGAAACAACCTCTCAGCATCTACCCTGTCAATCCCCTTCAGAATCTTGTATGTTTCAATGAGATCACCTCTCAATCTTCTAAACTCCAGAGAATATAGGCCCATTCTACACAATCTCTCATCATAGGACAGCCCTCTCATCCCAGGAATCAATCTAGAACAAATGAGCTTATGCACTAAAGGGCAGCCAGCACCCATGTAACTATACTATAATGTGAATCATCATCGTCATAGGTAGTCCCTCGGAGTCGAGGATGACTTGCCTCCACATTAAAAATGAGTTCTCAGATGACTCATAAGTCCAATGAGGGAGCTACAGTCTCTGTCGCAGATTGAACAGACGGTGGTTGAAAGTACGTTGGTTGAAGTGCCGGTTTGTTGAAGTGCTTGGGTTGTCATGCACTCGCTCCGCCGTATGCGCTTGGTCTCCACTTGATCCCGGCGAAGAGATTTGAAGTGTTCGATGCCCTCACGGATTATTCTCTTTCGTTTTGAACGATCTTGCGCCAGTGATTCCCAGGTGTTGGTGGGGATGCTGAACTTCTTCAAGGCGGCCTTCAGGGTGTCTTTGAAGCGTTTCCTCTGGCCACCTGGGGCTCATTTGCCATGTCGGAGCTCCAAGTAGAGTGCTTGCTTTGGGAGAGTCGTATCGGGCATACGGACGATGTGGTCCGTCTATCATAGCTGATCGAGCGTTGTCAATGCTTTGATGCTGAGGATGCTGGCCTGCGTGAGAACAGACATTGATACACCTATCCTGCCAATGGATTTGCAGGATCTTCTGGAGGCAGCATTGATGGTACTGCTCCAGTGCTTTGATGTCCCTGCTGTATATAGCCCATGTCTCAGAAGCATATGAGGGCAGGTATCACTACTGTTCGTAGATCATGAGCTTTGCGCCGGTTTTAAGGTTCTGGTCTTCACTCTATTCCTTAGGTGACCAAAGGCTCCGCTGGCACACTGAAGGCAGTGTTGGACTTCATCATCGATGTCTGCCCTTGTTGACAGTAGGCTCCCGAGGTATGGAACATGGTCCACGTTGTCCAAGGCTTCATCATGGATTTTGATAATCGGGGGGGCAGTGCTATGTGGCGGGGGCAGATTGATAGAGCACTTTTGTTTTACGGATGTTTGGTGTAAGACCCATGCTCTCGTATGCTACGGTGAACGTGTTCACGATGGTTTGGAGTTCGTCCTCCGAGTGAGCGCAGACTCAAGCGTCATCTGCATATTGTAATTCGATCACAGAGGATGGTACGACCTTGGATATGGTCTGAAGGTGACCAAAGTTGAACAGATTCCCGTTTGTTCTATAGATTATCTCCACTCCAGCGGGAAGCTTGCTGATGGTGAGATGTAGCATTGCAGCAAGAAAGATCGAGAAGAGCGTTGGTGCAATGACACAGCCTTGCTTTACTCCGGTTCGTACATGAGTTGGGTCTGTGATGGATCCATTGGCAAGGATCACAGCTTGCATGTTATCATGAAGCAAGCGGAGAACGGTGACAAATTTTTGAAGACATCCGAATTTGAAGAGTACACTCCATAATCCCTCACGGCTAACAGTGTCAAAGGCTTTTGTCAGGTCAAAGAAGGCCATGTATAGAGGTTGGTGTTGTTCCCTGCATTTCTCTTGATTTTGTCGTACAGTGAAGATCATGTCCATTGTGTTCATTAGTGCGTGGAATCCGCATTACGACTCTGGAAAGAGCTCTTCTGCCACAGGGAGAAGACAGTTGAGGAGGATTCTTGTGATAAATTTCCCTGTGGTAGACAGCAGGGAAATTCCTCTGTAGTCACCGCAATTGGACTTATCTCCTTTCTTGAAGATGGTCACAATTACAGCGTCTCTGAGAACCTCTGGCATGCTCTCCTCTTTCCAAATAAGAGAAATGACCTCATGTATTCGTGCCAATAGTGCTTCTCCGCCATGTTTTAGTGCTTCGGCGGGTATTCCATCGGATCCTGAGGCCTTGTTGTTCCTCAGTTATCGAATGGCCTTTTCAACCTCATGTAGGATTGGGGTTGTACTGAGATGGTAGTACAAAGTATGCTGTGGGATGGAGTTGAGTACACTCACGCGAAGACAGAGTCTCGGTTAAGGAGATCTTCAAAGTACTCCTTCCAGCGAATACTAACTGCCTCTCTGTCCTTTATTAAAACTTCTCCGTTCTTTGACCGCAATGGGCTAGGACCTTGGGTGCTTGGTCCGTAGGTGGTCTTTACTGCACTGAAGAATCCACACACGTCGTGGTTGTCGACTAGTTGCTGGATCTCCTGCGCTTTCTCAATCCACCATCTGTTCTTTATTTCGCAAGTTTTTTGTTGGACCTCGGCCTTCAGATGTCTGTAGATCTATTTTCTTGCACTCGAATTGTCTTGCTGTTTCCAATTCAAGAATGCCTTGCGCTTGCAGCTTATTAACTCCTAGATCTCCTGGTCATTCTCATCGAACCAGTCTTGGTGTTTCCTGGTCGAGTGACCGAGCATCTCCTCACAAGTCTTAATTATGGAGGCCTTGAGGGCGACCAGGTGCCGTAAGCACCCTGCATCTCTGGATCACTTTGACTCACCAGGTTGGTAGTGAAGCGTTGGCTGATTAGCGCTTTCTTAGCATGGTCTCTGGGTGCTCCAGCATTGATTTTCCTGCAGCATTGTTTCTGTTCCTGACGCTGTTTTTGGGCAACGTTGATGGACATCACCGAACGGATTAGGTGGTGGTCCATCCAGCAGTCGTCAGCTCCTGTCATGGCATGGGTGATGTGCATGTCACAATGTGAATCAACACTTTGATGACAGCAGAAGAAAAATTGGGGGAAAAAAAATTTGACAGTGCAGAATATTTAAATGAATTTGCAAACTGTTTTCAGTTTTTCTGGTAATAAGTGTCAATCCTAATACTTTCCTAATGTTGACATATTCTGCTCTTTTTCCACATCTCATCATCATCATGCTAGGCAGTCCCTCAAATCGAGGATGACTTGCTTCCACGTCAAAAATTTGACAGGTGTTTCAATGATGGACCTAAAATTCCAGGCCCGAACTAAATCTTTAAGGGTGGAAGATGCCTGTGTTTGGATCTTTTTTAACGTGTGGTGACTGTTGCACACCAGCCACCACACGGGCTTGACAGAGCTAGGTCTTGGTTCAGTAGCAAGGATTAACCAAGAAGACTGGAGATCAGCTCTGCTGCACGGACCTAGTGCGCACACATATCGCAGTGTGGGCTGGCCCATCCTGCCCCTGGGCCCTCGCCTCTTCTGGGCCCCGAACTCACGCTTCTCCTGGGCCCCGATCACGCCCTCTGCAATCTCTTGCCGCTCCTTCGCTCCAACCTCACCGCTCCTTCAGTACCTGCCCACGCTCCAATCACCGACCTGGATCTTGATGACGTCCCTTTTCACTGTCGTTGCTCTCCTGCTCCAGCACGTGCTGCTCTCTAGTGTGATATGCCACCATGCTGCTCCTTCCGCTCCCCGGCCTGCTCCGATGGTGCTCGCAAGCCGGGGGCCACGAAGACAGCAACTCATTGTTTGACCTCAGCAGCTCCTTTCCTCCTTGCCCCTTCTTCATTTGATTGTCAATCGCAACTATGCGAATAACAACAGTGGGACAAAAAAAATTCAAATCTGAAACAGAACTGATGTAAGCTTGTGCGCCGAGCCACCATTGGTTGATTTCAATAGTTGCGGGTACAGTTGCCTCTGGTGCCGTATGGCAATGAGAGGATTCAGAGAGTGAGGAGTGAAAGTAGAAGAGCAACTGGCTCAATTAGCCCGGGGAGTGGGAACAACAACCCACCTAGCGTGGCATTAGGACAAGTGTGGGGGGATGGGGGCGAAATATACAGCAGGAGCTGGCAAGGGGAGAACGGAAGACGGAGAGTTTGAGCCGGGGGATCTGCGCTCAGCGACCAGCAATTGCCACCTCTCTCCCTTCTCAGCGAGTGGGGGCCTGGGCTCAGCGGTAGCTGCCACTGTCCTTGCACAGACGTTTGGGAGGGGGAACAGAGGTCCGAGTCGGAGCTGGAGCTGCCAGTTTGCTTGGCCGGATCCACCTTTATGTGAGGGAGTATTTTTCTTTATTTTTAAATATGTTTTTTTAAAGTCGGACCTCTTGAAATCTTCTCTCAGAGAGGACAGAAACCTCCCATGGAGCAGAAGGGCCGTGGACTCCCTGTTGAGAAACCCTGATCTACAAGATGCATTGCAGCAACTCGCTATGGCTTCTTTGGTAGCACCTTCCAAACCCACGACCTCTACCAACTAGAAGGACAAGGACAGCAGGTGCATGGGAACACCATCACCTGCAAGTTCCCCTCCAAGTTACACACCATCCTGACTTGGAAATAGATCGCCGTTCCTTCCTTGTTGATGTGTCAAAATCCTAGAACTCCCTCCCTAACAGCACTGTGGAAGTACCTTCACCACAGAGACTGCGGCCGTTCAAGAAAGCGGCTCACTACCACCCACCAAGAGGTTGGGGTTGCCCATTTAAATTGGAAATGAGGAGGAATTTCTTCTCTGAGGGTCATGAATCTTTGGAATTCTCTACCTCAGAGAGCTGTGATGGCTGGATTATTGAATATATTTAAGGTGGAGATAAGACAGATTTTTAAATAAGGGAGCCAAGGAAATGGGCATGGAAGTGGAGTTGAGGGCATGGAAGTGGAGTTGAGGCCAGATCAGATCAGCCATGATCTTATTATCTTATGGCAGAGCAGGCTCGAGGGGCCAAATGGCCTACTCCTGCTCCTATTTCTTATGTTCTTCTCAAGGGCAATTTAGGATCGGCAATAAATGCTGGTGTTTCCAGTGATGGCCACATCCCTTGAATGAATAAATTTAAGAAAATCATTCTATGGTTCTATTTATCTAGTTGCTGTGTGCAAATTTCTGTGTTTGCCTAGGAAAAAGTGACTGCAATGCCCTTTGGGATGTCCTGAGAACATTAAAGGCACAGTATAAATGCGAATTATTTCTCCGTAAAAGCCCATTTAAAATAGCAATTCATGCAACGAATGTCGGTGTCGCATGTAATGCATATAAGTGTCGAAGACACCAGGTGGCAGCAGACACAGGCAATCTTCAACATATTCGAAGCTTCCATCAGCACAACAAAGAACCATACTTCTGTATGTTTTCCTGGTGTTGTTTTCAGTGGGATTAAATTATCTTAAATCTCACAATTAAATTTTGAATCAAAGAAAGGAGAGTTGAAAGTCAAGAGATACTGCGATTTGAGTGCACAGGCAGCTGATAATCGGTATTGGGATCGGGCTAACTAAGGCTCTCGTGGCACTTTCAGAAAAACCCACTAAAACACCCGTTCGAATGACTCCTCGCTGCCTCAATATATTTTGTATACACGCATTTCTAATAAGCCCGCATTGCTACAAAAAATACTGTTTGCATATAAATTGTATTATTTGAACAGTACACAGATGTGAGACCAGTCGGCGCTGCACTGAAGGGAAAGCTGGGCGAGCTTTGTTGTTTGTGGATCGGGAACCAAGCACTGTGTGCAAGTGACGAGTGTGTTTGGCGAACCTTTCCTCCGCTTTGCAAACCCAAACTTCACAAACATGTGGCTCTTCCGCATTGCAAAAAAAAATGGCGTAGTTCAGATCTCTTTCCAAAATATACAAAAAAATTAGGCATCTGGTTTTACAAACTAAATATTAATTATGCATCCTCCTCCCCCCCGCATACAATACATAAAGAGTCGGCTCAACGCACACCCAGGCACATCTCCATGGAAACACTGACCTCATGCTGTGACATGAAATCCAGGCTCATTGCTATGGAAATTATCGGTTACATCAAACCTGAAACCCGTTGCCATGGCAGCCCACCTACTGACTTAGCAGCTCTTTATGTTGCCGCGCTCCGCGCCAGTACGCCGCAGTCAGGATCTTTGTGTGTTGTGGCACAGAAAGTCTGCCAACTGGAATGAAAGCTAATGATTAAACCAGAATATACTGAACATGGGACACGCGAGTCCTCTTCATGTGCTGCATAATGTCTCCAGCATTGACCTGTCTGTAAAAACGCTGCAGCTTAGCTGACTTTAGAAAGCTCCGAGAACAAAGGAGTGACTTGCTGTCCTTGTTAGTTTTCACAGCATAGCCTTGACATACCAGGGCGTGAACCGGGTGCAGTGCCAGTTTAAGAGCGAATATTACTCCTACATCAGCAGTGAATGTTGAAATGCCCCTATTACAGCCCTTACACTAAATTAATTATTTGTACAAAAATACATGGATTGTTAAACTGATGGTATGATCATCTTACATGGCAGGGGGTGTACGAGAGTTGATTGTGCAGTTCTCTTCCAATTGTTTTTTTGCGGTGGGGTGAAGCAGTACTTGTCCCTGAGAAGTGCATTGCTGGAGTTCAGTGGGCGACAAAAAGTCTCTTTAGAAATGAAAGTTTCCATTTAACATGTATTAATTGAATTTTGTTGGGAGAGTTGCGATGTAATTTCGCAGTCAAATCAGACTTGGTTAGGTGCACGTAAGGAATAAATTATTGTGCTGTTTCTCGCGAGATTATATGCTAACTGCGTTGCTTTTGCAGATCGGCAAACAGTGCCAAGAAAATTGATAGGGAACAGAAAATATGGACATGTTATGGGTGGGGAAATTGCAACTTGCTTAATCAGCTGTAAAGGTTTAAGTTTGAACCCTTTTTTTCTGGTTATAAACCGCTTTAAAATGGCCCTCTTCATGCAAAGTAACATGCATTGATCAGTCCTTCAATATGACCTTCATAAAACATAATAGATGACTGCGTTTTTAGACCTTTTGATATCTCACTTTACTCAGCGAGGGTGCTCAGCAGCCTTCAGTGTCTCTTATTGTTAATGCCGAAGTATCGAATTTCAACAAATGCTATTTTATCCCATTACAATGATTAAAGATGAAACTGCAAATTTCGGCGCGCAATAGAAACACCAAAATGGCTTCTGCTGGTGCTTCAGATAATGCGGATTATCTTCATGGGTGGTTTCTCTGTCTGCAGCAGCTGCGCTGCAGGCGATTGGGGGGGTGGGGGAGGCTTTTTGTTTGCGTATAAAACAGGGAGAGCGTATTAGAACAATGTCACCAGCTGCAGATGTGGAGATTGCTGAAGTTAGCAATAAATAATAGTGGAAATTAACACCAAGAAAAATCCGCTGTTTTCTCGCGTTTTAAAGCTTGTTTTTCCTCATCCTCATCATTCCTGGCCGTTTATCAGTCATAAAACGGTCCGAGTAAAATGTCTTATATTTTGTTTTTCTGAGGCGACTGACTAATGATTAACGTGATAATCTGTCTCTTTCCCTTTCGCGCCCCTTTCTCGTGGTACAGTCCAAGCTGCTTTGAAGAGTTGGGTATGCAAATAGCAGCCAGACGCGAACAGTTATTGGCTATTTATTTCCTGCCTGTGTGAGCTGGCAGTTTGAGAGAACATTCTAGAAGGTCTAAGCATATGATTACAGTTTAGTCACACAAATTGTGAAACACAAGAATACAACCCTTTGTTTTTAAGACAAGTCTGCAGCCCAAAGTAAAAGGAACTAAAGCTCTTCTGAAATACATCATCTGAGGAGCATATTTGAGAATTATGAAAAAAAAGGCTTTTACTTGTCCAGGTCTCCATAAACCAGACTGAAATACATCATCTGAGGAGCATATTTGAGAATTATGAAAAAAAAGGCTTTTACTTGTCCAGGTCTCCATAAACCAGATTGAAACAGAATTAATAGCGACCTTTTTTGAGAGCTGAAATGGCTGCTACTCATTTTTGAAAATCTAGGTAAAATGCAGAGGAACGCATGTGTCCGTTAACAGACTGTCTCGGGTGATTATATGGTTTGAAAACAACTTGGTGCTATTGCTAGTAGATTCAAAGCAATTTGTTTAAAATGTGATACTTTATATGTTTTCGAAGCTAGCCATTTCTTAGTATGTGCTGTAGTAATTGGTAAAAGATAGTATTACCAGAGCTTCATAAATTGTTGGTTTTAGTGATGGGATTAAAACACTTATAAATCTGTTGTAAGGTTAAACAATTTAGTTATATTTTTAAAATTGCAGCGTAAACCAATAAACTCTTGATAATTTCCCCAGCAATCACACCCACCTACGATTAATAATGTAAAACCTTCCGGTTATTTCATCCTTATGTCTCTTGTGTATCTGTACATGCTGTAGCCAGGCAGCAAACACCATTAAAGAAAACCACAGCAGTAATTTAATCTTTCTTTAAACCTCAAGCGAGGCAAGAAATTCACCAATGCTGCAAGACATGAAGGCGACCACTTGAATGCACAATGTCAATCTAGTATTAACACTGAATATTGCATGTCCGTTATAGACTCCCCTTGCTCTCCTTAAACCTTTCAAATGTAAAATTTGCAGTACTGAAATTATATGGTTGAATGAACAAGCAGCAATACCTATAGCGTGTATTTTTTTCGAGTCCTTTTTATTTTGTCTTGTCTCCAATGTCATATTAGCAACCACTTCACCTCTTGTTCCCACTTGAGAGATAACTAGATACTGAGGCTCTGCCGATGCTACATTGTAACTTGCTGCTGGGAGTACAATGGTATGCTTGAATACTGTGCTACCTACACCCCCCTCCTCACTCCCCTTTTTTGGGAACTTAGCTTGCACCCCACTGAGATCAAATGTGAGGGATGATGAACACTGAAACTGCTTTAGAATACTACACATGTCAGGATTCAGCGATTGGTTATATCTTCCTCGTACAGCCATCATTGTCAGATGAACAAAAGTTGGCTCATTCAATCAGAGGAACCTTTGGGAATCACCTCCCTGCGCCAGGAGTTTGAGTTTTTTCTGGTACAATTTAATGATCTTTTTCAATGTGTTGGTACACAATCTGTCTAAGACCTTGGTCTCATCATAGAAATTTACAGCACGGAAGAAGGGCATTTTGGCCTATCGTGTCCGTGCCGGCCGACAAAGAGCTATCCAGCCTAATCCCACTTTCCAGCTCTTGCACCATAGCCTTGTACATTACAGCACTTCAAGTGCACATCCAAGTACTTTTTAAAAGTGGTGAGGGTTTCTGCCTCTACCACCCTTTCAGGCAGTGAGTTCCACCCTCCGGGTGAAAAAATTTCCCCTTAAATCCCCTCTAAATCTCCTACCGATTACTTTAAATCTATGCTCCCTGATTGTTGAGCCCTCTGCTAAGGGAAATAGGCCCTTCCCATCCACTCGATCTAGGCCCCTCATAATTTTATACACCTCAATAAGGTCTCCCCTCAGCCTCCTCTGTTCCAAAGAAAACAAATCCAGCCTATCCAATCTTTCCTCATAGCTAAAATTCTCCAGTCCAGGCAACATCCTCATAAGTCTCCTCTGTACCCTCTCCAGTGCAATCACAAATCTGCCTGTAAAGTGGTGACCAGAACTGCACGCAGTACTCTAGCTCTGGCCTAAATAGTGTTTTGTACAGTTCAATCTCCCTGCTCTTCTATTCTATACCTCGGCTAATAAAGGCAAGTATTCCATATACCTTTTTAACCACCTTATCTACCTGGCCTGCTACCTTCATGGATCCGTGGGACATGCACTCCAAGGTTCCTTTGTTCCTCTATTCGTCTGTGTTCTACTATATAATGTGTATTCCCTTGTTAGCCCTCCCCAAATGCATTACTTCATACATCTCTGGATTGAATTCCATTTGCCACTGCTCTGCCCACCTGACCAGTTCATTGATATCTTCCTGCAGTCTACAGCTTTCTTTTTCATTATCAACCACACAGGCAATTTTTGTATCATCTGTAAACTTCATAATCATAACCCCTACATTTAAGTCTAAATCATTGATACACACCACAAAAAGCAAGGAACCCAGTACTGAGCCCTGTGGAACCCCACTGGAAACAGCTTTCCAGTCACAAAAACACTCACCAACCATTAACCTTTGCTTCCGGCCTCTGAGCCAATTTTGGATCCAACTTGCCACTTTGCCTTGGATCCCATGGGCTTTTACTTTCATGACCAGTCTGCCATGTGGGACCTTATCAAAAGTCTTGCTAAAATCCATATACACTACATCAAATGCACTACCCTCATCGAACCTCCTTGCTACCTCCTCAAAAAATTCAATCAAGTTTATCATACATGACATTCCCTTGACAAATCCATGCTGACTGTCCCCGATTAATCCGTGTCTTTCTAAATGAAGATTTATTCTGTCCCTCAGAATTTTCTCCAACAATTTTCCCACCACCGAGATTAGCCTGACCAGCCGATAATTACTCGGTCTATCCCTTTCTCCCTTTTTTAACAAAGGAACAATGTTAGCAGTCCTCTAGCACCACACCTGTAGCCAGAGAGGATTGGAAAATGATGGTCAGATCCTCTGCTATTTCCTCTCATTTCTCTTAACAGCTTGGGATACATTTCATCTGGGCCTGGAGAATTAGCCACTTTCAAAGCTGCTAAACCTCTTAATACTTCCTCTCTCACTGTGTTTATTTGATCTAATATTTCACACTGCTCCTCCCTGATTGCAATGTCTGCAATGCCCCTCCTTTTTGAAAACAGAAGCAAAGTATTGATTAAGAACCATACCCACTTCTTCCGCCTCCACACAGAGATTACCTTGAAGGTTTGTAATAGGCCCTACTCTTTCTTTAGTTATCCTCTTGCTCCTAATGTATTTATAAAACATCTGGGTTTTCCTTGATTTTACTTGCCAACATTTTCTCTTTGCTTTCCTAATTTCCTTTTAATTTCACCCCTACACTTTCTATACTCCTCTAGGGTTTCTGCAGTATTGAGCCGTCAGTATCTGTCATAAGCCTCCCTTTTTTTTCTTTATCCTGCCCTGTATGCCCCTTGACATCCAGGGGGCTCTAGATTTGTTAATCCACCCTTTTTCTTTGTGGAACATATTTGCTCTGAACCCTCAAGATCTCCTCCTTGAATGCCTCCCACTGCTCTTGTCACTGATTTACTTTCCAGTAGCTGTTTCCAGTCCACCTTGGCTAAATCACCTCTCAGCTTAGTAAAATTGGCTTTCCCCCAATTGAGAACCTTTATTCCTGGTCTATTTTTGTCCTTTTTCATAATTACCCTAAATCTAACTGAATTATGATCATTAGCACCAAAATGCTCTCCCACTGATACCCCTTTCTTTAGCATTTGTCTCAGATAAACCCAACACTTGGAAAAGTGGGTTACTTTGTGCTTAGGCTTACTATTGCTCATTAATGCTGTCCCAAAGTCTTGCTGTGCAGTTAACAATTGTCAGCAACTACTTTAAAGGATGAAGACATGAGTGCATCATAGCCCAGTGATTCTGAGTTACAGGATGTAGTAGTTTTGGCCGAGATATAACTCTTTGTAATAATAGCATAGAAAGATTTATCTGTTCTCGTGTGCTATTTTAAAATAAACAGGTTGTACAATATCAGTCATTTCTGGGCTTGTATGATTAAAGGGTTTGAAACCATTGACATAGATCTGAGAGTTTATGGTTTAAATTCCAAAGATACTTTTCATTGGCTGACTTCCCTGAAGGAGGACTCTTTTTTTTACAACTCTTTTGGGGACACAAAATAACATTAGTTCAAGTGCCCCCTGATCTGGGGGACACTCCAGACACTTTTCAACTGCCCTTTTTTTTTGTTGCTTTTTTTTTGGGGGTGGGGGGGGTTTGATTTTTTTTTGGGCATTAAAATCATAAATTTTTTTACAAGTGCCCCCTATAAAAGGGGAGGGGGACACCAAAACCTGGCAATTAAAACAAATTAAACTTTAAAACATATAAAATCAAATTAAAATTTGGTTGCTGGGGGTAATAATGCACTCCAGTCCCTCAGGTGCCCACCTCTCGCGGAAGGCCGCGAGCGTATCGGTGGAGACTCTTTTCTTACAACTCTTTTGGTTGGATACCAATAAAACAGTTAAGTCAAGTGCCCTCCAATCTGGGGGACACTCCAAACATTTTTCAAGGCCCTTTTTTCCTTTTTTTGGGGGGGAGTTTATTGTTTTTTTTGTGTTTTTTTGGGCTTTAAAATCATAAATTTTACAAGTGCCCCCTATAAAAGGGGAGGGGGACACTAAAACCCAGCAATTAAAACAAATTAAACTTTAAAACATATAAAATCAAATTAAAATTTGGTTGCCGGGGGTAATAATGCACTCCAGTGCCCACCTCTCACGGAAGGCCGCGAGCGTACCAGTGGAGACTCTTTTCTACAACTCTTTTGGAGTAAACAATATTAACATTAAATCTTAAACATTAAATTGTGCCCCCTGATCTGGAGGACACTCCAAACATTCCCAAGGCCTTTTTTTTCTTTGTTTTTAAAAAAAAAATGTTGTATTTTTTTTGGTGTTTTTTTTTGGGCTTTAAAACCATAATTTACAAGTGTCCCCTATAAAAGGGGAGGGGGGACACTAAAACCCGGCAATTAAAACAAATTAAACTTTAAAACATATAAAATCAAATTAAAATTTGGTTGCCGGGAGTGATAATGCACTCCTGTGCCCACCTCTCATGGAAGGCCGTGAGCGTACCGGTGGAGACTCTTTTCTTACAAGCAGTAAAGTGGAAACTCCTGTAGACATTCTTGTGAGGTTAAGTGGGCATAATTGATACTAATTCTGCTATCAGGGAATTCAGCCAATTAAAAGTGTCTTTGGAATTTAAACCATAAACTCTCAGATTAAGTGAGGTCTAACCGGGCTTCTGTGCAAGTTTAACGTAACTTTTCAGCTTTTTAATTCTATCCCACTAGTAGTGAACCCCAGTGCTTTGTTTGCACTTTTTATTGCCTTGTTAACCTGTGTAACTATTTTTAGTGATTTGTGTATATGTACCCCTAGATACAGCCATGGCTCAGTGGGTAGCTCTCTCGCACCTGAGTTGGAAGGTTGTGGGTTCAAGTCCCACTCCTGCACTGTTGGAGGTGTTGTCTTTTGGATGAGACGTTAAACTGAGGCCCCATCTGCTCTCTCAGGTGGACGTATACAATCCCATGGCACTATTTTAAAGAAGAGCAGGGGAGTTATCCCTGGTGTCTGGCCAATATTTATCCCTCAATCAACATCACAAAAACAGATTATCTGATCATTATTACATTGCTGTTTGTGGGAGCATGCTGTGTGCAAATTTGCTGCCGCGTTTCCTACAACAGTGACTACACTTCAAAAGTACTTCATTGGCTGTAAAGCACTTTGGGATGTCCGGTGGTTGTGAAAGGCACTATATAAATGCAAGTCTTAGATCCCTTCGCTCCTCTACCCCATTTAGATATCTTCCATGGAGTATGTGACCTTTTTATTCTTCCTACCAAAATGCACCTTGCACTTACCTATATTGAAATTCATTTGCCAATTCCATATCCATTCTGAAAGTTTATTAATGTCTTCTTGTATTTTGTCACAGTCTTCCTCAATATTTACTGTAACCCCAATTTGGTGTCCGCAAATTTTGAAATTGTACTTCCGATTCCCAAGTCCAAATTGTTTATGTAAATGGCAAACACCAATCCTTGGAGAACACCACTTCCTACTTTTTCCCAGTCTGAGTAACTACCTTTATCCCCGACTGTTTGTTTTCTATTTTGTAGACAGTTGACAAGTATCATTCTGCTACTTGTCCCTGACTTCACATGCTCTGACATTATCATTTACAAATAGTATTCTTTATTAGATTGGGAATTCCATAGGCAACGATCTCTGCGTTGCGCTAGGATTGTGCTCTTCAACATGACCCCCACTGGAGTTTGTGGAGTCAAGGGAAAGGCGCCTCATTTGGATCGACCGAAGTACCACTTTGGACATTCCTTTGGTACTTGCCTGTTTCATGCTAGTGGAAGGGATGTGGGTTGGGAGGTTGTCCAACCCCCTGAGCTCGAAAGCCAATCGAGGATTTTTTAAAAATTCTCCTTTGGGGATTCAGGCTACTTGCATGGTCTGGACCCCACTAGTTTGTGGGGTCATTTGTTTCGTAAGGGGTGAATGGAATTAAAATTTCAAGTCAAATGTAGCAGAAATGGCAGAGAGACCTGACAGAACTATGTTTTCACTTTTCCTTGGTGGGATGGGGGTAGGGATAGGGTTGATTGTTCCCTATACTGTCTGGAGTTTAGAAGAATGAGAGGTGATCTCATTGAAACATATATGATTCTGAGGGGGATTGACAGGGTCGATGTAGAGGAGCTGTTTCCCCTGCCTGGAGAAAGAAAGAAAGAAAGACTTGCATTTATATGGTGCCTTTCACGACCACCAGACGTCTCAAAGCGCTTTACAGTCAATTAAGTACTTTTTGGAGTGTAGTCACTGTTGTAATGTGGGAAACGCGGCAGCCAATTTGCACACAGCAAATTCCCACAAACAGCAATGTGATAATAACCAGATAATCTGTTTTTATTATGTTGATAGAGGGATAAATATTGGCCAGCAAACCGGGGATAACTCCCCTGCTCTTCTTCGAAATAGTACCATGGGATCTTTTATGTCCACCTGAGAGGGCAGATAGGGCCTCGGTTTAGTGTCTCATCCAAAAGACGGCAACTCCGACAATGCAGCACTCCCTCAGCACTGCACTGGAGAGTCAACCTAGATTTATGTGCGAGTGTGCTATCCACTGAGCCACAGCTGACACAGTTTAGATTAAGTAGAGTTTAGAAGTAAGGGATTGGCCATGTAGGACTGAGATGATGAGAAATTTCTTCACTCAGAAGGTTGTGAATCACTGGAATTATTTACCCCAGAGGACCATGGATGCTCAGTTCTTGAGTATATTTAAGGCTGAGATTGATAGATTTTTGGACTCTACTCAAGGGATTTGTAGATTGGGTGGGAAAGTGGAGTTGAGGTCAAAGATCAGCCATGATCTTATTGAATGGTGGAGCAGGCTCAAAGGGCCGTATGATCTACTGCTCCTATTTCTTATGTCTAGCCCAACAAAGTTGTAGCAGGAGATTAGCAGAAGCCCCATGGAATTTTGGGCCCAGATATTCCAAACTGAATTAAACAAAGAACCTTAGTTTATTAATTTTTTCTCCAAAATTATTACTCTGCCCCCTTAATTGTTTTGTCTAGGGTCATGTACCAGCTGCACAAAAAGAGCCTAAATTTTACCTGGTCCCTCACCAAGTTAGTACAACTGACATTGGCAAACTGTCAGTGTGAAGGATTGTTAGCTTAAACTCATGTCTCTCCATTCTATGGCCACATTGGAACTACAATGCACTACATCTCTCTACCATTCATCATGTTTTAATTTTCCACACTGGAACGCCAATGCACATTTCTGACCCTCATGCTTTAATTTTATAAAATGTTGGGGGAAACTTCTGGTTAGGAGTACAATCTGGTTCAACTCTGACAAAGAGCTCAGGTAGCTGAACGCAGTGTGATAGGTTGCCACAATACAACTCTGTTGGTGGTTTTGCTTCAACAGAAGTTATCGTGTGATCTCTGGAATTACAGTGTGACGTTTGAGGCAATCTCTCTGTGCTAACATGGCTGGTTCTGGATACCTTCAACATCAAGAAATAGTACTCAATTTGCTCTTTGATCGCAATTACCTATTTGCCAACACGATTAGGAAACCCCTCTAAGTGCCTTTTTAACAATTTCATTTACTTACTTTATTTTAAAAGTAAAAATCCTTTTCTCTTTATGGCCTACTTTATGTTACTAGGCCATCTGCTGCAAGGCCTCTGTAAATGTCTTTGCTAAATCAGTTGCTAGGTGGAACAAGAGACTGAGTAGAACCAAGTTAGCCCTCCACTCATCTGTCAAACTTTAATATGTAAACCATCAGGTAAATTACTTAAACATATTTTAAAACCAGAGAGCAATACACGCACCTTTCCTATATGAAATGTCTTACCTCCATTCTGTATTTTCTCTGGCAGTCTGACTGAGATTGAAAACTCGCGGGAGTTCATTTTGACTTTAGACGTTTAGTTGAAGTTAAAACCGGGAGAGGTGTTTAATGGGTGGCTGAGCTGATATTTTGTGTTTTACGCTATCGTCTAAAGACCACCACCTTATGAGGAAATTTGGACACGGGTGATTATCATGTAGAGCGTGTATCGGGTGTGTTATGTATGTGAACCTCACCTGTGTGTAAGACTAGAGGGCACACCTGTGGGGGATCTATGGGTCACCTGTGTACCCTGGTGCAAGAGGGTATAAAAGGCAGTCCACCATGCTGCTGCCTCACTTTGGAGTTATATTAAAGAGACCAAGGTCAGAATGGTTTGAGCTTACAACACAGTTTTGTGGAGTTATTCTGAACTTAACAACTGGCGACGAGTTACAGATCACGAACTTTCACGCGGAAATGGATGCCGTTGGTATTCTTGAGAGATTTGTTGAGGGTGATGATTGGGAAACCTTCGTTGAGCGCCTTGACCAGTACTTTGTAGCCAACAAATTGGACATGGCTGAAACAGAGATCAAGCGCAGGGCGATTCTCCTCACCGTATGTGGGTCATCGGTATATGGCCTCCTTAAAAATTTGCTGGCACCGGTCAAACTAATGGACAAATCCTATGCAGAGCTGTGTACGTTGGCTAAGGAACACCTCAAGCCGAAGGAGAGCATCCTGATGGCCAGGTACCGCTTTTACACGCGCCGTCACTCCAAGGGCCAGAACATGGCAAGTTTTGTTGCCGACCTAAGATGCCTTGCGGGGCAGTGCGACTTTGCAGGATCCTTGGGGGAAATGTTGTGGGACTTTTTCGTGTTTGGAATTGGCCACGAGGTCATCCTTCACAAACTGCTGTCTGCCGAATCCCTGGATCTGAGCAAGGCCATCACGATAGCCCAAGCCTTCACATCCATGAGTGACAACACGAAACAGATTTCTGCACAGAATCAAAGCTCACCAGCAAGTACCGTGTTTAAATTAATGCCTGCAGCAGGCAGGACTGTACATGGTAGGGCCCACATGACCGCAAAGGCCAGGCCCAGGGTGACTCAGAGGCCGCTGGGGAGTGCTAATGTGAATCCATTAACACCACGTTGGCGCTGCGGGGGCAGTCACAGAGCCCATCAATATCGATTCAAGCACTACGTGTGCAAGGGCTGTGGAACAATGAGGCACCTCCAGCGAATGTGCAAGCGAACTCGGACTCACCATGTGGCAAAGTCAGCAGAGAGCGACCGCTCCAGCATGGATCACGCTGAACGAGCAAGAGAGGCAACACAACCGGAGGATGAGGAGGCAGTGTATGGGGTACACAACTTCACCACCAAAAGCCCTCCGATAATGTTAAAAGTCAAACTTAACAGCATTCCAATCTCCATGGAATTGGACACGGGGGCGAGTCAATCGATTATGAGCCAAAAGACTTTTGAGAAACTGGAGTAACAAGGCACAGAGTTCAAAACTGAGCCCAATTCACACTACATTGCGCACTTACACCAAAGAACTCATACCTGTTATCGGCAGTGCGGCAGTGAAAGTATCGTATGATGGAAGGATGCAAGATTTACTACAGGGTTACTGCTTGTACTATTACAAGGTGTGCCACCAGAGGGCACCACAGTGGGAGACTTGCAGGTTACCTGTACAGGTGTGCCTGGCCTAGTATAAAAGGCAGGCCATCATGTGTGATCCTCAATCTGGAGTTATCAATAAAGGACTAAGGTCACTACTGTTCAAGTACAACACATTGCCTCGTGGAGTCATTATCAGAGCATCTAAAGACATAACATTTCCCACTATGGATTGTACCAGGCGATGGCCCAACACTGTTCGGCAGGAGGCGGCTAGGCAAGATTCGGTGGAACTGGGACGACATCAAAACACTGTCCTCGGCGGATGATGCCCCGTGCACCCAGGTGCTAAACAAATTTCCGGCATTATTTGAGCCAGGCATCGGCAACTTCACAGGCACCAAAGTGCAGATCCATCTTGTTCCTGGGACACGACCCGTTCATCACAAGGCCATATCAGTCCCATACATGATACGAGAGAAAGTCAAAATCGAGCTGGACAGACTTCAACGAGAGGAAATCATATTGCCAGTCGAGATCAACGAGTGGGCCAGTCCAATCGTGCCGGTACTAAAGAGCGATGGTCAGAATCTGCAGGGACTAAAAGGTGATGATCAACTGAGTCTCATTACAGGACCAGTACCCGCTACCCAAAGCAGAGGATTTATTCGCAATGCTAGCAGGGGGGAAATCGTTCACCAAGCTAGACCTAACCTCCGCTTGTTGTGTATGCATGCCTGTGTGATGTCTGTAACACTGTATATAACATTGAATGTACCCTTGTACTGTACACACCTTACCGGTACACTAGAGGGTGCTGTTGCTGGAGGGTTGCCTGCACACGGCAAGTAACCCAGTATAAAAAGGAACACACAGCTTGTTGTCAGCAGTCAGGAGCTGCCAATAAAAGACTGCAGGTCTGCAGAGTTTAAGCACCATACCCTGCCTCATGGAGTCATTACTAAAGGTGCCTACATACACCACAACTGGCGACGGGAATATGGGATCACGAACTACACGCTCAACATGTCAGCAACTTTCAGCATTTTACAGAGGGGAAGATTGGGATGCTTTTGTGGAAAGATTGGAACACTTCTTTATAGCCAACAACCTGGACGGGGACACACCGGCTACACTACCGAACAAATGCAGGGCCATCCTGCTTAGAAGTTGTGGGCCCACCATCTACGGTCTCGTCAGGGACTTACTAGCCCTGGAGAAGACAACCACCAAGAGCTATGAGGAACTTGTAACAATCATACAGGAACAACTAAAACCGAAAGAAAGCATCCTCACAGCCAGGCACCGGGTTCTACACTAACCGGCGACCTGAGGGCCAAGAAATTGCCAGGTATGCTGCACACTTAAGAAGACTAGCTGCACTTTGTGAGTTTGGCGACCACCTTAATGAAGCACTAAGGGACATATTTGTCATCGGAATCAGCCATGAAGGCCTCCTACACAAATTGCTCGTGGCTGACATTGCGGTCACCCTGCAGAAAGCAATTGAAGTGAGCCAGGCCTACATGGTTTCGGCCAGCGATTCCAGGCGAATACTGACCTAGGACTCTAAACCGGCGAGCGCAGTGCATCACATGGACACTTCTAAAGGCAGAAATGCTGCCCCGAGTCCCGCAACCCTGAGTCCGCCACATGGAGCAAACCGGATGGCCCCATGCTGGTGCTGTGGAAGAAACCACAGCGCCCACCAGTGCCGCTACAAAGACTATGCGTGCAAAGGCTGCAAAGAAAAAGGGCACCTTCAGAGAATGTGCAGAAAAGGCTGTGTCTCTGATGAGTTGGCTAATCACCAGGGCTCCGACACAGATGAAGATGAAGCTGCTCTAACCCGGGGAGAGGACTATGGAATCTTTACCTGCTCCACCGGAAGTTCTCCGTGGATGATGGAAGTGGACATCGACGGGGTCCCAGTCTCCATGGAGATTGACACGGGGGCGAGCCAGTCTGTGATGAGCCAAAAGACCTTTGAAAAAATTTGGAGGAATCCTGCCACTCGACCAAAACTGTCTCCTGTCCAGGCAAAGCTGCTCACCTACACCAAAGGTAAAATCCAAATCGTTGGCAGTGTAGACGTTCAGGTCTCCCAGGGCAGCGTGTTGCACAAACTCCCCCTGTGGATTGTAGCCGGCGACAGTCCCACGCTGCTGGGCAAGAATTGGATGAACGGGTCCACATCAGGCAAAGTGGTGCTGTGGAAGAAAAGAGCACCACAACCTGCCTGCAACAATACCACAGAATGACTGCAGCACCACAAGCATGTGGAAGTAAAGAGCACCACAAAATGGCTGCAGCACACCAAGCAGCAGGCAGCAGACCTCCTCCATGCCATGAGTCAACATGGAGGAGCATCATGTGACATCAAGCATCCAATCAGATTTGAAAGCTCCCTTAAAGGAGACCGGTAATCAAAAAAATTTAAAGGGGAAGTTCCAACTATTTGAGTACATGGACTTTAAAGCTAAATATGCAATTAAAGGGTGCAAGTATGGAAATGTATGCAATGTAACCATGAATTGTGATGCTGGTTTAACTAATGTGACTAATGAGATGAATGCAGGTGTCAGTAAGGTTAAGAACAAGTTTATTATGCTCAACAATAATGATAAAGATTGTGAAATGCCTAATGTAACCATGTCTGTTGAACCCAAAAGTGATGCAAGTGCTAGAATGTATAATGCAGGCTCAACTATGTGTGATCAGAGCCAAGGTGTCATGTATGCCGGTAGGACGCTGCCAAAGGACATTGGGTCCTACAGGGACCATGCTGATGCCAATGGAATCCCCCTGTGGGAGACCCCCAGGTCCAGCAGGGGGATTCCATTGGCTACCTGACCATGTAGCCTGGACCTTTGGAACGAATGTGATGCCCCTTGCAGGACACACACACATGCAGTGGCAGCAGACCCACTTCAGGGACAGTGGTCAATGGGCAGCCCAGCCACCACCAATGGCAACCGGCACCAGACCAGCCCTACAGGTATCCTGGCCACCAGGGCCACCCCAGAAGCATGAGGCCAATACCCTCCAGCTTCCCTGGCAAACCCTGGAATGACCTGACCCTCATCCCCATTGGTGGACAAGGAGTCCACCCAGTCTTGTGGCCCTGCCCACTACCCCACAACTAGCCACATCACAGTGTATATACACAACCCACTGCCGCCATGGCTACCTCCCCGAGGGATCCCACAACAGTGACACCCACTTGGTTTGTGTGTGAGGGAGGGGAAACGTACGAGGCCAGCCTCAAGCACAGGGGTCACACTTGGCAACCACACAACCCTCACCACAACCTCCCATGGCCCATCACTGATCACGACAACTAGGATATGAAAAATGCTCAGGAGGGACTATTGTTGTGTATGCATGCCTGTTTACTGTGTGATGTCTGTAACATTGTATGCAACATTGAATGTACCCTTGTACTGTTCACTAGAGGGTGCTATTGCTGGAGACCCAGGGGTTGCCTGCACTCGGCAGGTAATCCAGTATAAAAAGGAACACACAGCTTGTTGTCAGCACTCAGGAGTTGCTAATAAAAGACTGCAGGTCTGCAGAGTTTAAGCACCATACCCTGCCTCGTGGAGTCATTACTAAAGGTGTCTACATACACAACACTGCTTACATGATACAGGAGCTGGCTGAACCGTCAAAGAAGTTGACGTGCATCAACACGCACAAAGGACTGTTCGTGTACCACAGATGCCTCTTTGGGATTTGCTCAGCAGCGGGCATTTTCCAGAGGAACATGGAGAGCCTGCTGAAATCGGTTCCATGCACCGTGGTGTTCCAAGACGACATCTTGATCACTGGTCGCAACACCACCGAGCACTTGTGCAACCTAGAAGAGGTTCTAAAGCAACTGGACAGAGTGGGACTCAGGCTGAAACGCACCAAGTGTGTTTTCCTGGCGCCAGAGGTCGAATTTCTGAGGAGAAAGATTGCGGCAGACGGCATCAGACCCACGGACTCCAAGAAGGAGGCCATCAAGAATGCACCTAGACCACAGAATGTGACGGAGCTGCGTTCGTTCCTGGGACTCCTCAACTACTTTGGTAACTTTCAACCGGGGTTGAGCACTTTGCTGGAATCCTATGCAAGGGTGATGACTGGGTTTGGGGTAGATCTCAAGAAACAGCCTTTAACAAAGCCAGAAACCTGCTATGCTCTAACAAGTTACTTGTATTGTATGACCCATGTAAACACTTAGTACTAGCATGTGATGCGTCGCCATATGGGGTCGGTTGTGTGTTACAGCAAGCAAATGTGTCAGGCAAACTGCAACCGGTTGCATATGCGTCCAGAAATTTATCCAAGGCTGAAAGAGCCTACAGTGTGGTTGAGAAAGAAGCGTTGGCTTATGTATACAGAGTTAAGAAAATGCACCAATATCTATTTGGTCTCCGGTTCGAGCTCGAAACCGACCACAAACCGTTTACTTCACTGCTCTCAGAAAGCAAAGACCAATGCTTTGTCTCGCATCCAAAGATGGGCACTAACATTGTCTGCATATGACTATGTAATCCGCCACAGACTAGGCACAGAGAACTGCGCTGACGCCCTCAGTCGGCTGCCATTGCCCACCACTGAGGTGGAAATGGAGCAATCCGCAGACTTGCTTCTGGTAATGGATGCTTTTGAGAGCGAGGAGTCACCCGTCACGGCTTGCCAGATCAGGACCTGGACCAGCCAAGGCCCCCTGTTATCACTCGTAAAAAGATGCATCGTCAATGGGAACTGGTCGGGGATTCCCGGGGAAATGCAAGATGAAATTAAGCCTTTTCACTGATGCAAAGACGAACTGTCAGTCCAGTCAATTTGCCTCCTATGGGGGAATTGTGTGATTTTGCCCAAAAAGGACAGGGAATCGTTTATACACGACCTACATAGTACCCACCCAGGCATAGTCATGATGAAGGCTATCGCCAGGTCGCACGACTGGTGGCCTGGCATTGACTCCGAATTAGAGTCATGAGTACACCAATGCGACACTTGCTCACAGTTGAGCAACGCACCCAGGGAGGCCCCCCTGAACCTGTGGTCATGGCCCTCCAAATAGTGGTCCAGGATCCACGTAGATTTCGCTGGCCCCTTTCTAGGGAAGATGTTTCTAGTAGCAGTGGACGCTTACTCAAAATGGATTGAATGTATAATAATGTCATCATGTACATCCACTGCCACCATTGAAAGCCTCAGGGCCATGTTCGCCATCCATGGTTTGCCCGACGTCCTTGTCAGTGACAATAGACCATGTTTCACCAGCTTGGAATTCAACGATTCATGACCCGCAATGGCATTAAGCATGTCAGGTCTGCCCCATTTAAGCCCGCATCCAACGGCCAAGCAGAGCGGGCAGTCCAAACAATCAAGCAAAGCTTGAGACGCGTAACGGATGACTCCTTGCAGACCCGATTATCCAGGTCCTGCTCAGCTACCAGACGCACCCCCACTCGCTCACCCGGGTTCCCCCTGCAGAATTGTTAATGAAGAGAGCACTCAAAACCAGGCTCTCCTTAGTCCATCTGGATCTCAATGATCACATAGAAACCCGGCGGCATAGGCATAACGTGTACCATGATCGCGCGGCAGCCTCGCGTGACATTGAAGTTCAAAATTATGGTCACGGTCCCAAGTGGATTACTGGCACTGTCTTAGCCAAGGAGGGGAATAGAGTGTTTGTTGTGAAATTGTTGAATGGGAAAACGTGCAGAAAGCACCTGGATCAGACCAAACTGCGATTCACGGACCACCAAGAACAGTTTAAAGAAGACCCTACCATCTATGATCCACCGACACACACCCAATTGATCTCGCTATCAACCACGAGAATGAACCCACCTTGCCCGACAGTCCGATCAGACCAACCGAGCTGCCGTGCAGTGATGGTCTGACCAACTCACCCATGCCAGGATGTCAACTCAGGCGATCGACCAGGGAACGCAGACTGCCAGATAGCCTCAACTTATAAATAACTCATACTCAAGACTTTGGAGGGAAGTGATGTTATGTATGTGAACTTCACCTGTGTGTAAGACTTGCCACCAGAGGGCACACCTGTGGGAGACCTATGGGTCACCTGTGTACCCTGGTGCAAGCAGGTATAAAAGGCAGTCCACGACGCTGCTGCCTCACTTTGGAGTTGTATTAAAGAGACCAAGGTCACAATGGTTTGAGCTTACAACACAGTCTCGTGAAGTTATTCTGAACTTAACAGGGTGGGCAGCATGCGCACTGTGCCCATCTGAAGGAGTTGGCGAGGGCCCTGTGCCATTTTCATGGCTGAGCCTAATTTACATTAATTTAATGAGCTACCACTGCTCCCTCTAGACAGCTTACTGATGAGAAGGCCAGGACATTTGGCAGGGCAGCCACTACTTAAAGACCTGCAGCAGAGCTTTAATGGGAAAGTGTTTTTTATTGTGGTTGGCAGCAACAAGCAAGATTGCACAGCAGCAGGCAAAATGACGTTCAATGGGGGTTGAACAAGTGAGCAGCAGGAAGGAGGTCCTGTAAAGGGTGATGAATGCCGAGACAGATCAGTCAACATGCATGCCATCAGCATTGTTCCCAGGACCTGGCTGCAGTACAGGAAAAAAATAATGCTCTGACCAGGACTGCTAAGATTCCCTTTCACATCTCTCTCATACTCTCTGCACTGCCCTACAGGACCATACTTTAGCCTCAGCACTATGAATTCTACTCTTCACCATCGACATTCATGGCAGAGACAGGGCATACAGCATTGAAGATGGTCAGAATGGAGGCCAGATATCATAGGGTGTTTGGGCAGCCCGATGCATGTCCCCTGAAGCTGTCACTGTTATTGCCCTGTGCTTTTTCAGGGGGCGAAAGCCAATTTCGGGACTGAGGTGATGCACACGGCGATTATGTCACAATCTCCGGGCGCAGCAGATTGGGCCGCAATGCCATAGTCCCGCTGCTTGAGTGGTAAGGGATTTGCACCCCGTTAACATCCCCTGGGGTGCTAACAGAAGGTGCAAATGCACCAAATATTGTTTCTTCACAGCTCCTAATTGCTCACCATTAAGAAAATACTCAGATTTGACTTTCTCAGATCCAAAGAGAATGACCTCACGCTTCCCCAGATTGAACTCCATCTGCCATAGTTTTGCCCACTCACTTTGTCTATTTCCCTTTGTTACTTCCTGCTCCTATCTACAGTACTTAATGTGCCTCCTAATTTAGTGTTATCCATGTCAACCATGACTCAGTTGGTCGTACTCTTGCCTCAGAGTCAGAGGGTTATTGGTTCAAGCCCCACTCCAGAGACTTGAGCACATAATGTAGTCAGAGCAGACGTTAAACCGAGGATCCATCTGAACTTTCAGGGTGGACAGAAAAGATCCCATAGCATTGTTTCGAAGAAGAGCAGGGGCGTTTCCCCCGGTGTCCTGGCCAAT
Source organism: Pristiophorus japonicus (assembly GCF_044704955.1). Taxonomy (NCBI): domain Eukaryota; kingdom Metazoa; phylum Chordata; class Chondrichthyes; family Pristiophoridae; genus Pristiophorus; species Pristiophorus japonicus. The sequence goes on along the minus strand of NC_091982.1, from coordinate 191,055,015 downwards.
CTTTATCCTTCATCCATCATCGCTAAAGCAGTTTCTAATTGCTGCTTGTGGGACCTTGCTGTGCGCATTGTCACATCTCCCTACATTACAGCAGTTCAAAAGTTCTTCATTTGTTTAAAGTATAAAGCACTTTGGTCATAAAAGGCACTATATAAATAAAAGTTCTTTCTTTCTATCTGCAAACATGGATATCGAACTCTATTCCTTCATCCAAGTCATTAATATATATGTTGAAAAGCTGAGGGCTCAGTACTGGAATAAATGGTTGAAATGTGTAAAATAAATAAAGACTTGCATTTTTATAGCGCCTTTCATGACCACCGGACGTCCCAAGACACGTTACAGCTAATTAAGTACTTTTTGAAATGTAGTCACTGTTGTAATATAGGAAAAGCAGCAACCAATTTGTGCACAGCAAGCTTCCACAAACAGCAATGTGATAATGACCAGATAATCTGATATTTTTTTAGTGATGTTGTTTGAGGGATAAATATTGGCTAGGACACTGGGTATAATTCCCTTGCTCTTCTTCAAAATAGTGCCATAGGATCTTTTCCGTCCACCTGAGGGGGCAGACAGGGCCCCAGTTTAACTTATATTCTGAAAGACGACACCTCCGATAGTCTCCCGGCCCTGCATTGGAGTGTCAGCCCAGATTTTTGTGCTCAAATCTCTGGAGCGGGACCTGAACCCACAACCTGCTGACTCAGAGATTGACAGTTGACAAGAAGATGAGAATTCTGATGGAAATAAATCTTATAATATTGACCATTGATGTAGGTCGATTTTTTTTATACATGGGTGATCTTAAAGACATGATACAGAGCCATACTATAAAATAGCTGTTTTTACTCACGATGTGTTGTGGTTCCCAATTAGATATGAACCCTCTGTCCTATTCTTAATTCAGAAAGTTGGATCAGTTCCTTTCCAAGGAAATTTATTTTACTGAAATTAGATTCTTGGCATTGCTGTGTCCTGGATATCCAAGTCCAGCTAAAAGTCTTCTCCATCATTTTATGTCTTCTCACTGTTTCCCTTGGGGAACAGTGTGAAACAGTGAAAGGATTGGCAGGGTGATTAACAGTCTAACTGGCTGCGTTAACGCTCCTTCCATAGCTGTAATCATCTTTATACCAGCCAATAGCATGCTTAGTCCTATATGGTGGGAGGGTTTTATGGGCTCCAACAACCCATACGATGAGAGGACTGTCTGGAGTGGCGTTTGAACCCTGCACCTTCTGACCCAGAAGCGGGGATGCTACCACTGCGCCAACTCCCCAAAAGTTTTCTAAGACAGATTAAATTAAAATATGAATGATCTTAGAACACATAAACTGACACTCCAGGTAGTGGAGATGATGGAAAGGATTGTGGAAACATGTAAATTCTCAGGAAGTTGTGCCCTACAGTCATGGAACAAATTTTTTCTACAAAGTATATATTTGCTCAGTGATAGAATGTTGCAACCCTGTTTGGTACATAGGAATATGAGGAAGCTATTCAGCCCCTTTGAGACTGTTCTTTCATTTAATTAGATCATGGCTGATCTGTACCTCAAACTCTACCTGCCTTTGCTCCATATCCATTGGTAGCTGTAGAGAAACCCCATTCTTTGCTTTTGGCAGAACATTCGGAAGATATTAGGAACATTAGAGTGGCAAATCAGACTTACTTCATAGCAGAGCTCATCACCTATAATATCATTGAACTGTGGCTGTGCTACCAGTCCTCCATAAGATCAAGATCAGAATACCACCATAATAGTAGCACATACTTAAACCAAGCCATTATGTTTATGCCTAAAACACACATGCTATTGCAGCTACACCTGCATTCTGTATCAATCCAAAATGTCTGTATGGAAAAGTTTAACAGACAACTTCAGCTGCCAATGGAAAGTTTTTTGCAGATAATGTTCGCTGTTCTTTCAAATGTGTAATAAACCATGATTCATGGAGCCAGTGTTGTTGGAGGATGCATTAAGATGTGGGAAAGCTCTTGGTTTTCTTTGACAGCCAGTGCAAATTCTCTGGAGCTTTTATACTCTCAGTAATCAATGAAATGAAAATCGGGCGGGCTTTATAATGGGCAGGAGCTTAGATGTCAGAGAGGTGTCATCAGCCAGGGCTGCAGAGGGCATTCTGATGAAAGGTCATCGACCTGAAATGTTAACTCTGATTCTATCTCTACAAAAACTGCCTGATCTGCTACATGTTTCCAGCATTTCCTGTTTTTACTGCACAGGGCATTCCTGGTCTCTAATCAACCAACTCAGTACAATGTTCTGGGTCAACAATGAAGGTATAGTTGATTGTCAAAGTACAAAAGAATCATGGCAGCTTTCTGGGTAGCATGCATTCACATGCAAGGTCATATACTTGGCATCACTTACTAGTTAAATATTAATGGAATGATACCCCTTTTTGTTGACGAAATTGGGATGTTTTGATACAGGCCTTTCAATGCAACATAAGTTCCATTGATCGCACCCTGTTCCTAGGGGAATTCTGCTCTTCAATGAAAGCTCACTGCTCATTCACACTGCTTGGCAGGATCCATAGAGAAGTTTATAAGTTGAAAGGCTTGCCCGAAGAGAGCATCTGTCATCTGTTTAATGTAATGTTTAGTGCATTGCTAGTTGATTTACATGACTAAGGTCAACTGAGGCTGTCTGGAAGGATCTGGTGGCGTAAACATTCGGTGCTATATTCACTTTTACAGTCTTTTGGGTACTGCCTTATCTGTTCAGATGCTGCCAAAGCCAGGAATTTATCACATTGGGATAATTAAGAAGTACCTGCATTTTAACACGGATTTATATTTTGCAATTAGGGATGGGCAATAAATGCTGGCCTTGAATAAAATGAATGTCAAACATATTTTCCACTCAATAATTCTTTAAGTTCTCCATGAGATCCAAATATATCAAAGACATGAATATAAGTCTTAAGTCTATTCTTATAACATTTATCTTGCTTTCTAGTACAGGATGCAAGAATAAGATGATGTTAATAAGGCTAGTATTACTAAAAACAGTGTAATATTAACAATCCATCAAAATGGAGGGTAATCTGTCAGATGATAGAAATTGGTGGATATTCAAGAAAATCTAAATTACACAGCCACTATCTGTTCTGAATTTTGAATGTGCTACCCTTTTCTACTTGTCTTTATCCGTCCTTTCCAGGAGCACTAACCCACCCCAATACCCTCTATTGCTCCTATCATGATCACCTGGCATTGGAAAAATTGATTTACTGGCTGACCTTCCAGCTCAAAACTCCCTCTTGCATCCATTTGCAACCTCACAACTCTACTGACTGGACCTGTCACAGACCTATGAGAGCTGATCAAAAAATGCTCCCCTGATGCCAGTGCTGAGGAACTGGCAACTTTAAAAGCGTTACAAATCTTGCGTGTTTAAATACACTGCTGTGGAAATGAGCAGTGTATATTTTGAATAACACCAACTGAGGCTATCATCCTTCAGCACTAACATCTGTAGTGGGTCTGTGGTTAGAGGAGTATTTTTAGCCAGCTGTTTTGGGTCAGTGGCCAGTAGACATAGGCAACTATGTAGAAGAGTTTTGAGAAAACAGATCTGCTGTTCCAGCACCAGCTAACCTTGCCACTAGGAGCAGAGTAACAGAGATGAAAGAAGAAAAAAGTGCTAACAACCTTGACTCCTGTGGGCCTTCCATTATCTTGGATATTTAAGATAGTGGATGGTAGAAATGTAGATAATTGAGGTTCTGTTGCGGCAATAAATGATTTACAAGGATCAAAGTGCAAATTAGTGTTAACTTATTTATATGTATTGATTTTTCTTCTCCAATTTTCTCCTATTACCTCTCCTGGCAATGGTGACTCATGCTAGGTATGGTTCCACAGGCAGCACTGGCTCTTTGTAATCTCTCTCTCTCTAAAGTGAATATTGTTCATGTGAGCTGGACAATGAGTATCCTTCCCTACCATCCACACATGTGAACTGCTAGAAATATACACGGGTGGATGGTGGGAGAGGATAGGGTTGCTTGCTACTGATCAGAAGTAGGGCAGCATAAATTTGATTGCTGTAAACACTGCCCAACAGATGGAGATGAAACAGCCTCTCTCCCCTGACCAGGTAGAACCTTCAAACACTAGTCCTTTTCCACATTTTCATTATTGCACATCATGAAGAATCCAACAACATTCGCCATTTTCCATTCTGCAACATAAATAATTAGTTCAAGCTAATGGCTTGAGTATCTGTTCTTAGCTCACTTCTATACAGGCTGGCAAGAAAGAAATGAAAGGAATGTATGGTCTAGTGGTGATCATGTTGATACACGTGTGCTGGGCCGTTAAACCACTTGTTCCTAACATTCCTTTCTCTCCTAAAGTGTTTATGAAGTTTTTGATCTAATTCCCATAGTGATCAGGAGCTTTTTGCTAGGTTTTTCCCTCCTTAGCCCAGGTTGCTGAGATTATTTCTCACATCCCTACTGCTGCCCTTGATGATATTCATTAACTCAAAACAAAATAGGATTAAGTCTGTGATCTTGGTCTGTACAGCTGTGCACCAAACATTGTGCATATGAGAAACTGAACCATTTGCAGATGGCACAAATAAAATAAAATCTATGTGACTGCTGGAACCCAAATATTATCACTTTGAGGAGTTATGAAATAGACATTGGGAGGGGTAAATTTAACCTAACTCACCAGGCAGGAAACCCAGAGGATTGGATACAGCATCAATTCCACACCCCACCCAATATTACTCTCCATTGCCTTCAGTAGAGTAAAATCGGGCGAGTATAACACCAGCATAGTATGCGATCCCGTCAGGTTCCCGAGGGGCAGGTTCGGTTAAAATTTGGATGTTTGGATTTGGAGAAGATGGAGGATAACGCTATGACATTTACACTGGAAAGACTATTGTTAGTGAGCAGATGGACAATTAACAGATTAGTATTTACAAAGTTGATAGGCCTTTTAATTTATTTTTGAAATTCGTAGCCAATCGTTCCAATTCTTTGTCAAATCACAAACGCCAGAGGTCACCTTGCACACGCCAAGGATCACTCTGCGCCAATGCTCTTAGCCAAAAGGCCTAGAGCCACTGCACCGTTCCTGGAAGTACTGCAATACCAGGTTCGTGCCATGGAGGTGGATGGGTCAGGTCCCCCACACACCTCCGTGGAGGTGGATGGGTCAAGCCACCCCACAAGGCCGGCATTTATTGCCCATCCCTAATTGCCCTCGAGAAGGTGGTCTACAGAGCAGTGGGCATCAGCTGTGAAACTATTTATCTAAAGAGAATGCTCTCTTTTTGTTATACATTTACCAGAAAGGCCAATAGAATTGAATGGAGAGGAGGGACATGGCTTTAAAAAACATTTACTAAACAGGATATGTACTTAAAGCAGTATATTGCATATAAACGGTTGTTCTGTAAGCATAGAATTCTGATTCAAAAAATGTGCCCTCTTGATAAAAATGTACTTCACATGAATAAACCATTACAAGATCAATGTCAGGCTTTGTAAGAAACTATGTATAATTTTCAGCCTGCCGATTAAAAAAAAATGTTGCTTTCATTTTTTACTGAGCAGACAGTACATGTAAGGACGTGTGTACTTATTACTTACCACACAAATTCCACCACAACCTACTCACATGGTTCACTGCCCAGAAATGTGTTTATCCAAACTCTGGCTTGTTACTGTAAAACAAAATTTTTTGAAAGAGCCTGGACCCTCCAAATCTGCAGATATTTAGATAAATAAACTTCACAGTGGCAATAATGTACTGAGAAATTTCTTACACAATAATAATGTTTTAATCACATAGCACAACAAGCCAGCATACAGTGAAAAGAAACATGTCATTATATTTCTAGTCACATTTCCTTTACTGAAACAACTTCAGGGAGTGAGTAGGAGTGACCTTATTAAGAATTTGTTATTGTGAGGAATTTATTTCTGAAAACAGCTGCTTTTGTTGATGAAATGCATCCCTCAGGCCCAGGAATACTTACTGTAGATTCAAATGATTTTATTTCTTTGAGTAAACAAAAATGCATCAAACAGGATGCAGAGAAAGTTGACTAATGCTATAGCATGGGTGGAGCATTTCATGAAGTAATACAGAACTGTCAACCACAAAATACTGACATGTTCTGGAAACAGGTATCTTTGAACTAGATTTCCCCAGTAACTAATAACATAAATGAAGTAGGGAAAAGTTACACTTTAAATTTTGTTTCCAAGCGTAAGATTGTGCTGTCCAATCAACTAGATCAGGAACAATTGTTAAAGCTAGCTAGGTTTGCGGATACTGTGCAATTCACTTATGAAAGACTAATTAGTGCAGCACTGTTTTATCTGCAATAAACAGCTGTCCATTGTAAATCAAGGATTGGCTACGAATAATAAAAAAAACAATGCTGTAAATGTGGATTCAGGAGGGAGGGGCCATTTAGAATGGGAAGGATCAGCTGTGGAGATGGGGAACTGAGATTGAGGAAGAGTCTTTGCCATATGTTGAGCAAATAAATGCATGTGTAATTGATATGGCTTGACAAACTAATCCTGTCTGTAGAAACCAACAAAAGGTACATTACTTTTAATACACTGGGTTAGAACAGGCATGACTTCTCTGTTTTACCTGATTTGCTGACAAATTGTGTGCAGTGCCACATATAAATAATGGTGTCCTATACTGCATTTTTGGCTCTGGTGTAATGTCAAGATTTTCAGTGTTCTGTTGCCAAAACTATAGAGCTACCATGCAAGTTAGTATCAGCAACAAAGAGACAACCTTCAAGTATTGGTTCTGTATCATTTTAGCTTTTCCTTGGCAGCAGTAGAAATGCCACCAATGTAAATCATGCTTTTCATTTAGGTTTAAAATTAAACTAAGACTCCTGTACCTTGAGCTTTGTTTTACCTGTAGAAAAGAGTTCATTGTCATTGGTGTCAGTGAAAATCTCAGTGGTAGCTGGAAATGTCTGCATCTTAGTGCATGTGTGTGGAACCTTGTAATCCCCTTTGCGACATATAAGTAGACAGTGTACTTACAGCTCATGGACCACTGTTAAAATACTTACAAGTATTTCACCAGTACAAAAGCAGCATAAGAAAAATATATACATTTGGTGTGTTTCATATAAAAATAAACTCCTAGTTGTGAGGCATATTTCATAAGTTAATGGCCCCCATTTTAATTCTGGGCAGGTAGGTAGGTAGCAAGACGAGTTGGAAGCTCATCTGCTGCTGCAGAAATGAGGTCCAAGCTATTTTAACTCTCTGGCCTTATTTAAATCTCGTTGCCCGTCTTCCTGCCCAGAACGATAGATAGGTGGTGGGACCGGGTCTTGGAGGCATATCCAGGATCAGATTAACGTACCTCGGGCCCCAGGCAGTACCCCGGCCATGGGCCCCCTACGCCATTCACATCCTGCAGTAAATGACATTAGTGAGCTAAGTCACAGGGCATTATACTATACATAGATCAGGTCAAGGTCAGGTCAGGTCTACATCTCAGGTTATGTTCTCATTGATACCATGACAACACTCATTTAATATTTTATTATGTTTCCAAACAATCAAACTGATACCTTGATGAAACCCTGTATAAATAGTAAACAACAATGCTTTAATAAAAAAAATCCTTATATTTTGAAACCAAATCGACAATGACAACAATTTAGAACAAGACCACACCATTTTTTTGGAAGACCATCATTTGTCATTTGCAATCCATTTTCTCCACAGAGGCAACTACAAGTATAACATTAGGTCTTTTCCGAGATTTTTGTCGGCTAAACTTGTCAATGATTTTCGAGAAGTCAAGTCCCCTCAGTGCTTCGCTCTCGATGTTTATGATTGAAAGACTATTAAGTCGATCTTGTCCCATTCGGTTCCTGACCTCATCCTTGATGCAATTTAGTTTTGAGAAGGACCGCTCACCACTGCAATTGATACCATCATCGACAGATATATCCGAAGAGCTATTTCAATGTGAGAAAAGGTTTGGGTGAGGGTGTGTGTATGGAGGAATTGATACATTCTCAGCTCTGCTGACTTAGTTTGTTTGACACAAATTGAAGTTTGAAGCTCTGTTGAGGATGCCACCAAGCTAGAAAACTAAATGAATTAACTTTCAATCATAGGTTCCAGATCTTTGGGATAGGAGCGGGCAAGATTTGCTGAGGCTTGCTTGATCTCATGAGTCGAAAGAGTGGCTAGCTTGGATAGGAATCCAAACTTACAGTTGATTTCCTTGTATGCTTCAAGGCGGTGTTTCAAGGTACTGATTAGTTTATCAATAATGACAAGGAATACTTCAGTTTTGAATTTCTCCTTGAGTGACAGCACATTGTTTTCAGCATCTCCATCGTCATAGCGGCGGTTGCGTACCCGGAGCTGAATTGTACTCGTTTGGCCACACAGTTTAATCCCTAGGTCTTCGAAGTCCTCAAACTCTGTCTGCTCGGTCTTGACAAAATTGACAAGGGACTCGAGTAAGGATACTATGACATTCAGATTCAAGCCGGTCTCTTGAAGCGAGAGATTGGTCAGGTGAAAGCGCTTCAAGACTGTGTTCCAAATAACAATGAGAATAGCTGAATCCAGTTTGCCCAGTTTGTCAAGGATCAACTGAGCTTCCTTTCGGCATTCAATTTTCTGTTCCACATCAGTTGCCAAGAATTCCAACACTTCACATATGGGAGTGTAACCTTTAAACAGGGCTGACACTGCTTCATACCTTGCTGATCATCAAGTAGTAGAAAGCTGTTTGACGACAGACGAAAGGCTTTAGTTTTTCATAAAGCAGTCGCCAGCGATATGTCGATGCAGAGAGAAAAATGTACAACTTTTGTACAATGTCAAAAAATCTGACACTCACTGGGCTGCATTCGGCACTGTTTTTCCCTACAAGGTTGTGTCCGCTGCGCATGGTATAAACGTCGCATATGGGCATTGCTCTTTGATGGTAGTTTGGACACCAATGTATTTCCCATTCATATTTGAAGCATTATCATAAGATTGTCCGCGACAATTTTGTATGTCGATCCCGTTCTCATCCAGAAAGGCCAGTATAATTTCTGTTATTTCTTGTCCAGTATGACCGATTATCGGCAAGAACTTTAAGAACCTTTCCTCAGGACCAGTTGGTAGAACATAGCCGACGACAAATGTCAGCTGATCTGAGTTTTGTGACATCTGGCGTTGAATCAACGGATATTGAATAGAACTTCGCTGATTTCAATTCCTGGATAATTGTCTCAAGTACTTTGCCACCCATCAGACTAATCAGTTCTTCACAAGTGGTGGAAGACATGTATGAAGCATGCCCCTTGCCTTTGTTGGCGAACCGCTTGATGTGTTCAGCAAGAAATGCATTGTAGTTTGCGAGAACCTCCAACACAATGAAAAACCTCCTCGCAATGAAAAACCTCGTTCACACTGTGCCAGTACTGCCATTCATTTTGAAACTGGAAGACAATATGACCATCCACACAACCAGTGCCTGCTTGTCTATTGCACGTTTCTCTCATGGCTTCTCTATGCTGATGGCTGTTTTCGTGAGATGAAATCCTCTTATCTCCATGCTTCCAGTCATTAAACCCATGAGTAAAGTGGCTACTTCATGCTGTGACCTTGCAAACAAAGCAGTATACTCTACCGTTTGAAGGTGAATAACAGAGCCACGTTAGCTCCACACATTCCCCTGTCAGCGGGTGCACACGTGTGAAGAAGAACTTCAAGCAGTATCGGCAACATCCTTCCTTGGCATGAATCATGCCAGAGACTTTGGAAGTCTTTATCACAGTTTCGACATTCCTCACTTCCTTTTGCAATCCAATAGCTTTGCATGTCTTCTGAGATATGGTCACCCCACCGCCCAACGTCACTAGTAAGTTGCGCCTCTTTCAGCTCAGTATGCACCAGTTGGTTTTCAGCTTCTTCAACTTTTTGGACTTGGAGCTCCAACTCGGCCAACTCTGGGTCCGGTGCCACTAGTGGTTTAGTTGATGAAGTTGACTGCACAGCGTAGTCTTGGCCTTCATCTTCATGATCTTGAGTTTTTAGTTGGGAAAAAATTATCTCATTTAAGCAGTTTAGCTACTTCTTGTCTCCTTTACTCCTCGTGTAGCTAATGCTCTTTCCTTTTTTTTGCCCCCGATTTGTGTGTAGAATGTATCTCTATAAAAAGGGCACCTAGAGTCTATTTACATCAAGTTGAGAATAACATGCGCCTGAGCCCTCGCAGCTTCGCTCCGCTCTTGCTACGTCATTTATGTCAATACTGTTTACCCTTACTCTTAATCCAACCCTGTGTGGGTCCTATTCTAGGCTTGGGCCCCAGGTGACTGCCCCATCTGACCCCCCCCTTAATTCACCCCTGGGCATATCACAGAGGTTTCATGTTTGGAAAGGAGCGGGTTTCCAGGGCAGGATGACTAAGCTTTCCTTGTGGGGACTGGAGGAGCACTCCTGTTTCTCCTATCTGCACAAGAAGAGAAAAAAACATACCTTTTCCAACTGCTTCTGGGGCTGATCCTTTGATCTTTTGCCAAACACATATGATTAAAAATGGCTCAAATCTGTACGTATGTATTTTGTTGTGGAAAGGATTTTTGCTAAATACAGGTTATAATGATACACATATTTGCCTGGACTTTGAAAATCCATTTGACATAGCAGTAAAAATCTAGGTGCAGACTTTCTTGTAGTTAAAGTGTCACTTATGGAAAACTCAAGTGTCTAAGTCTATCTCAGTTTATTTGGACATTGATGATGTTCCCACGACATTGCTCTTCTCCGACTCGGTAGGAGAGGTAACAGGGAGGGAAAATGCTCTCAAAGTTGTTGCAGTGCATTTGTTGATAGTACCCCAGTGATAGAAGGAGTGGATATTGAGTCCACCAGCAGGTGTGTTAAACAAGTGTACTGCTCTGTCCCAGATGGTTTTGAGCTCCTTGAGTATTGTTGTGGCTGCATCTATCCAGGCAATCATAGAGTAGAATCATAGAAATTTACAGCACGGAAGGAGGCCATTTCGGCCCATCGTGTCCGCACTGGCCTAATCCCACTTTCCAGCTCTAGGTCTATAACCCTGCAGGTTGAGGTACTTCAAGTACATATCTAAGTACTTTTTAAATGTGATGAGGATTTCTGCCTCTACCACCCTTTCCAGCAGTGAGTTCCAGACCCCCACAACCCTCTGCGTGAAGAAATTTCCCTTCAAATCCCCTCTAAACCTTCAACCAATTACTTTAAATTTATAACCCCTGGTTGTTGACCCCTCTGCTGAGGGCAATAGGCCCTTTCTATCCATGATATCTAGGCCCCTCATAATTTTATACACCTCAATGAGGTCTCCCCTCAGCCTCCTCTGTTCCAAGGAAAACAAACCCAGCCTACTCAATCTGTCCTCATAGCTAAGATTCTCCACTCCCGTAAATCTGTTCTGTATCCTCTCCAGTGCAATCACGTCCTTTCTGTAATGCGGTGACTAGAACTGTACGCAGTACTCCAACTGTGGCCTAACCAGTGTTTTATACAGTTCAAGCATAAGCCCCTGCTCTTATATTCTATGACTCGGCTAATAAAGGCAAGCATTCCGTAATGAGTATTCCAATATCCTCCTGACTTCAGCTTTACAGATGGTAGCTAGGTTTTGAGGGGTCAGAATGTGAGACAGTTATCACAGAGTACCCAGCCTTTGAAATTCTCTTGTAGCCACAGTGTTCATATGGCTGTTCAATGTTCAATGGTGACCCCCATGATGTTAATGGTGGGGAACTTGGTGATGGTTTGCGATTCAAAGTTACATGGGATGAATGGGCCTTTTCTTGTTGGAAAAAAAATCATTGCTTGCCATTTATGTGATGCTAATGTTACCTGCCGATTGTCTGCCCAAACCTGCATCTTGTTCAGGTTCTGGGCTGGTATAGACTGCTTCATTATTGGAGGAGTTGTGAATCAAGCAGAACACTAGTATTGTCAGTGAACAACCCCACTGCTGACTTTATGATGGAGGGATGGTCATTGAAGCAGTTGAAGATGTTTGGTGTAAGGGGACGCTTCCCTGAGGAACTACTGTAGAGTTGTCCTGGGGCTGTGATAACTGGCCTCTGACAACTACAGTCCTCTTCCTTTGTGTCAGGTGTGTCTCCAGCCACTGGACAGTTTTCACTTTATCTCCCTTTGACCTCAGTTTTGCTCTGGCTCCTTTATGCCATATTTTACTTTTACGTCCATGGCTGGAACCCTCACATCTCCTCTGGCATTCAGCTCTTGCATTCACGTCCAGTTCAAAGCTGTAATGAGGTGTTGGGCCAAGTGTTTTTGGTGGCACATAAATTGAACCTTGATGAGCAGATTATTGGTAGATAGAAATTGTCTGATGGCGCTGTGGATCACTCCTTTCTTGACTTTATGATGACGAGGAGGAGGCTGATTGACTGGATCATCGGAAGAATGTAGGGCCCAAGTTTCGGGTGGAGTTGCTCCTATTTTTTTGGAGCAACTAGTTTAGTTTGGAGTATCTTAGAAATTGCAATTCTCGGCATTTAGTTTGCTCCAGTTTTAGTGAGTTAGTTTGGTTTCGTTTTAGTTCAGTTTTTTTTTCAAAAGGGGGTGTTACCAGCTTCTTACGCCTGTTTTGCAAGTTTAGGCAGCGAAAAGTTACTCCAAACTAACTTAGAACGGAGTGTGTCGATTTTTGTACGCTCAGAAAAACCTTGCCTACACTTTACAAATTAGGCGCAGGTAGCGAGAGATGGGGGGGGGGAAGAGAAGTTAGAGGGAAGTTAGGGGATTTTACAAAGCATTAAACACTTCACTTTTACCAATAAAAAGCCATCATCAATAATAAATGATAAATAAATCAATCAATCAATCAAAAAATCAAAAATTTAAAAATTAAAAATTAAAAATAAAAAAACAATCAATAAATAAAACATTTTAAGTTTCTACTCACCGACTGCAGCACCAATCCATTTGGGAGCACCGGGAGCCCTCCAACAGCCTGCCGAAGAGCTGGTTGGGTGGGCCCCACTGCCGAGGCGGTGTTTGGGCGGGGCCCGCTGCCGAAGAGTTGCTGGTCGGGTGGGGCCCGAAACCGGGGAGTAGTTCGGGCGGGCCCCGCCGCTGGGGAATAGTTCGGGCGGGGCCCGCCACCGGGGAGGAGTTAGAAACATAGAAACATAGAAAATAGGTGCAGGAGTAGGCCGTTCGGCGGTTCGAACCTGCACCACCATTCAATAAGATCATGGATAGTCATTCAACTCAGTACTCCTTTCCTGCTTTCTCTCCATACCCCTTGATCCCTTTAGCCATAAGGGTCATATCTAACTCCCTCTTGAATATATCCAATGAAGTGGCATCAACAGCTCTCTGCGGTAGGGAATTCCACAGGTTAACAACTCTCTGTGAAGAAGTTTCTTCACATCTCAGTCCTAAATGGCTTACCCCTTATCCTTAGACTGTGTCCCCTGGAACTGGGCTTCCCCAACATTGGTAACATTCTTCCCGCATCTAACCTGTCCCGTCCCGTCAGAATTTTATATGTTTCTATGAGATCCCCTCTCATCCTTCTAAACTCCAGTGAATACAGGCCCAGTCGATCCAGTCTCTCCTCATATGTCAGTCCTGCCATCCCGGGAATCAGTCTGGTGAATCTTCGCTGCACTCCCTCAATAGCACGAACGTCCTTCCTCAGATTAGGAGACCAAAACTGAACACAATATTCCAGGTGAGGCCTCATCAAGGCCCTGTACAACTGCAGTAAGACCTCCCTGCTCCTATACTCAAATCCCCTAGCTATGAAGGCCAACATACCATTTGCCTTTTTCATCGCCTGTTGTACCTGCATGACAACTTTCAATGACTGATGTACCATGATACCCAGGTCTCGTTGCACCTCCCCCTTTCCTAATCTGCCACCATTCAGATAATATTCTGCCTTCGTGATTTTGCCCCCAAAGTGGATAACCTCACATTTATCCACATTATACTGCATCTGCCATGCATTTGCCCACTCACCTAACCTGTCCAAGTCATCCTGCAGTCTCTTAGCGTCCTCCTCACAGCTCACACCGCCACCCAACTTAGTGTCATCTGCAAACTTGGAGATATTACACTCAATTCCTTCATCTAAATCATTAATGTATATTGTAAATAGCTGGGGTCCCAGCACTGAGCCCTGCGGCACCTCATTAGTCACTGCCTGCCATTCTGAAAAGGACCTGTTTATCCCGACTCTCTGCTTCCTGGCTGCCAACCAGTTCTCTATCCATGTCAGTACATTACTCCCAATAACATGTGCTTTAATTTTGCACACCAATCTCTTGTGTGGGACCTTGTCAAAAGCCTTTTGAAAGTCTAAATACACAAAAACTACTAGTTCTCCCTTGTCCACTCTACTAGTTACATCCTCAAAAAATTCCAGAAGATTTGTCAAGCATGATTTCCCTTTCATTAATCCATGCTGTCTTGGACCGATCCTGTCATTGCTTTCCAAATGCGCTGCTATTTCATCTTTAATAATTGTTTCCAACATTTTCCCCACTACTGATTTCAGGCTAACCGGTCTATAATTACCTGTTTTCTCTCTCCCTCCTTTTTTAAAAAGTGGTATACAATTAGCTACCCTCCAGTCCATAGGAACTGATCCAGAGTCGATAGACTGTTGGAAAATGATCACCAATGCATCCACTATTTCTAGGGCCACTTCCTTAAGTACTCTGGGATGCAGACTATCAGGCCCCAGGGATTTATCGGCCTTCAATCCCATCAATTTCCCTAACACAATTTCCCGCCTAATAAGGATTTTCTTCAGTTCCTCCTTCTCACTAGACCCTCGGTCCCCTAGTATTTCCGGAAGGTTATTTGTATCTTCCTTCGTGAAGCCAGAACCAAAGTATTTTTTCAACTGGGCTGCCATTTCTTTGCTCCCCATTACAAATTCACCTGAATCTGACTGCAAGGGACCAACGTTTGTCTTCTCTAATCTTTTTCTCTTCACATATCTATAGAAGCTTTTGCAGTCAGTTTTTATGTTCTCGGCAAGCTTCCTCTCATTCTCTATTCCCCCCCCCCCCCCACCTAATTAAACCCTTTGTCCTCCTCTGCTGAGTTCTAAATTTCTCCCAGTCCTCAGGTTTGCTGCTTTTTCTGGCCAATTTATATGCCTCTTCCTTGGATTTAACACTATCCTTAATTTCCCTTGTTAGCCACGGTTGAGCCACCTTCCCCGTTTTATTTTAACTCCTGACAAGGATGTACAATTGTTGAAGTTCAACCATGTGATCTTTAAATGTTTGCCATTGCCTATCCACCGTCAAGCCTTTAAGTATCATTTGCCAGTCTATTCTAGCCAATTCACGTCTCATACCATTGAAGTTACCTTTCCTTAAGTTCAGGACCCTAGTCTCTAAATTAACTGTCACTCTCCATCTTAATAAAGAATTCTACCATATTATGATCACTCTTCCTCAAGGGGCCTCGCACAACAAGATTGCTAATTAGTCCTTTCTCATTACACATCATCCAATTTAGGATGGCCAGCCCTCTAGTTGGTACCTCAACATATTGGTCTAGAAAACCATCCCTAATACACTCCAGGAAATCCTTCTCCACTGTATTGCTACCAGTTTGGTTAGCCCAATCTATATGTAGATTAAAGTCGCCCATGATAACTGCTGTACCTTTATTGCACGCATCCCTAATTTCTTGTTTGATGCTGTCCCCAACCTCACTACTACTGTTTGGTGGTCTGTACACAACTCCCAATAGCGTTTTCTGCTCTTTGGTATTCCGCAGCTCCACCTATACAGATTCCACATCATCCAAGCTAATGCCTTACTATTGCGTTAATTTCCTCTTTAACCAGCAATGATACCCCACCTCCTTTTCCTTTCTGTCTATCCTTCCTGAATGTTGAATACCCCTGGCTGTTGACTTCCCAGCTTTGGTCACCCTGGAGCCATGTCTCCGTGATGTCAATTATATCATATTCATTAATTGCTGCCTGTGCAGTTAATTCATCCACCTTATTATGAATACTCCTCGCATTGAGGCACAGAGCCTTCAGGCTTGTCTTTTTAACACACTTTGCCCCTTTAGAATTTTGCTGTAATGTGGTCCCGTCGCCGAAGATGTGCTGGTCGGGCAGGCCCCACTACTGAGGAGGTGTACGGGGGGAGCTGTCACCGGGGAGTAGTTCGGGCGGGCCCCACCACCGGGGAGGAGTTTGGGCGGGCCCTGCCGCCGAAGAGGTGCTGGTCGGGTGGGCCCCGCCACCGAGGAGGTGTTCGCGTGGGGCCCGCCACCGGAGAGGAGTTCGGGTGGGGCTGCCACCAGGGTGGAGTTCAGGCCGGTACCGCCGCCGAAGAAGTGCTGGTCGGGTGGGCCCAGCTGCTGAGGATGCAAGAGCAGTGGAGGTGAGGCGAGGCGATGGATGGTGAGGCAGGCAGGCCATGCGGCCTGGGATAGGGGCGGCGAACATCGCGATGTCCCTTCAGCCAGGGATGGGGTCTCCCAGAGACAGGACGCGCTTGGAGGGCCAGGAGCTATTGCGCACATGCAGACTCCCCTGTGCATGCGCGCAGCTGCTGGCACTCTTTTTGGCCCAGGGCTGTAGCTCCGCTCACCCGCTGTTGTGCTGTGTCACGCTGACTGCTTAACCGGCCTGCTGCACTCGGAGAATCGCGAGGTAAGTTTTTTGGCACGCTTTTCATTCCACAAAATAGGCGGGCCTCTCGGGGGTGCGCCATTCTAGCGGATAGCGGAAACTTGGGCCTGTAGAGTGGGCAGATTTTGGCATTAATAAGCGTGCAATGCTAATTTGATGCCAGTGCTGCCATTATTGTCCTCAACGCTGGAGCTAACACCCTCACTTAACCTCGCATAGCTATAGATGCATTCAGCAGCAGCAAGGATCCTCCACCAATGATAATTAAAGGAATCAGCAACAACTCTCAGGTTAGTTGCTGATTAATTTCTATTGGCTCTGTACAAATTTGTGGAAATGTTTGGTGCTTTCCAGAGTTGTTTAAAGTTGATGAGGTGACAGGGAGTGGTGCTGCAAGTGGAGAAGGCTTTGGTTCTGACTTCAAGGGTTCTGGTCAGACCACTTGCTCCCAGTTATGGTTGCTCTAGTTGCCATTCCCCTTGACTTGCAGCATGACAGGGAGCAGAGGCAGCAAAGAAGAGGACAAACTGCTCACAGAGGGAGAAGGAGGAGGAGAAAGGGAGGAGGTAACCAGCACAACTTGTCTCAGGCCGAGCAATCCGTGATCACCTTATGCGACTACAGTTCCACTGAACACAACCCCAAAACCCCTTTGTACATCAGTGACATATATTACCATCTCTATGTTACTGACCATCACAGTGTCCTCTTGGCCACAATGCTGAAATAAAAGCCACCACAAAAGAAACATTCCAAACCAACTGCAAACATAAATTCATCCAAAATTACATAACAAAGGCAATTAATTATCCTTGTGCATTCCCTTAGTGCCTATGTTCTGTGTGCCTTTGCCTGTCCGAATGCTCCGATGAAGTCATTGTCATCACCATCATCATCATCATAGGCAGTCCCTCGGAGTCAAGGATGACTTGCTTCCACTCTAAAACTGAGTTCTCAGGTGACTGAGGAGTCCAATGCATGACCTACAGTCACAGGTGGAGCAGACAGCGGTTGAAGGAAAGGGTGGATGGGGAGCCTGGGTTAACGCACGCTCCTTCCGCTGGTTTGGTTTCTGCTTGATCTCGGCGATGGGACTTGAGGTGCTCAGCGCCCTCCCAGAGTCGGTGAGGATGTTGCACATTATCAAGGAGGTTTTGAAGGTGTCCTTGAAGCGTTTCCTCTGCCCACCTGGGGCTCGCTTGCAGTGTCGGTGCTCCGCGTAGAGCAATTGCTTTGACAGTCTCATGTCGGGCATGCGGACAATATGGCCCTCCCAACGGAACTGATCAAGTGTGGTCAATGCTTTGATGCCGGGGATGTTGGCCTGAGCGAGAATACTGATGTTGGGGCATCTAAACTGCCAATGAATGTGCAAGATCTTGCGGTGGCAGCGCTGGTGGTACTTCTCCAGCCTTTTAAGGTGTCTGCTGTATATTGTCCACGTCTCTGACCCATATAGGAGGGTGGGTATCACTACTGCTCTGTAGACCTTAAGCTTGGTGCTGATCTTCAAACACTCTCTTCCTCAGGGGTCAGAAGGCTGCACTGGTGCACTGAAGACGGTGTTGGACCTCGTCGTCAATGTCTGCTCTTGCTGACAATAGGCTCCCGAGGTATGGAAAATGCTCCTATGAAGTGCTACCCCAGTGGCTGTAGCATGGCTGGTGGAAGGTTGCTGACTTTCAGTGGGGGACTGCAGATGGCCTTGCAGGTTGGCTTCGAGCTTCAGACTGCATCAACTCTATATGAGCGGTTGTAGCCCAGGATGGCTGGTTGACAGACAACAATAAGAGCACTGGCAGAGTGGCAGTGTTGGGAAGACGAATGCTGACATCCTTAGAGAGAACAGCAGGTTCGTGCTCCATAGAGCCTCTGCCACTCCCCCAGGGAGGTGCTTCAGAAATCCTAGTAATCTGTAAGCCCCTTTCCATACTGGTAAATGCAGTAACGATGGCAGCAGTCTGAGCTTGCATGGCAGCAAATTGTGTCCGCATGAGAACAGTCTGAGCTTCCACTGGAGCACTGAGACGTTGGTTGGCTGCTGATTGTGCTGCAATGGAAGCTGTTATATATGCAGACTATAGATATACACTCTGTGTAGTCACTGTATAGTTGCATAAGATGGAGACTCGTTACCTGATGTACTGTCAATACGGTTTACACTGTGTATATACTATGCTGGCACCGCTAGAGGGTGAAAATGGTGGAGACCGGGGTTTCCTGCCCCTGTGGCAGAGGCTGTCCACCAGAGGGCACTGCAGTGGGAGACCTGAGGGTCACCTGCATAGGTGTGCAGGGCCCAGTATAAAAGGCTGTTCACCATGCTTGTGTCGCATTCTGGGGTTACGAATGAAGGACCAAGGTCACTACAGTTTGAGTACAACACATTGCCTCGTGGAGTCATTCATAAGCACATTACAGACGTAACAATTGGCGACGAGAATACGGACTTTCACGCAATTATGGCTACCTTTGGCACACTAAAAGGCTTCGCCGAGGGTGATGATTGGGATGCCTTCACGGAAAGGCTCGAGATATATTTCGTAGCAAACGACCTGGCAGGGGAGACGGACACATTGGCGGAGAAGCGCAAGGCTATACTGCTGACCAGTTGTGGGCCCGAGGTCTATCACCTCGTCAGGGATGCACTGGCACCCAAGAAGGCCAAGGATAAGACATACGATGAGCTGACTGAACTCATTCGCAACCAACTAAAACCAAAAGAGAGCATCCTCACTGCCAGGCACAGATTCGACACTCACCGCAGACCTGAGGGCCAGGAGATTGCAAAATATGCTGCCGACCTCAGGACACTTGCGGTACCGTGTGATTTTGGCATGCACCTCAACGAAGTATTACGAGACATCTTCGTTATCGGAATTGGCCACGAGGGCCTCCTTCACAAGCTATTATCTGCTGACACCACAGTCAACCTGCAGAAGGCCATCAGCATCAGTCAGGCGTTCATGACCTCGACCTGCAGCACCAAGCAAATTAATCATCCTGTAGACTCAAACCCGGCAAGTACTGTACACAGAATGGTGCCTTTCACAGGCAAGACTGTAGAACATGGCTCTGCCCAGGGCAGAGAGCACAGACCTCAGGGTTCCAGAACTCAGAGTCCGCCGCGGGGTGCTAATTGAGTAGCACCATGCTGGCATTGCGGAGGAAACCATAGGGCTCATCAGTGTCGGTTTGCTGAATACGTATGCAAAGCCTGTAACATGAATGGCCACCTCCAGTGTATGTGTAAAAGAAATACGATTCACTGTCTAGCAGAAGAATCGGTAGATGACTTTAAATCTAGCGGGGAATATGATGATTTGGCCAGAGAGGCAGCTCAGCCCCAAGAAGAAGTGGATGGAGTGTATACCTGCACCATCAATTATCCTTCAGTGAAGATGGAAGTCGAGATAAACGGCGTTCCAGTCTACATAGAAGTGGACATGGGAGCGAGCCAATCAGTGATAAGCCAGGTTGCCTTTGAGAGGCTATGAAATGAAAAATGACCCAAACTGGTTCCAGTACAGAAAAAGTTACGCACCTACACCAAGGAGCTGGTCCCAGTCCTTGGTAGTGCGGATGTAAGTGTAATCCATAATGGCGTGGTGCACAAGTTACCTCTGTGGATTGTTGCAGGTGATGATCCAACGCTATTCGGAAGAAGGCAGATGGGGAAGATCCAGTGGAAATGGGAAGACCTCTTCACTCCAGCAATCGATGTCCCCTGTGCTCAGAGGCAGAGCAAAACCTCACCTTCACTTGGGTCAGGCACCAGAGAACAGACCAGCGCAGCAACTGAGGCACAGACTGTCATGTATTCAACTATCATTGTAACCCATGTATAAGCTGACCTAAGTTGTACATCTTGAGAACATTGACCACAAGGGGGTGAACTTGTGGGAGACACTCCTAACCTGGACTTTCAGGTATAAAATGGGAAGCTCCACCCACCTTCATCACTTGAGGTCTTGGTAATAAAGGTAACTGGTCACAGAGTGATCTTCTCTCAAGCATGAGATCGTGCGCATTTATACTGTATAGTAAGGACATATCACAGACCATCGATCACGACTGTGTGGCAACGATCTGACCAAAACAACCTAAAAGTACCTTCCCAGCTCCAGTGGCAGGACTCCTGGGGAGGAAGATCGAATTGACAGGCACTCTTCCAGCTTTTGTGGCAGAATCGCGGGAGAGAAGGATCAAGGCAGTCAACCTCGAGGACAGAGGCAAGATGGCGTCCCTGCTGCAGCGAGGTGCAGTGTGGCTGAAAAAAAAGATGGCCGCAGCCATATCACGCCGTGCAACGCTGAGGGGCCAACACGTGGCGTCTAACAAGGGATTTGAATGGGGTAAAGCCATCAGGGTTCTCTCAAAGGAGACCTGCAACCAACTGAACTTAATGAGACATTGTATGCATGGCAATCAATGTAACGAACCGATTAAGATTGTGAACAAAATGTTGTTGTGAGATGTCGGTACTATTCCTAATGTAAAGAACAAAATGTTGTTACGCGATATAAGTCCCAGACCCAATGTAAAGAACAAAATGTTGTTGCAAAATATCGGGAATAGAGTGTCCCCAAAAGTAGCAAGCGAGCGAATTCGGGAGGGTAAAGGTGCTGATCCTGATGCCTTGCCCAGGTGTCCCCTCAAGTTATAGGCCAGCGACCTCAGGAGGGTGAAGGCACTGATCCTGATACCCTGCCCCAGGTCTATCCCATGCTGTAGGCACTCGATGGCACTATTCGCCACGGGCCTGGAAACGAAAATGGCGCCAATACGTGCAGTCGGCCGCCGTTGCCCACCACCCGGGTGGAGACGGTGCAGCCCCCAGACCCAGTTACTACCTCGGCTATGTCCGAGAGCGAAAGGTCAGAATCAACGAGCTCCCCAAACAGGACCTGGAACAGCCAGGTTCCCAACACCATTAGACAGCAGGCAGAAGATTCTGCAGCCCTCAAAGGAGGACAGGGAGGCCACACACATCTGTGGCTCTGCCCACCACTAGGCAACGGCAAAGGCCCTGAGTCCTGGCTAGTTGAGCGAACCAAGCCCACCCCACTAGCAGGGGGTGCAGCGCCGCTATCAGGCGGCTAGGACCCCATCCGGTTGCTCTGGAACCTGCGTCCTCGCATACCTGTACTGCTACCTCAGTACTTACCATAACTGAACCATGAGCGCAAGTCCACAAAACGTAACGAATGTAAGTCACTGAACCAAGGTGTCTCAATACAAACTGTAACTTCCTTTCTTTGTACTTGCACTGTGTCTGATCCAATATGTTAATGTAATGGGTCTGCTGCATGATCTCGCTGTGGGGGGGGGAAATAGATGTGTTGAATCTCCACTGCATCATCGAACCATCCAAACTGGTAACCACTACCCAACGTTGTGGCAAAAAGGACTTGGGGGTTAACAGGGAGAGAGCCAAGCCAAAGCACAGCTGAGGTGCAAGGGCTATTGGCACTTAAGTCTGGGGAGAGCTAAGCCAGAGCACATAGTGCATAGGTAACCGGCACAAAGGACTTGGGGGAGAGTGATATATATGCAGACTATAGATATACTTTCTGTGTAGTCATTGTATAGTTGCATAAGATGGAGACTTGTTACCTGATGTACTATCAATAAGGTTTACACTGTGTATATACTATGCTGGCACCACTAGAGGGTGCAACTGGTGGAGACTGGGATTTCCTGCCCCTATGGCAGAGACTGTCCACCAGAGGGCACTGCGGTGGGAGACCTGCATAGATGTGCAGGGCCCAGTATAAAAGGCTGCTCACCATACTTGTGCCTCACTCTGGAGTTATGAATAAAGGACCAAGGTCACTACAGTTTGTGTACAACACATTGCCTCATGGAGTCATTCATAAGCACATTACAGATATAACAGAAGCTGGGACTGGGACATGGCTGTCAGATGCTGTATGATGATTGGTTCCACAAGTGCGGAAATGGAGTAGTCCATCACATCCATGTTGGAAATCATGGGCTCCAAGCTCTGCGCAAAGCCCTGTGCGAGGTTGGTGCTGGACTCCTCCATGCTCCTCGACATTGCACTCAGGTGTTTAGGCAGGCCTGCCAATACACCAAAAATTTCATTGTGCATACCTATCAGCCTACACCATTTCATAGGCATTCATAGGCAGTCCCTTGGAATCGAGGAAGACTTGCTTCCACTCCCAAAGTGAGTTCTTTGATGGCTGAACAGTCCGATATGGGAGCCACAGACCCTGTTACAGGCGGGACAGACATTCGTCGGGGGAAGGGGTCGGTAGGGCTGGTTTGCCGCGCTCTCTTTCCGCTGCCTGCACCTGGCCTCTTCATGCTCCTTGCATCGAGACACAGAGCTCAACGCCCTCCCGTATGGACTTTCTCCACATCGGGTGATCTGCGGCCAGGGTCTCCCAGGTATCAATGGTGATGTCGCACTTTACCAGGGAGGCTTTGAGGGTGTCCTTATAACGTTTTCTCTGACCTCGTTTACCACGAAGGAGCTCCGCATAAAGCATTTGCTTCGGGAGTCTTGTATCTGGCATGCGTACTATGTGGCCTGCCCGGCGAAGCTGATTGAGTGTGATCAGTGCTTCAATGCTGGGGATGTTAGCCTGGTCGAGGACACTAATGTTGGTGCGCCTGTCCTTCCAGGAAATTTGCAGGATCTTGTGGAGACATCTTTGGTGATATATCTCCAGCGACTTGAGGTGCCTTCTGTACATCGTCCATGCCTCAGACCCATGCAGGAGGACAGGTATTACTATAGCCCCGTAGACCATGAGTTTGGTAGTAGCTTTGAGGGCCTGGTCTTCAAACACTCTTTTCCACAGGCGGCCGAAGGCTGTGCTGGCGCACTGGAGGTGATGCTGAATCTCCGCATCAATGTCTGCCTTTGTTGATAAGAAGCTCCCGAGATAAGGGAAATGGTCCATGTTGTCCAGGGCTGCATCGTGGATCTTGATAATTGGAGGGCAGTGCTGTTTGGCGATGACAGGCTGGTGAAGGACCTTTGTCTTATGGATGTTAAGTGTAAGGCCATGCTTTCATATACCTCAGTGAATACATTGACTCTATCCTGGAGTTCAGCCTCTGAATGTGCACAGACACGGGCATCGTCCGCATACTGTAGCTCAGTGAGAGAGGGTGGGGTGATCTTGGACCTGGCCTGGAGGCGGCATAGGTTAAACAGCTTCCCACTGGTTCTGTAGTTTAGTTCCACTCCAGCGGGGAGCTTGTTGATTGTGAGGTGGAGCATGGCGGCGAGGAAGATTAAGAAGCGGATTGGAGCGATAATGCAGCCCTGTTTGACCCCGGTCCGGACGTGGATTGGGTCTGTAATGGATCCATTGGTAAGGATCATGGCCTGCATGTCATTGTGAAGCAGGCGAAGGATGTTGACAAACTTTTGGAGGCATCCGAAACGGAGGAGGACGCTCCATAGACCCTCACGGGCCTGTAATATCGAAAAAGGCCATGTATAAGGGCTGGTGCTGCTCCCTGCATTTATCCTGCAACTGGTACGCTGCAAAGATCATGTCTCTTGTGCCCCATAGGGGACGAAATCCGCATTGTGATTCCAGGACAAGGAGAAGACGATTGAGGAGAACTCGAGCGACAACTTTCCCAGTGGCTGAAAGCAGGGAGATTCCCCTGTAGTTGCTGCAGTCGGACTTGTCCCCTTTTTTAAAAATGGTCACAATCATTTGGTCACAATGAGATCTCCCGACATGCTCTCCTCCCTCCAGATGAGAGAGATGAGGTCATGCATCCGCTCCAACAGCCAGAATTAGAGGAGCACAGAGATCGCTTGAGAGTGTAAGGCTGGAAGAGGCTACAGAGATAGAGAGGGGCGAGGCTATGGAGGGATTTGAAACCAAGGATGAGAATTTTAAAATTGAGATGTTGATCAACCAGGAGCCAAAGCAGGTCAATGAGCAAAGGGGTTATAGGTGAACGGGACTTGGTGCGAGTTAGAATATGGGCAGCCAAGTTTGCAGCTTATAAACTGTTCGTGAAATTGTGCATGTTTTACAGGGGATGGTTTCACCAATGGGATGGCAAAATTGCAAATGGTTGAAGCTGCTTTAAGATAGGTTTTATATAATACTCTTATTTTTATATAAATGAAGTTCAGAAAATTCAGCAAAATTGAACTTCCATACAGAGCCTCGCTAAACAGGGGCATGAGTCAATCATCGGGCTGTAACACTGTAGGGCCAATTCTGCAGCCCATGCTCCTGTCAGCTGAGGTTCCATGCCAGGAGTGCAGTTTTGCTGAACTTATCCTACATAATATTGTTTTGCATCACAAAACTGCTTTTAAATCACCATTAGAATTAATTTCTCATCTCCCCTCTTCTGTCTTTTTAAACGTTGCAATACTGTGCAGTATTGACAGGCTTGTTTCAAAAAATGATTTCTTTGAATAACATTCTCGTTAGTACGGTTATTCATACTCATCCAGAAAATATGGTCTGTTTCCTGTAACAAAATCTACAGTTCAGGAAGGAAAGTTGTAGATTTGTTCCAAAATAAGTAAAGATTTCAGGACACAATGTAGGTATGTACTGAATGTTCTTTCCACTATTCTACATACAGATCAATACTTATAATATACTTAAAACAGTCAAAGCATAATAATAACTTTAACTTATTGTGATCCTGAAGCTTAAATATATTTGTATTTTATTACCTGAATCACCTCAGTTGTTTACATTTTTTTCTGATCGATTGTATTTTTTCACAGAATATAGTGCACTATAAGCAAATGCAATTATCTTATTTTTTCAGCCATAAGATGCCAGCTAAGCAGAATAACATGGTCAATACTGCATGACTCCATTCCAAGTCAGTTTAATTCCGGCAGACTTCCATAAAATCCATGTTTTATGTCTAACCTTTCAACTGCACTGGCTCAGGTTTCATTTCCTGACTTTTCAGCACAATCCGCCATTTCATAACCTTTTGAGAGCTTTTGCTACAGCGTATCATGGAGGCTCAGCAGCACCAGCATAGATGAAGAAACAATCACTCCTCCAAACCTGCTTATACTGTGTTCAGTATCTGTGAGGATAACATTGGGGACAGAAACATTTTTTAAAAAGGCATTTGTGATGCTTGACAAAGAGAACAGTATGGTAAA
The DNA here is from genome assembly GCF_044704955.1 of Pristiophorus japonicus. Taxonomy (NCBI): domain Eukaryota; kingdom Metazoa; phylum Chordata; class Chondrichthyes; family Pristiophoridae; genus Pristiophorus; species Pristiophorus japonicus. The sequence goes on along the minus strand of NC_091982.1, from coordinate 191,029,172 downwards.
TTAGGCCATTTTAATTTGTGTCACTGCTTTATGCTGATTTTTTTCATGACAGAATTTGAAACATCCCCAGAGTACTGTCGTACATACAATGAAAAATTACTACTTAATATTCACAAGTTACTTAAAGCATTTGTTGCTTCTTAAAAATTCTGGAATTACTGTTATGAAAAACAGATTCATACTTTGTTGCTTTTGTTGCATGCTATTATTATCATATTATTGTATTAGTTTTGCACTATATCAATATTTCAATCATAATTTGTTGAAAGCCTGATGCACCCAAAAGCTCCTTGTAAACATGATGGCGAAACTTAAGCAGTTGCCCTAGTTAAGTAAACAAGTAAATAAAATGCCTATTTTTTGGCCAAATATATCAGTAACTTTTTAATACCTGTATTACAAAAACATATAAATGATGAAAATTGATAACATTTTCGCCTAGTCTAGCTTCATAAAAGTCCCTCTGTGTTTAGCAGCACACAGCGAACAAAAATGACACAGGATTTCCTTTGTACAGTTGACAAGCATCGATGTATTTTCCATCATTCATTTCCAGTTTAAATTTGCTGTTATGAGAACTATAGTTTGAAAACTTTCATCAAGATATGTTTTTCTGTATTGCAAAAGGGTCAGGCGCACTTGGGATTCAGTACATTATCATTTTGCTCACCACCGACAGTTCTTGGTACGCATTTTCCCACCTTTAAACATTAGCAAGTGCCCTCCACTGTACACACGCACAAAATGGACCTGATCTTCATTGTCCATGACAAATAAAGGATGACATCTTCCCCAAACAATACCTTGTGTATTTTAATGCTGAGGCTCCTGGCATAAGAATGAGTCCCAAAATTAGTAGAGCAAATAAACTAGACTGATTTATAAACATACAACTTTCCCCCTCAATTGCATAGTTACTTTCAGCATTCCAGTGAGTATTCTTCATATCTGAGCCTTTCCTAGACAATGAGTGTCAGCGGGCTACTTAACCATAGGGATTATTGCGGCAATGTTCAATTTTGTCCTCATCCAAGGTCCATAAATGTGCACTTTCCAGAGGAGGTTACTAGGTAACAACCAAGGACAGAATTCCTGGCTTATTTTTTGGGTAGCCTAGCCTAGAGCAACTGAGGCAGTTTGTAGCACCCCCAACTGCTGCTTAGTTGAGATCGCCTAATTAAGCACCATATATGCTAACCTACAAAACTAGCAAATTTAACTAACAGCTTCAAAAAATCTGACACGGCTACAAGAAAGCTGACAACTTTAGGATGGCCCTAATATTATAAGCCTAAGACATGTGAAAGCAAGTAGTTACATGGGCTTTGTAACTTAAGCTGTAGGCACATGCAACATTCCTTCACTTGAATTAGACAAAATAAACGTAAGTTCATAAAAATCATAAGTGTGAAATTGAAATATTGATGGGACAAATTTGGTTATATATCAGTGGTGCTGAGGAATGCTCCTCCAGATAATTTTGATTATTACATTAAAATGATGCATTCTGGTCATTTTTAAACACTTTTATACTTAACAATTAATGGATTTTTAATCTCAAAAGGAAACACTTGGATTTTCACCAGACTAACCAAGCCGATATTTTCCCAAAAGTTACCTCAACACTCATTCTCTTACATCCAACAACCCCACCCTAATTTGCAAGGACACAGTACCTCGCCCAGCACCCCATCCTTTCACAGTCTCTTCTTCCAAACCTCCCAATTTATAACTGGCACTTTTCTCCCTCTTCTCGTTTAATTCAACTTGGCAGTCTTTGCTCTGTCCTATCTTTTTGAATGACATACTCTTCTTCCATCTCCCTTTAGATTTAAGCTGGCACTCTTTTCAATCACCCCCTTATTCTTCCATCCCTCCCCCATAGGATAGTAGCAGACTTAGGGAGGACATAGACAACCTGGTGAAATGGGAAAACATATGGCAGATAATGCAGAGAAGTATAAAGTGGAGGAAGAATGAGGAGAGGCAGTAAAGCTAAATGATACAATTATAAAGGAGGTGCAGGAACAGAATGATCTGGGGGTGTATATAAACAAATCTTTGAATGTGGCCGGACAAGTTGATAAGGTTGTTAAAAATAAATATATGGGATCCTTGGCTTTATAAATAGAGGCATAGAGTATGAAAGCAAGGAATTTATGCTAAACCTTTATAAATTACTGGTTAGGCCTCAGCTGGAGTATTGTAGCCAATTCTGGGCACCACAATTTCGGAAGGATGTCAAGGTCTTGGAGAGGGTGAAGGGCAAATTCACCAGAATGATATGAGGGATGAGGGACTTCACTTATGTGGAGAGACTGACGAAGCTGGGTTGTTCTCCTTGGAGCACAGAAGATTAAGGGAAGATTTAATAGAGGTGCTCAATATTATGAGGGGTTTTGATAGAGTAAATAAGGAGAAACTGTTTCCACTGGCTGGGGTCTTAGTAACCAGAGTAGACAGTTAAGATCATTGTCAAAAGAACCAGAGGGGAGAGAAGAGAATTTTTCCTATGCAGCGAGTTGTTATTTTCTGAAATGCATTGCCTGAAAGGGTGGTGATTGGGAAGATGTTGGAGTCCATTATTAAAGAAGCAGCAGCAGGACATTTGGAAAAGCAAAATTCAGTCAGGCAGAGTCAGCATGGATTTATGAAGGGGAAGTCATGTTTGACAAATTTGCTGGAATTCTTTGAAGATGTAACAAACAGGGTGGATGAAGCGGAACCAGTGGATGTGGTGTATTTAAACTTCCAGAAGGCATTTGACAAGGTGCCACATAAAAAATTACTGCACAAGATAAAAGTTCACAGGGTTGGGCGTAATATATTAGCATGTATAGAGGATTGGCTAACTGTTATGTATGTAATAAAGGTACAAACTGAACAAGGTACTGTTGTGTATCTGTAAAGCATGCACTCCCATGTTTCGCCACCAGGGAGCGCATCCCCTGAAGTCCCAAGGGATCCCAGCATCCCTTGGGAGCACTGTGTATAAGCTGACCTCTAAGGCCTGTTACTCACTCTGGAGTGTCTAAATAAAGATTGAGGCCACTGTTACTTTAATCTCCCTGTGTGCAGTCTCAACTGTGTTAGGAACACAACAACTGGCGACAAGTACACGAATCCAACACAAAGATGCAGCAAACTGGGCATCCTAGAGAAGTTCTCGGAGGGTGAAGACTGGGAAGCCTATGTCGAACAGTTCGACCAGTACTTTGTAGCCAATGAGCTGGACGGAGAAGGAAGCGCTGCAAAAAGGAGTCCGGTCCTCCTCACAGTCTGCGGGGCACCGACCTACAGCCTCATGAAGAATCTTCTGGCTCCGGTGAAACCCACAGATAAGTCATATGAGGAGCTGTGTACACTGGTTCACGAGCATCTTAACCCGAGGGAGAGCGTGCTGATGGCGAGGTATCGGTTCTACACGTACCAGCGATCTGAAGGTCAGGAAGTGGCAAGCTACGTCGCTGAGCTTAAGGCAACTTGTAGGACAATGTGAGTTTGATGGCTACCTGGAGCAAATGCTCAGAGACTTTTTTGTATTGGGCATTGGCCACGAGACCATCCTACGAAAACGTTTGACTGTAGAGACACCGACCCTCAGTAAGGCCATTGCGATAGCACAGGCATTTATGTCCACCAGTGATAACACCAAACAAATCTCTCAGCACACAAGTGCTGGCAATGTTCATAAATTAACTGGGACCGTGTTTGCGAGCAGAAAAGTACAGGGCAGAAACCACGAGTCTGCAACTGCCAGCAGGCCTCAGGTGACCCAGATGACTCAGAGTCCGCAACAAAGGTTGAATGCAAGGCAATTCAGACCTTGTTGGCGTTGTGGAGGCTTTCATTCAGCCTATTCATGCCGCTTCAAAGGATATATTTGCAAGAGCTGTGGAACAATGGGGCACCTCCAACGAGCTTGCAGACGAGCTGCAAGCACTGCAAAACCTGCTAACCACCACGTGGCAGAGGAAGATCGGTCCATGGTGGACCAAAGCAATTTCGAGCCTCAGAGAGAGGAATCAGATGCTGAAGTACACGGGGTGCACACATTTTTGACGAAATGTCCACCTATAATGCTAAACGTAAAATTGAATGGTTCCTGTAGCCATGGAACTGGACACTGGTGCTAGCCAATCCATCATGAATAAAAAGATGTTTGAGAGACTGTGGTGCAACAAGGCACTCAGACCAGCCCTGAGCCCCATCCACACGAAATTGAGAACGTATACCAAAGAACTTATCACTGTCCTGGGCAGAGCCATGATCAAGATCACCTACGAGGGCACGGTGCACGAACAGCCACTCTGGATTGTCCCGGGCGATAGCCCCACACTGCTTGGAAGGAGCTGACTGGGCAAAATCCGCTGGAACTGGGATGACATCCGAGCGCTATCACATGTCGATGAGGCCTCATGTACCCAGGTTCTTAACAAATTTCCTTCCCTTTTTGAGCCAGGCATTGGAAACTTTTTCGGAGCGAAGATGCGCATCCACTTGGTCCCAGAGGTACGACCCATTTACCACAAGGCACGAGCGGTACTTCACATGATGAGGGAGAGAGTGGAAATTGAACTGGACAGGCTGCAACGCGAGGGCATCATCTTCCCAGTGGAATTCAGTGAGTGGGCCAGCCCGATTGTTCCAGTACTCAAAAGTGATGGCATGGTCAGGATTTGCGGCGATTATAAAGTAACTATTAATCGTTTCTCGCTACAGGACCAATACCCGCTAGCTAAGGCAGATGACATATTTGCGACGCTGGCAGGAGGCAAGGCATTCACCAAACTCGACCTGACTTCGGCCTACATGATGCAGGAGCTGGAGGAGTCTTCGAAGAGCCTCAGCTGCATCAACACGCACAAGGGACTGTTCATCTACAACAGATGCCCGTTTGGAATTCGGTCGGCTGCAGCGATCTTCCAGAGAAACATGGAGAGCCTACTCAAGTCGGTACCATGCACGGTGGTTTTTCAGGACGACATATTGGTCACGGGTCGGGACACCGTTGAGCACCTACAAAATCTGGAGGAGGTCCTCCAGCGACTGGATCGCGTAGGGCTGCAGCTGAAGAGGTCGAAATGCATCTTCATGGCAATTGAAGTGGAGTTTTTGGGGAGAAAGATCACGGCGGTCAGCGTTCGGCCCACAGATGCCAAGACAGAGGCTATCAGGAACGCGCCCAGGCCACAGAACGTCATGGAGCTGCGGTCGTTCCTGGGACTCCTCAACTATTTTGGTAACGTCCTACCGGGGTTAAGCACCCTCTTAGAGCCCCTACATGTGTTATTGCATAAAGGTGAGAACTGGGTAAGGGGAAAAAAACAAGTAATTGCTTTTGAGAAAGCCAGCAACATTTTATGGTCCAACAAACTGCTTGTATTGTATAACCGATGTAAAGACTCATGCTAGCATGTGATGCGTCGTCGTACGGAGTCTGGTATGTATCACATCAAGTTAACGTTGCGGGGAAGTTGCAACCTGTCGCCTATGCTTCCAGGAGCATGTCTAAGGCCGAGAGGGCCTACAGCATGATTGAGAAAAAGGCATTAGTGTGTGTAAAAGCACCAGTACCTGTTTGGCCTCAAATTTAAGCTGGAAACCGATCACAAGCCCCTCATATCCCTGTTCACTGAAAACAAGGGGATAAATACTAATGCCTCAGCCAGCATACAAAGATGGGCACTCGCGCTATCAGTGTATAACTATACCATCCGCCACAGGCCAGGCACTGAGAACTGTGCGGATGCTCTCAGTCGGCTACCATTGCCCACCACAGGGGTGGAAATGGCGCAGCCTGCAAACTTGTTGATGGTGGCACAGCCCGCAGACTTGTTGATGGTCATGGAAGCGTTTGAAAATGATAAATCACCTGTTACAGCCCGCCAGATTAGGACTTGGACCAGCCAAGATCCTCTGCTGTCCCTAGTAAAAAACTGTGTACTGCATGGGAGCTGGGCCAGCATCCCCGTTGAAATGGAAGAGCTAATCAAGCCATTCCAGCGGCGAAAGGACGAGCTGTCCTTTCCGGCAGACTTCCTGTTATGGGGTAACCGTGTAGTGCTACCAAAAAAGGGCAGGGAGACGTTTATCTCGGATTTCCACAGCACACACCCGGGTATAGTAATGATGAAAGCGATAGCTAGGTCCCACGTGTGGTAGCACGGTATCGACTCTGACTTAGAGTCCTGTTTACGGCAATGCAGTGTGTGTGCTCAGAGAGGCACCACTACGTTTGTGGTCCTGGCCCTCCAGACCATGGTCGAGGATCCTGTGGTGTCCTTACACCTTGCTATAGAATCACACGAGGCATGTACTGCAGACAAAGTCACTACGTGACCTGAACCTTTATTCCCAGGACCAAAAAGTGCTGACCCTGTGTGGGACCTCCGTTTATATACCTGGATGACCAGGTGAGGAGTGTCTCCCACAAGTTCACCCCCTGTGGTCAAGGTGTGTATTACTCAGGTGCATTCAGTGTACAGTGTTGTTACATAAGGGTTACAGTTATGTGAAGATTACAAACATGACATCACCTTCCCCCAACGTCTTTGGGTCAAAGATTGAGTCTTTCAGGCGGTCGACGCTCTCTTGTGGAGCGCCGCAGTTGGGGCTCTGGTGGTTGGGCCTTGGCATGCGTCTCTGTTGCCTGAGGTGATTCTGGCCTGTCCGGGCTGGCCGCAGGGACTGTGCATGCAGGTGAATGTCCTTGTTGCTCGTTCACTGGCAGTGGTGTGGGTGACATCTCATGCTGTTCCTCAGGTTCCTCAGTGTCCATGCTGAACCTTTTCTTTACTTGGTCCAGATGTTTGCGGCATATCTGTCCATTGTTAAGTCTAACCACTATGACCCTATTCCTCTCTTTGCCAATTACAGTACCCTCAAGCCACTTGGGTCCCAAAGCATGATTGAGAACGAATACAGGGTTATCGATTTCTATGCATCTCCCCACTGAGTTGCGATCATGGCACTCGATTTGGGACTGGCGCTTGCCCTCAACAATGTTTGACAGGGCTGGATGAATGAGGGACAGCCGCGTTTTAAGCGTGCATTTCATGAGTAGTTCCGCGGGCGCGACTCCCATGAGCGAATGAGGCCGGGACTTATAGGCCAGCAGGAGACGCGATAGGCGGTACTGAAGGGAGGGTCCTTGAATCCGGACCATGCCCTGTTTTATGATTTGAACCACACGTTCCGCCTGGCCATTGGAAGCCGGTTTGAATGGTGCTGTCCTGACCTGTTTGATGCCATTACCCGACATAAACTCCTGGAATTCATAGCTAGTGAAACACAGGCCGTTGTCGCTAACCAGGAGGTCTGGCAAGCCGTGGGTCGCAAAGACCATACGCAGAGTCTCCACGGTGGTGGATGTCATGCATGATTTTAATATGATGTACTCGATCCATTTCGAGTATGCATCAACAACAATCGGGAACATTTTTCCCATGAACGGCCCGCGTAGTCTACGTGAATACGTGACCATGGCCTGGTGGGCCAGGGCCACGGGCTGAGTGGGGCCTCCCTGGGGGCATTTCCCAGCTGACCACACGTCGTGCACCTATGAACCCAGTGTTTCAGGTCTGAGTCAATTCCCGGCCACCATACATGTGACCGGGCAATGGCCTTCATTAGCACAATGACTGGGTGCTCGCTGTGGAGTTCCCTGATGAATGCTTCCCTTCCTTTCTGGGGCATGACTACCCGGCTGCCCCATAGCAGGCAGTCGGCTTGGATGGAGAGCTCGTCCATCCGTCTGTGAAACGGCCTGACCTCCTCGGGGCACGCTCCGTGTGCGGGCGCCCAATCCCCAGTCAAGACACATTTCTTTATCATGGAAAGGAGGGGATCTCTGTTGGTCCAGATTTTGATCTGGCGGGCTATGATGGGGGGGCCTGCGGTGTCAAAAGCCTCAACGGTCATGACCATCTCCGCGCTTTGCTCCGACGCCCCCTTGGTGGTCGCCATTGGGAGCCTGCTGAGCGCGTCAGCGCAATTTTTGGTGCCTGGCCGGTGCCGTATGCTGTAGTCATATGCAGCCAGTGTGAGGGCCCACCGCTGTATGCGAGCCTACGCATTGGCATTAACAGCCTTACTGTCGGACAACAGGGATGTTAACGGTTTGTGGTCCGTTTCTAACTCGAACCTTCTGCCGAAAAGGTACTGGTGCATCTTTTTCACCCCGTAGACACATGCGAGTGCTTCCTTTTCAACCATTCCATATCACTGTTCTGCCTGGGAGAGCGACCTGGAGGCATAAGCCACAGGTTGGAGTTGGCCCTCATCATTATTCTGCTGCAACACGCATCCAACCCCATAGGATGATGCATCACACGTTAAAACCAGTTTCTTACAGGGGTTGAACAAGGTCAACAACTTGTTCGAACAAAGCAGATTCGCGCCCGATTGAAAGCCCATTCTTGACAGTCCCCCAAAACCAATTGCAACCCTTACGCAGGAGCACGTGCAGCAGCTCCAACAATGTGCTTAAGTTCGGCAGAAAGTTCCCGAAGTAGTTCAATAGTCACAGAAATGACCGCAACTCTGATGTGTTGCTGGGCCTGGGCGCACGACGGATCGTCTCCGTTTTGGATTCGGTGGGCTGGATCTCGACTTCGGCAATCCTCCTGCCCAAAAACTCGACCTCTGGAGCCAAAAACACACACTTGGACTTCTTTAGTCGCAAGCCTACCCGGTCCAGTCGGCGTAGCACCCCCTCCAGGTTGTGGAGGTGTTCCTCGGTGTCTCGACCTGTGATTAGGATGTCATCTTGGAATCCGATTGTTCCAGGGATGGATTTAAGCAAGCTTTCCATGTTCCTCTGGAAGATAGCAGCCGCTGAATGAATGCCAAACGGATACCTGTTGTAAACGAATAGCCCCTTGTGCGTAGTGATGGTGGTCAGAAGCTTGGATTCTTCAGCCAGTTCCTGAGTCATGTAGGCTGACGTGAGGTCCAACTTTGGTGAACAGCTTGCCACCTGCCAGCGTGGCAAAAAGATCCTCCGCTCTCGGAAGTGGGTATTGGTCCTGTAGTGACATTCGGTTGATGGTGGCCTTGTAGTCGCCACAAATCCTGACCGAGCCATCCACTTTAAGGACAGGAACGATAGGACTTGCCCAGTCACTTAATTCAACAGGCAAAATTATGCCCTCTCTTAGCAGCCTGTCCAACTCATTCTCACTTCTCTCATGCATCACATACGGCACGGCTCTGGCTTTGTGGTGCACTGGTCTGGCGTCCGGGGTGATGCGTATCACTACTTTGGTGCCCTTAAAAGTCCCGACACCTGGTTGAAAAAGGGGCTCGAATTTCTGCAGGACCTATGAGCATGAACTTCGCTCCACAGATGAAATGGCGTGCACATCCCCCATTTCCAGTTCATCTTGGCTAACCAGCTCCTCCCCAAGAGCGCGGGACCATTCCCCGGGACAATCCAGAGTGGCAGCCGATTCTCTGATCCATTGTGTGTGACCAGCAAGTTTGCACTGCCTAGTACTGGGATGATCTCTCTGGTGTACGTCCGTAACTGCGTATCAATGCGTTCCAGTTTGGGCCTGTTAGCTTTGAGTGGCCATAGTTTTTCAAATTGTTGGGCACTCATAAAGTGACTGGCTGGCTCCTGTGTCCAGCTCCATGCGTACCGGGATGCCATTTAATAGAACTTTCATCATCATAGGTGGCATTTTGGTATACGAGCTGTAGACGGCTGCCACATGAACCTGCTGGACTTCAGCGTCCATAGCTTTGCCCCAAGCATCACCCTGCCTTGCAGACCCCTCGTCTGGTTCCTCAGCCTCATAAACTAGCCTTGCTACGGGCTTTCTGCACATTCTGGCCAGATGTCCACTGAAGTTACAGTTTCTGCAGATAAATTGCTGAAACCTACAGGTTCTCGCAGCATGTTTGCCATCGCACCTCCAGCATGAGCTGAGATTGTTGTGAACAAAGGAACTGTTAACAGGCATTCCTCTCTGATTGTCTTTTTGATTACTCCTGAGCACTCTGTTGCTGAGTGTCAATGGTCCCATCCCAGGATGCATTGTCCCTTGTGATGGCGTGAATTGCCGATCCCCCTGCCATTGTCTCTGTTGCTGGCCCACCCTAGAGCCTGTTGCAGCCTGGGCGGTGTCGAATTGCCCTTGCCTGCCTGTTTACAATGTTAACTCCCTGGTCTATCGCCACGTTGGAACCAGGGCTGCGCGCATAAACTATCTTGGTCTCCTCTTCCCCTGCCATGAAGGTCTGAGCTATCAACGTTGCCCTTTCCAAAGTCAAGTCCTTGGTCTCAATAAGCTTCCTGAAAATCCCGGCATGACCCTCAATGAAGAAATCCCTTAACATCTCCCCCCTGCAGGCGTCTGAACTTACAGAGACAGGCCAAATGCCGAAGGTCCGCAACAAAGTCCGATATGCTTTGTCCCTCCCGACGCCGGTGTGTGTAGAACCAGTGCCGGGCCATGTGTATACTGCTCACCGGTTTGAGGTGCTCACCGATCAGAGTGCTGAGCTCTTCAAAAGACTTGTCCAGCAGCTTCTCGGGTGCAAGCAGGTCTTTCATCAGCGCATATGTCTTGGATCCACAACTGGTCAGTAGATGCGCCCTCCTCTTGCCAGCCGCTTCCTCTCCCAGCCAGTCCTTCGTGACAAAGCTCTGCTGGAGCCTCTCAACGAAATCGGCCCAGTCCTCACCAACACAGTACTGTCCCTCTGTGCTACCGGTGGCCATCCTCATGGGTCATTGATTCCCATTTCTCGTCGCCAAATGTGGTGTCCTTACACCTTGCTATAGAATCACACAAGGCATGTACTGCAGACAAAGTCACTACGTGACCTGAACCTTTATTCCCAGGACCAAGAAGTGCTGTCCCTACGTGGGACCTCCATTTATATACCTGGATGACCAGGTGAGGGGTGTCTCCCACAAGTTCACCCCCTGTGGTCAAGGTGTGCATTACTCAGATGTATACAGTGTACAGTGTTGTTACATAAGGGTTACAGTTATGTGAAGGTTACAAACATGACAGATCCATGTTGACTATGCGGGCCCGTTTCTCAATAAAATGTTCCTGGTGGTGGTGGATGCTTTTTCAAAATGGATTGAATGTGAAATAATGTCAGGAAGCACCGCCACCATTGAAAGCCTAAGGGCCATGTTTGCACCCACGGCCCGCCTGACATACTGGTCAGTGACAACGGGCCATGTTTTACCAGTGCCGAATTTAAAGAATTCATGACCCGCAATGGGATCAAACATATCACCTCGGCCCCATTTTAAACCAGCCTCCAATGGGCAAGCAGAGCGGGCAGTACAAACAATTAAACAGAGCCTTAAACGAGTCACAGAAGGCTCACTCCAAACCTGCCTGTCCCGAGTACTGCTCAGCTACCGCACGAGACCCCGCTCGCTCACAGGGCTGCCCCCGGCTGAGCTACTCATGAAAAGGACACTTAAAACCAGACTCTCGCTGGTTCACCCCAACCTGCATGATCAGGTGGAGAGCAGGCGGCAGCAACAAAATGTAAACGATGGTTGCGCCACTGTGTCACGGGAAATTGATCTGTATGACTCTGTGTATGTGCTAAACTATGGACATGGTACCAAGTGGATCGCGGGCACAGTGGTAGCTAAAGAAGGGAATAGGGTGTTTGTAGTCAAACTAGATAATGGACACATTTGCAGAAAGCACCTGGACCAAACAAGGCTGCGGTTCACAGACTGCCCTGAACAACCCACAGCAGACACCACCTTTTTCGAGCCCACAACACACACCCAAAGAATCAACGACACCACGCCGGACCAGGAAATCGAACCCATCACGCCCGACAGCCCAGCAAGGCCAGGCTCACCCAGCAGCCCTGCAGGGCCAACAACACGCCAGCCCAGCGAGGGCACAGCCAACACACCAGAACAGACATTTGTACCGAGGCGGTCCACCAGGGAAAGAAAGGCTCCCGACTGCCTCACCTTGTAAATAGTTTTCACTTTGACTTGGTGGGGGGGTGGGGGGAAAGTGATATTGTGTATCTGTAAAGCATGCACTCCCATGTTCCGCCACCAGGGAGCGCATCCCCTGAAGTCCCAAGGGATCCCAGCATCCCTTGGGAGCACTGTATATAAGCCGGCCCCTAAGGTCTGTTACTCACTCTGGAGTGTCTTAATAAAGACTGAGGTCACTGTTACTTTAACCTCCCTGTGTGCAGTCTCATCTGTGTTAGGAACACAAAAGGTACAATCTTGGCTCTGCTTTATTACGGCCCAAAGTGTCTGACTCACAAAGTGGCTGGCCTTTTATACCAGAGCAGCACCATGTACGTACCTCTCAGTGGCCTCCAACAATGACATCATCTGGTGGCTACAAACAGCATGTACATACATGACAGTACCCTCCTCTGAGATCTTATCACAGTCTTTCACAGGTTGAGACGGTCCGGTGCTTTACGCTCCCGGGTTGACCGTCTCAGTTCGATTCTGGCCTTGGGTGAATGTGCGGAGTCTGTTGTGGCTGGTGGCTGGATGGTTGACTTGTTGGGGGTGGCAGTGGCCATGTCAGGAATTGCGAGTCCATTTTTATTGAACAAGTCCTTGATGGGAATTCCGGGTTCACTGATGACCCTTGAGTCCACTGAAGGCTGCTGGTAGGTTGGTTGGTCATCAATGGTTTCTTTGTCTGACTGCTCTGACTCGTCTGTGTGCCTCAGCTTTGTTTGATCCATGTGTTTCCTGCAAGTTTGCCCATTCTTGAGCTTAATAACAAATACTCTGTTGCCCTCCTTGGCCATGACCGTCCCAGCGATCCATTTGTGACCCTGACCATAATTCAACACATATACAGGATCGTTAACAGAAATCACGCGTGACACAGTTGCGTGATCGTGGTACCCTTGTTGACTCTGTCTTCTATATTCAACATGATTACTTAAATCTGTGTGTACAAGAGGAAACTTGGTCTTAAAGCCTCTTTTCATCATGAATTCAGCAGGTGACATCGTTGTGAGTGTGTGGGGTCTTGTCCTGTAACTCAGCAGTATGCAAGACAAGCGGATCTGCAGTGACTCTTGGGTTACCAGCCTCATGCTTTGCTTGATAATTTGTACTGCACGTTCTGCTTGCCCGTTGGATGCAGGCTTGAATGATGCTGACCTTACATGTTTTATGCCATTAAGTTTTACAAACTCCTGAGGCTCCTGACAGGTGAAGCACGACCCATTGTCGCTCACCACTATGTCAGGCAGACCATGTGTCGCGAACATGACATTGAGATTCTCCATGGTTGCCGTGGACATATTGGATGATACGATTATGCATTCTATCCACTTTGAATAAGCATCCACCACCACTAGAAACATCTTGCCCAGGAAGGGAACTGCAAAATCTACATGGTCCTGGACCAAGGTTTGGATGGCCATGACCACAGACTCAGCGGAGATTCTGCTGGTGCTTTGCTGAGCTGCATACAGGTGTTGCACTGATGCACGCATGCTTCCAGCTCAGAATCAATTCCTGGCTACCATACGTGGGACCTGGCGATGGCCTTCATCATCACTATACCAGGATGTGTGCTGTGTAACTCACGCACAAACTTCTCTCTCTCTTTCTTAGGCATTACAACTCGATTGCCCCACAATATGCAATCTGCTTGAATAGACAGTTCGTCCTTGCGATTAATGTACGGTTTGGCCTCCTCGCACATTTGCTTAGGTAAGGCAGACCAATCCCCTTTGAGGATGCAACCCTTTAACACTGATAATATTGGGTCCTGGCTGGTCCAGTTCTTAACTTATTGAGCCGTGACAGGGGTACCTTCACTCTCAAAAGCATCCATGATTAATATTAACTCTCCCGGTTGTGGCATTTCCACATTCAATGTGCAACGGCAACCGGCTCAAAGCATCGGCACAATTCTCTGTGCCAGGTTTGTGGCGAATGACATAATCATAGGCAGATAATGTCAGTGCCCACTTTTGGATGCGGGATGAAGCGTACTGATACCTTTGCTCTTGGAAAACAACGAAATGAGCGGCTTGTGATCGGTCTCTAATTCAAACCTCATACCGAACAGGTATTGATGCATCTTTTTAACACTGTACACACATGCTAAGGCTTCTTTTGCTACCATACTGTAGGCTCTTTCTGCTTTAGACAAACTTTTGGATGCATACGTGACAGGTTGAAGTTTCCCCGACTCATTGGCTTTTTGTAACACGCAACCAATTCCACATGACGATGCGTCACAGGCCAAAACTAAATGTTTACATGGGTCATACTGTACCGGCAGTTTGTTCGAGCAAAGCAGATTGGTGGCTTTGTCGAAAGCTCTGTCTTACAATGCGCCCGACACCCTGTTGTTGCTTTTTCTCAATAGCATGTGCAGTGGTTCAAGTCAGGTGCTCAATTTAGGTAGGAAGTTCCCAAAGTAGCAAAGTAGTTGAGTAGAGCCAGGAACGAATGCAAGTCCGTCATGTTCTGCGGCTTGGGTGCATTCTTGATGGCTTTGGTTTTCACATCAGTAGGACTGGTGCCATCAGTGGCGATTTTCCTCCAGAGGAATTCGACCTCCGGTACCATGAAGACGCACTTCGAGCGTTTAAGTCTGAGTCCCACTCTGTCCAAACGCAGTAGAACCTCTTCCAGGTTGTTCAGATGTTCCTTGGAGTCACGACCGGTGATCAGGGTGTCATCTTGGAACACAACGGTTCTAGGAACGAACTTCAGTAGATTTTCCATATTCCTCTGGAATATTGCTGCAGCCGAGTGAATTCCAAATGGGCACCTGTGGTAAATAAACAGCTTTTGTGCGTATTAATGCACGTAAGTCTCTTCAACGCCTCGACCAACTCCTGCGTCATATAGGCTGACGTCAAGTCCAGTTTTGTGAACGACTTCCCTCCGGCTAGCATCGCAAATAAGTCATCAGCCTTCGGTAACAGGTACTGATCTTGTCTCGAAACCCTGTTGATCGTAGCCTTGTAGTCACCACAGATTCTGACTGTGCCATCACTTTTCAGCACACGAACAATCGGGCTGGCCCATTCATTAAATTCGACCGGTGATATGATCCCTTCACGCTGGAGTCTGTCCAGTTCAATTTCGACCTTCTCCCTCATCATATATGGCACTGCCCGAGCTTTATGATGGACGGGTCTTGCATCTGAGTCCACGGCTCAGATGCAAGACTCTTTAATCCCGTGAAGTTGCCGATACCCGGTTCAAACAGCGAGGGAAACTTGCTCAATATTTGGGCACATGTATCTTCCTCCGATGACAATGCCTTTATGTCGTTCCAGTCGCATCTGATTTTCTCCAACCAGCTCCTGCTGAGCAGCGTTGGGCCATTGCCTGGAACAATCCACAGCGGTAACTCGTGAACCGCACCATTATACGACACATTAATTTGTGCACTGCCAATCACCTTTATCAGTTCTTTGGTGTAACTGCGCAGTTTGGCGTTAACAGGACTCAGCCTGGGCCTCACAGTCTTAGTATCCCACAGCTTATTAAATGCCCTCTCATTCATGATCGATTGACTCGCCCCTGTGTCCAATTCCATCGATACCGGTATCCCGTTAAAGTTCACTTTAATCAAAATTGGTTTACTCCTGGTTATGAAAGAGTACCGTCCATACACTTCCTCCTCTGGCATCTCGGATTGCGTATCCTGATCCGTGCTAGTTTGACTCTCATCCTCCACGTGGTGTGTCGCAGCTCGCTTGCTCATCTGCTGACACTTGCTCTGGAGATGCCCCACTCTCAGACAGCCTTTGCAACTAAATTGGCACTGCTGGTGCCGATGATTTCCACCACAACGCCAACACAGAGAAGTCGGATACATTTCCGCTGGCAGACTTTGGGCAGCCACGGGTTTTGCAAATGCAGCCGGATAGGCCCTGCAATGTGCCGCTCTGCCAAATGCTGAATCATTCGCGAATGCAGCCGGATAGGCCCTGCCATGTGCCGCTCTGCCGAAAGCCGAATCAGTCGCATTTACAGTACTTGCCGAGGTTCGGTTCTTCACCGATATTTTCTTTAAACTCCTGTCTGTCGTCATACATGATTGAACAATCTGGATGGCCCTTTTAAAATCCAACTCCTCCACCACCAGAAGTTTGCGCAGGATCACCTCGTGGTTGATACCGATAACAAAGAAGTCCCGCAGTATGTCTGCCAACACCGTCCCGAACTTGCATGGTCCCACTAGACGTCTCAGGTCGGCAACGAATTCTGCTGCGCTCTGACCCTCCGATTGAACGTGTATAAAACCTATATCACGAGATGATGATGCCGTTGTCTTGCTTGAGGTGCTCCCGTACCAATGTACACACCTCCTTGTATGTTTTCTCTGTTGGATCACTAGGCACGAGTAGAGTCTTTATCAGACCGTAGATCTTGGAACCACACACAGTGAGGAACACGGCCCGGTGCCGATCTGCATCATCGAGCCCCTTCATTTTATTGGCCAAGAAGTACTGGTTCAATCGCTCTAAAAATTCAAATGTGCTCATTTTGCAAACAAAGGTTCTTGTATTTTCGTCGCCAAATGTCATGTGTGCAATAAAGGTACTAACTGAGTACTGTTTAACTGAACAAGGTACAACCTTGGCTCTGCATTATTAAGGCCCAAAGTGCCTAACTCACAAAATGGCTGGCCTTTTATACCAGAGCAGCGCTATGTGCGTGCTGCTCAATGGCCTCCAACAATGACACCATCTGGTGGCTACAAACAGCATGTACATACATGACACTAACTAACAGAAAACAGAGAGTCAGGATAAATGGTTCATTCTCGGGTTAGCAATCAGTAACTAGTGGGGTGCCGCAGGGATCAGTGCTGGGATCCCAACTATTTACAATCTATATTAATGACTTGGAAGAAGGGACCGAGTGTAATGTAGCCAAGTTTGCTGATGATACAAAGATGGGAGGCAAAGCAATGCATGAGAAGGATACAAAAAATCTGCAAAAGGACATAGACAGGCCAAGTGAGTGGACAAAAATTTGGCAGATGGAGTATAATGTTGGAAAGTGTGAGAAAGAAATCACAAAAGGTTAGAATGCAGGTACAGCAATTAATCAGGAAGGCCAATGGAATCTTGGCCTTTATTGCAAAGGGGATGGAGTATAAAAGCAGGTAAGTCTTGCTCCAGTTAGACAGGGTATTGGTGAGGCCACACCTGGAATACTGCATGCAGTTTTGGTTTCCATATTTACAAAAGGATATACTTGCTTTGGAGACAGTTCAGACAAGGTTCACTAGGTTGATTCCGGAGATGAGGTGGTTGACTTTAGACGAAAGGTTGAATAGGTTGGGCCTCTACTCATTGGAATTCAGAAGAATGAGAGGTGATCGTATCGAAATGTATAAGATTATGAGGTGTCTTGACAAGGTGGATGCAGAGAGGATGTTTCCACTGATAGGGGAGACTAGACCTAGAGGGCATAATCTTAGAATAAGGGGCCGCCCATTTAAAACTGAGATGAGAAGAAATTTTGTCTCTCAGAGGGTTGTGAATCTATGGAATTTGCTTCCTCAGAGAGCTATGGAAGCTGGGATATTGAATAAATTTAATATAGAAATAGACAGTTTCTTAAACGATAAGGGAATAAGGGATTATGGGGAGAGGGCAGGGAACTGGACCTGAGTCCATGATCGGATCAGCCATGATCGTTATAAATGGTGGAGCAGGCTCGAGGGGCCATATGGCCTACTCCTGTTCCTTTTTCTTATGTTCTTATATTCTTATGGAAGCAGAATTAATAGTACCTTTCAAAAGGGAATTGGATATCTACTTGAAAAGGAAAAATTTGCAGGGCTATGGGGAAAGAGCGGGGCAGGAGGACAAATTGGCTAGCTCTTTCAAAGAGCCAGCACAGGCACAATGGTCTGAATAGGTTCCTTTTTGCTGTGATTCTATGGCCCTGATATTTACTGGGATGGGATTACCAAGCGGTCGGGGGAAGGCGTTCCAGTCGGCAATGCTAACTCCATAGCATGTGTCTTTTTTTTAACAGGTTACCCGCCTGGAACTCAGCGTAATTGAAAGACTTGGCTCCCTATGGGGCGAGGAATGCTGCAGAAGAGGGCGCGACCCAAGAGGAGATAAGTTTGTGCAACTTGGAGTGGAGATCGCGAGGGGAGTTGGGTACAATATGATTTAGACAATTAGGGGGTGATCACGGGGTTCAGATGGAGGTCAGGGGCAGAAATGGGGAGGTCGCAGAAAGATCGGAGGGAGAGATGGGGGTGTCGGGGAGAGAATGGAGGGGTGGTCTGAGAGAGATCGGATGGAGAGATGGAGCATCAAGAAGAGTTGGTGATCGCGGGGGATCAATGATTGCAGGCGGTTGGCTTGGTGATCGTGCTGGGGGCGGTGGGGTGGATCTGATCAGTGGGGTGGTTAACACGTCTGCTTGTTGGTCCGGGGTGGAAGGCACTACTGCTCCTCCTGGCCCACATGCAGTGCTGGCCAGCGTCAAGCCTGAAGCACAGAATAAACCTTAGGCACGCAGTCTCATTAAAATATTTAAATGAATGACCCACCTCCCCGTCCCGCCTCCATTAAAAACAGAAGTGGGCGGGTTCAAAGCAGGTTAGGTTCGGATTTTTAATCTAAAAAATGTTTTACTTCCCACCCAATCCAAACCCACCTGTTTTAGAGGTTAAACTTCCCCCTGTTATGATTCTATGATTTCTACACTTCCTTCTTTCAGCCATTGCTATCCATTTCATGCCCTCCATTTCCCCTTCATTGCTCTCCTTTGCCCCTTCCCTCTACACTCAGCACACCTGAATCCTGAATGCCATTGCTAATGAACCAGATTCCAGCCACTGCATACTGTAGGTAGATGTAATGTATTTACTTTATGGGTTCTTTGCTTAAGAATTCATAGCAACACATTGCTATTAAGAACTATTACAACACAAAAGCAAAATACTGCAGATGCTGGAATCTGAAATAAAAACAGAAAATGCTGAAAATCTCGGCGGTTCAGGCAGCACCTGTGGAGAGAAACAAAATTAATGTTTCAGGTCGATGACCCTTTGTCAGAACTGGCAAATGTTGGAAAGGAACAGATTCTTAAGAAGCACTGAAATGGGGAGGGGAGCAAAGAACAAACGTGAAGGTCTGTGATAGGGTGGAAGACAGGAGAGATTTGAGATATAAAAAGGGATGATGGGCCGAATTGAGATGGTAATGACAGAAGCTAGAAAAAGATTTGTTTAGATAGGGTCTGAATGGCAGGATAATTATCAGCTGCCATGGGAAACAGAGAGAGAGAAAAAATACATCAGAGCAAAATATGGGCAAAGGTTAAGGTCTGAAATTGTTCAACTCGATGTTGAGTCCAGAAGGCTATAAAGTGCCTAAACAAAAGTTGAGATGCTGGTCCTCGAGCTTGAGTTGAGCTTCATTGGAACAATGCAGGAGTCTGAGGGCAGAGAGTTTAGAGTTGGAGTGGAGCAGAGAATTAAAGTCACAGGCGACCGGAAGCTCTGGGTCACGCTTACAGATTGAACGGAGGTGTTCCCCAGTGTAGAGGAGACTACATCGTGAGCAGTGAATACAGTATGCTAAATTGAAAGACGTAGAAGTAAATCGCTATTTCACAGTAGGAAGGGAAGAGGTAAAATGGCAGGTGTTGCATCTCCTGTGCTTGCACCGGAAGGGGCCATGGGAAGGGGAGGGAGTGCTGGTGGTGACTGTGGAATGAACTGGGGTGTCGCGGAGGGAGCGGTCCCTTCAAATTGCTGAGGGGGGGAGGGGAAGATGAGATTGATGGTGGGATCACGATGGAGGTGGCAGCAATGGCGGAGAATGATTTATTGAATGTGAAGGCTGGAGGGGTAAAAGGTGAGGACAAGGGGAACCCAGTCATGGTTCTGAGAGGGAGGGGAAGGAGTGAGAGTAGAGGTGCAGGAAATAGAACAGACACGGTCGAGGGCCATGTTAACCATGGAGGGGAATCCTCGGTTGAGGAAAAAAGAAGACATATCAGAGGCACTCATATGGAAAGTGGCGTCATCAGAGCAGATGCGATGGAGATGGAGAAACTGGATGAAATTAGTTGGTTTATTAACAAATTAACACGACCAGTTCATCCACTAAGCTCACAACTACATACCTCATTGTGGATGACCTAGACCCAACTGACTGGGGTTTTATTGAGTCTTGTGTACATCATGTGACTGGCTAAGCCACTCACAATGCAACAAGCTCCTCACAGGTGCAGACATTACAGTAGGAACTGCTGTTCTCATAAGAATTCCCATCTGTAGTATGCAATGGAAGGAATCCCTCCCATCAGAAAGGAAAAGAGTTGAGGTGCTGCATTCAGAGTTTCAGAAGCTAGCAAGCCAGTTAAAAAACAGGAACTCAAAAGTAGTAATCTCTGGATTACTCCCAGTGCCATGTGCTAGTGATTGTAGGAATAGTAGGATAAAACAGTTTAACACCTGGCTGGAGAAATGGTGCAAGAGGGAGGGATTCAGATTCCTGAGGTGTTTGGACCTGTTCAAGGTGGACGGGTTGCACCTCTGCAGAGCTGGGACCAATGTCCTTGCAGGAAGTTTAACTACTACTGTAGGAGAGGGTTTAAACTAATTTGGCAGGGGAATGGGCACCAGGATGAAGCATTACCGCCTGGAAGAGGTGAGCCGGTGTGCAACACTCATGGTTGTGACACTGGCCCATGCTGGGACCGCCTGTAAAAGCGGGCAGTCTGACCGTTAGCGGTTGCAGTGCGGGAAGTAATGTCAACCTCAGATAAATGTGATTGTTTTTTATTTTATTTGTTTTGCGATTTATGTTGTGGCGGCGTGAGTTATTTATTGGAAATGTTTTTGGTGGGTTTTTTCAGGCTTTTTTTCCTCCCTAGGCCTCTCTTAGAGCTCACAGGTCGGCTGCTTAGCTTGGGATTTTTGCATGCTCAGTCAGCCTAGTGCCCGAAGAGAGGTGTGCCCAGCTGCTGAATATTGCTTGATACGTCCTTACTATACAGTATAAATGCACACGAGGCCCATGCTTGAGAGAAGGTCAGTCTGTGACCTGTCCTTTATTCCATAGCACTCAAGTCCAGGAAGTGGATGGAGCTGCCTCTTGTATATCTGAAGGTCCAGGTTAGGAGTGTCTCCCACACGTTCATCACCTAGTGGTCATTGTTCTCAAGGTGTACAACTTAGGTCAGATTATACATGGGTTACAATGCTGGTTGAATACATGACATCACCTCCTCCCCCCAAAGTCTTATTGGGATCACAGGTTGAGTTTCTCTGGTGGTTTACGCTCCCTTGTAGAGCGCCTGAGTTGGGGCTCCAGTTGTTGGGCGCTGGCCTGAGTGTCTGCAGTTTGCGGCGCCTCAGGCCTATCTGGACTGCCCACAGTGACTGGGCTCTCCTCCCTTTGGTTCCTGTGTTCGGTCACCTGTGGAGGAGTGAACTCTATATCGTGTTCTTCCTCTGCTTCTTCTGTGGGGTTGCTGAACCTCCTTTTTGTTTGATCCACATGTTTGCGGCAGATTTGTCCATTGGTAAGTTTAACTACCAGAATCCCATTTCCCCCTTTGGCAATCACAGTGCCTGCGAGCCATTTGGGCCCTGCAGCGTAGTTGAGGACAAAAACAGGGTCATTTACATCAATACATCGCGCCCTCACATTCCTGTCATGGTAGTCATATTGTGACTGGCGCCTGCTCTCGACAATTTCTTTCATGGTGGGGTGTATAAGGGATAACCGGGTTTTGAGCGTCCTTTTCATTAGCAGCTCTGCGGGTGGAACCCCTGTGAACGAGTGTGGTCGGGATCTGTAGGCCAACAGGAAGGAGGCGTGATAAGCGGCTTTGTAAGGAACCCCCTTGGATTCTGAGCATCCCCTGTTTGATTATCTGCACTGCTCGTTCTGCCTGGCCGTTTGAGGCCGGCTTGAACGGTGTCGTTCTGACATGATTAATTCCATTGCCTGCCATGAAGTCCTGGAATTCAGTGCTTGTGAAGCACGGGCCATTGTCGCTGACCAAGATGTCCGGTAGACCGTGGGCGGCGAACATTGCCCGTAGACTTTC
This sequence comes from Pristiophorus japonicus, assembly GCF_044704955.1. Lineage (NCBI taxonomy): Eukaryota > Metazoa > Chordata > Chondrichthyes > Pristiophoridae > Pristiophorus > Pristiophorus japonicus. Next base: position 191,007,115 of record NC_091982.1, on the reverse strand, counting down.
TACCGTGGCAGAGGATGTGCTTGAATTTAAAATGTCACACTCGATCCATTTGGAGTAGGCATCTACTACAACCAAAAACATTTTTCCCATGAAAGGACCTGCGTAGTCCACATGGATGCGTGACCAAGGCTTGGCGGGCCAGGACCAGGGGCTAAGGAGGGCTTCCCTTGGCGCATTGCCTAGCTGGGTACACTTGTTGCACCTGCGAACACAAAGTTCCAGATCTGCGTCTATCCCTGGCCACCAAACGTGTGACCTGGCAATTGCCTTCATCATGACAATGCCCGGGTGCTCATTGTGGAGTTCTCTGATGAACACCTCTCTGCCCATCTGGGGCATGACTACGCGATTTCCCCACAGTAGGCAATCGGCCTGAATCGAGAGTTCATCCCTGCGCCTGTGAAATGGTTTAAATTCCTCAGGGCATGACCTGTACGTGGCTGCCCAGTCCCCATTCAGGACACATTTCTTGACCAGAGACAATAGTGGGTCTCTATTTGTCCAGACTTTAATCTGATGGGCTGTGCCTTCACTTCCGAAAGCTTCAACAGCCATGACCATCTTAGCACCATGCTCGGTAGCCCCCTCAGTGGTGGCTAGTGGGAGCCTGCTGAGTGCATCGGCGCAGTTTTCGGTGCCTGGTCTGTGCCGAATTGTGTAGTCATAGGCGGCTAATGTGAGTGCCCACCTCTGTATGCGGGCCGATGCATTTACGTTTATGGCCTTGTTGTCGGCCAAAAGGGACGTTAGGTGTTTGTGATCTGTCTCCAGCTCAAATTTCCTGCCAAACAGGTACTGGTGCATTTTCTTTACCGCATATACACATGTGAGCGCCTCCTTTTCTACCATCCCGTAGCCCCTTTCTGCCTGGGACAGACTTCTGGAGGCATAAGCTACCTGCTGTAACTGACCCTTGGCATTAACATGCTGCAACACATACCCGACACCATGGGACGATGCATCGCACGTTAACACAAGTTTCCTACATGGGTCGTATAGTGTTAACAGAGTGTTGGAACATAACAAATTGCGTGCTCTATTAAAAACCCTTTCCTGGCTGTCCCCCCAGTCCCATTCGCGACCTTTGCGTAGGAGCACGTGTAGCGGCTCTAGCAGCGTGCTCAATTTGGGAAGAAAGTTACCAAAATAGTTCAGGAGCCCCAGGAACGAACGCAGCTCCGTCGTGTTACGGGGTCTGGGTGCTCTCTGGATCGCTTCCGTCTTGGATGCAGTAGGGCTGATCCCGTCTGCTGCTCCCCTCATCCCCAGGAATTCTACCTCTGGAGCTAAGAAGACGCACTTCGCCTTTTTCAGTCGCAGCCCTACCCGGTCCAGTCTGCGTAGCACCTCCTCCAGGTTGTGGCGGTGTTCTTCAGTATCGTAACCCATGATGAGGATGTCATCCTGAAAAACCACCGTCCCTGGAATCGACTTGAGGAGGCTTTCCATATTTCGTTGGAAGTTCGCGGCGGCCGAGCGAATCCCGAACAGACATCTGTTGTACTCAAACAACCCCTTGTGTGTCGTGATGGTGGTCAGCTTCTTCGACTCACTCGCCAGCTCCTGGGTCATGTAAGCTAAGGTCAGGTCCAATTTTGAAAAAAGTTTGCCACCGGATAGCGTCGCAAAGAGGTCCTCCGCTCTCGGTAGCGGGTACTGGTCTTGGAGTGACATCCGATTGATGGTGGCCTTGTAATCACAACATATCCTGACCTACCCATCCGCATTGAGCACCGGCACGATTGGGCTCACCCAGTCACTGAATTCGACTGGCGAGATGATGCCTTCCCTCAGCAGGCGGTTCAATTCGCCTTCTATCTTTTCCCGCATCATGTACGGCACAGCTCTGGCCTTGTGGTGTACTGGCCTGGCGTCCGGGTTTATGTGAATCACTACCTTGGCCCCCATGAACGTGCCGATGCCGGGTTGAAATAATGAGCCAAATTTGTCCAGGATCTGTGAGCATGATACTCGCTCCACAGAGGAAATTGCATTGACATTGCCCCATTTCCAGTTCATGACAGCAAGCCAACTCCTCCCCAGTAGTGCGGGGCCGTCCCCTGGGACAAGCCAGAGTGCCAACCTGTTCTCTGAATCTTTGTGGGTCATGACTACCGTGACGCTGCCTAGCACTGGAATGATCTCCTTTGTGTAAGTCCGTAGCTGTGCGTCAATCGGCGATAATTTTGGCCTCCTGGCCTTGGGCGCCCACAACTTTTCAAACTGTTTGATACCCATCAGGGACTGGCTGGCCCCCGTGTCTAGCTCCATTGATACTGGGATGCCATTGAGGAGCACTTTCATCATTATCGGTGGCGTCCTGGTGTATGAACTGTATACGTGCTCCACATGAACTCGCTGAACTTCAGCTTCCAGCGATTTCCCCCAGCATTCATTTCTGCAATTTCTGCAGGTATTTTGCTCGTCTCTGCAAACTCCGGCTGAGTGTGTGCCTCCACACCTCCAACATGAGCTGCTGTTGGAAACAAAAGGTCCCTTGCCAGCCGATCGTCCCTGACTGCCCCTGTGATTGTCCTTGAGTGCGCCATTAATAAGTGTTGATGGTCCCATTACTGGCCGCATTGTCCCTTGCAATGGCGTGAATCGCCGTTCAGCTTGCCATTGTCTCTGTCGAACTCTCCCTCTGGGTTCGACTACATGGTGGGGCATGCCCGATTGCCCTTGTCTGCCTGGAGAACCGTGTGCTGCTTTAACAATGTCGAATCTCTGTCCCAACCATTCCTTAACGCAGTACCTCTCGTCTGTTCTGCTAGTGGCCATGCTTGCGTGGTTTAAATCCCAGTTTCTCGTCACCATTGATACGTCCTTACTATACAGTATAAATGCACACGAGGCCCATGCTTGAGAGAAGGTCAGTCTGTGACCTGTCCTTTATTCCATAGCACTCAAGTCCAGGAAGTGGGTGGAGCTTCCCCTTTTATATCTGAAGGTCCAGGTTAGGAGTGTCTCCCACAAATTCACCACCTAGTGGTCATTGTTCTCAAGGTGTACAACTTAGGTCAGATTATACATGGGTTACAATGCTGGTTGGATATATGACATTGCTGACTGAGACGCAAACTGTTCCCGGGCACAAACTTTACCGCCCCGCCGCTATTACTGTCCTGAAATGGGCAAAGCCGAAAGTCCAGCCCCATAGAGGTTAAAATGAGACAGAAAAAGGAGGTGTATGACAATTGTAAGGTTCATACTACAATAAAAAAACAAGCTGAATATAGAATGTACAGAGGAGATTTAAAGAGGGGCAAAGAGAGAGTATAAGAATAGATTAGTGGTTAACATAAACAGGAATCCAAAATCTTTTATAAACACACAAATGGTAAAAGAGTAGTTGATGGATGGGCGGGGCCGATTAGGGACCAAAAAAAATATATTCTTGTGGAGGCAGAGAGCGTGGCTGAGGTATTAAATGAGTCCTCAAAATAGGAAAGTCACCTGGTCCGGCTGGAATACATTCTAAGTTACTGAGGGAAGGAAGTAAGGGTGGACATTGTGGAGGCTCTGGCTACAATCTTCCAATCCTCCTTGGATATGGGATGGTGCCAATGTACTGGAGGATTGCAAATGTTACACGCCAGTTTAAAAAAGGGGAGAGGGATAAACTCGCCAACTACAGGCCAGTCATCCTAACATTAGTGGTGGGCAAACTTTTGGAGACAATAATCCCAGACAAATTTAATTGGCATTTGGAAAAGTATGGACTAATCAATGAAAGTCAGCACAGATTTGTTAAAGACAAATCTTGTTTAACTAACTTGATCAAGTTATTTGATGAAGTAATGGAGAAGGTTGATGAGGGTAGTACAGTTAATGTGTATATTGACTTTCAAAGGCATTTGATAATGCACCACATAATTGACTTGTTAGCAATATTGAAGCCTATGTGATTAAAGGGAAAGTGGCAGCATGGATACAAAATTGGCTAAGGGACAGAAAGCAGAGAGTAGCGGTGAATGGTTGTTTTTGCGACTGGAGGAAGGTATACAGTCGTATTTCCAAGGGGTCGGTATTAGGACCGCTGCTATTTTTGATCGATATTAATGACCTGCATTTGGGTATACATGGCATAATTTCAAAGTTTGCAGATGATACACAACTCAGAAATGTAGTAAACAAAGTGGAGGATAATAACAGACTTCAGGAGGACATAGATTGGTGAAATGAGCAGACACATGGCAGATGCAATTTAACATAGAGAAGTGTGCAGTAATACATTTTGATAGGAAGAATGATGAAAGGCAATATAAACTAAATAGTGCAATTTTAGAGGGGGTGTAGGAACAGGGAGACCTGAGAGGATATATACACAAAAATCTTTGAAGGTGGCAGGACAATTTGAGAAAGCTGTTCAAAAAATATGGAATAAACAATTGAGCATCTACAGCCCTCTGGGGTAGAGAATTCCAAAGATTCACAACTCTCTGAGTGAAGAAATTTCTCCTCATCTCACCCCTAACGACCAACTCCTTATCATTTTCGGATTCTATGATTAGCAGCAGTGCCCACACAAGAGCAGCATTGAGGAGAAAGGATCCAGATTTGCACTAGTTTTTCTCACCAAATGCTGACTGAGCTCCCAAATGCTGTTAAAATGGAACAAGACGCTTCTTAAAACATACCTCTGATAAAGCTTTTGGTCACCTGCACTAATTTCTTCTTATGCGGCTTGGTGTTAAATTTTTTATCTCATAATACCCCTATGAAGCGCCTTGGGATGTTTCACTACGTTAAAGATGCTATATAAATACAAGTTGTTATTGTTGGTGAAATGCTGATGGTTGGCATGTATGAACACATACCAGGGACAAACTTGGACTCTTCGGTTTCTATGGCTTAGCATTGCAGCAGGCTATGCTTCGAATCATGAGACCTTGAGGGGAGCGAACCAATGTTCTCTCTAAGCTGCGTGGCCGCACGGCCACAATGTAATGAACAAGGTCCCACGCAGGCCGGTCACCGGCTTTTATATTTTAAATGGCACGCACGTGCGGAAATTTTAAAGGACTGTGCACTAAAATAAACAGGTCGCGCAGAACTAAGTGCAGCTTGCCAGGGAACATTGGACCACATTTTTTTTTTTACTTTTAATTATTGGAATATGGTTTCATTTTATTCTCCTTTTTCTGCCATTTTTTTCCTGCCATTTTCTTCCCCATTAGTCTCTCATTATGGTGTTGTTGGAGTAAGGTTCTACAGGAGCCTTCCAATTGACCTTTATTCATAGATGAACTTAATGAATATTATCGTCAGGCATTATAACTAAGCCTGAACCTATTCTCACCCAACATGCCCTTCCAGAAGGACTATTGGATAGCGATGAGGAGCAGAATCCTTCCATAACATGGGAATGCTGAGGCCAATAACAGCACTCCTACTACCACCTCAGCTGAAATCAACTAATTCAGAACAGCTCAGAAATCAAACCTGAAACCTTTTATTTTGTCTATATGGCTCAGTTAATCATCATAGGCAGTCCCTCGAAATCAAGGAAGACTTGCTTCCACTCTAAAAGTGAATTCTCAAGTGGCTGTACAGTCTAATACGGGAATTATAGTCTCTGTAACAGGTGGGGCAGACAGTGGTTGAAGGGAAGGGTGGTTGGGAGGCTGGTTTGCCAATGCTCCTTCCGCTGTCTGCGCTTGGTTTCTGCATGCTCTCAGCGACGATACTCGAGGTGCTCAACGCCCTCCCGGATGCTCTTCCTCCATTTTGGTCAGTCTTGGGCCAGGGATTTCCAGGTGCTGGAGGGGATGTTACACTTTATCAAGGAGGCTTTGAGGGTGTCCTTGAAGCGTTTCCTCTGCCCACCTGGGGCTCGCTTGCCGTGTAGGAATTCTGAGTAGAGCACTTGCTTAGGGAGTCTTATGTTGGGTATGCGGACGATGTGGCTCGCCCAACAGAGCTGGTCGAGTGTGGTCAGCGCTTCCATGCTGGGGATGTTGGCCTGAGCGAGAACACTGATGTTGGTGCGTCTGTCCTCCCAGTGAATTTGCAGGATCTTGCAGAGTTACTCAATGCCTTAATCCGCTGAGCCTTTTCAGGTGCCCAATTTTTTAACTGTAATAATTATAAGTCTCCCACTTGTCAGTATATATACTAGCCTACTTTAATTGGCTTGACATACCTCCATTGAACACAGAAGGCATAGTGGAAACAATTAAGCTGAAATAAAATACATACTGAATAGTTTTTGTTCCCTTTCAAATACTAGTTAATTAATATTTGTCAAGTTGAGGAACATCATATTCAAATTGATGCAAAAAAATACATGAACAATGTCATACTTTTTGAGGCTAACATAGTTAATGTATGTTACAAGAATGACAGATATTTCAAACCATGTAGTCATTGTTGAATTTAATGACAGATCTGATAAATCAAAAAAACATACAGATCACTATCAAAAGAACATGGGACCCAAAATTGATGGCCTTACCCACTGCCACCGACTGCTGCCCACTTCTGCTGACATTCCTCTTGAAGTTGCGCCCAGTGCCACTTTCCATTTGGTGTGGAGCGGGTGGGAGGGGAGAACTGCCAGGAACCGCCCACTGACGTCAGTGGACAGCCAAGTGGCGCAAGTGACCTCCTGCCCACCGAGATACCATATTGATGCGGGTGGGAGTCGGCGCCAGAACGGGGAAGGACCGCTGGCTGGAGGCTGTTCTATCCCCGACAGTGAGTATGAAGAGCTGAAAAAAAAGGTTAGTAAACATTTTTAACATTTTTTCTTTACAGCGACTTACCTGGATGGGGTCCCCTTTTGATGATTTTCCTATTCAGGTCTTCGACCCTCCCTGGGCCTGACTCCATCCTCGGCGGCACTTGGGCAGCAAGCGCCTTTGCCACCGAGATTGGGAGCTCCCGCTGGCTGCTGCCCAGATTGGCGGCTTAAGTCCCTCTTTTGCCTCCCGCCGCCCTTTCAAGGACCTTTTTGATGAAAATCCCGCCCAGAGTACTGTCGGGTACCTCGGCGGCCATCGGCGGTCCTTTGGGCGGTACTTGGGCGGGCGGGGGCCTTCACCAATTTCGGTCGCATGATGTTTTATCTCCTTCACAAAACTATAATTAATGATTAGTTTAAGTAGAACATGACGTTGTTCCAAATATATAATTGTTTATACGGAAGCATTCAATTTCTGAGTGACAACCAGAATCAAATTAAATTACCTTTTATCTCTTGTAATGATGTCAAATGGTTATTTCAGAATGATCTCACATGACCTTATGAAATGGCTTTACCTCATTTTTTTTTACCTCTCTCAACAGCAGATGCTCTGTAAACCTGCTGTACTCTACGTAATGATGCTTTTGTATCATGAAGCCAATTAAAATAAAACTACTTCCATCCAAATGCTAATCCAGTATTGCACTTAAAACTTTCCCGACTGATTTGACTGATGTGGACTGTCCAAATAAACCTCAAATTTTAAATTATTAATTTATTATTTTTCTTATTTTTGGCTTCTTCTCTTTCCCTGTAAATGTTTGCTGTCACAATAGCCTTTATTAGATGCAAGACTACTTTGTATATTTTTCTTCTACTCTACAACTGTAAAACCATTGCCAGTCTGGCTGTTTCGAACACTGAATTGCACTACTGCTATCAACAGGCTTATTTGTGCTCTTTCGGTGTAGTCTTAAAAGGAGAATTTGAGTGCGGGGAATCTACAATATGGTGTCAACAATGATAAATAATGAAAATGTTACAGCTGTTCAGGAAGTTCAAGTCAGTGAATGTAGAGGGTGCTGTTGCTTGTGTTATGGAGCAGAAATGCTGTCCCATTGGCACACAAATAACCAGAATGGTCAATTTGTAGCAGTTGAAAAAAACAGCGCAACAATTATGAAATGAGCAAGTATGCCTTTCATAAATTTATGCATTCTTAATTTTCAACCTACATTAAATGAAAGATGTATTTCTCCATGTTTTAGATTGTATAATGTTACCTAATTATTATTGAACCTATATATATATATTTATTTCTAATTATTATTCATTACATTTCGTACACAAAGGTGGCTTTAGTTGATTCTGAACAGACCTAATCCAGTAAAAAAGAGACTCACTGTGGTTATGTTAGTGGACCAGTAATCCAGAGGCCTGGACTAATGATCTGGAGATGTGAGTTCAAATCCCACCAAGGCAGCTGGAGAATTTAAATTTGTTAATTAAATAAATCTGGAATTAAAAAGCTAGGTTCAGAAATTGGGGTCGTTTGTGCCTCCCATTAGAGGGGACTAACAGGGCGCAAACGACTTTTTGTGCAACACCGCTAACGACTCCCACTAAATTCCGCGGGTGTTTAGCGGTGGAGATAACCCGTAGCGCCCCGCTCGGCTGCGCTGACGATGATGACGTTATTACAGCACCCCGTTATCGCCCTTCTCATCGATGCTCAATTTGGGTTCTGCCAGGGCCACTTGGCTGCAGACCTCATTACAGCCTTGTTTCAAACAAGGAGAAAAAAGCTGAATTCCAATGGTGAGGTAAGAATGACTGCCCTTGAAGTCAAGGCAGCATTTGACAGAGTATGGCATCATGGAGACCTAGTAAAACTGAAGTCAATGAGAATTAGGGGGAAAACTCCGCTGGCTGGTGTCATACCTAGCACAAAGGAAGATGGTTGTGGTGATTGGAGGTCCTTCATCTTAGCCTCAGGACATCGCTGTAGGAGTTCCTCAGGGCTGTGTCCTAGGCCCAACCATCTTGAGCTGCTTCATCAATGACCTTCCCTTCATCATAAGGTCATAAATGGGGATGTTCGCTTATGATTTACAGTGTTCCATTCGCAACTCCTCAGATAATGAAGCAGTCCATGCCCACATGCAGGAAGACCTGGATGACATTCAGGCTTAGGCTGATAAGTGGCAAGTAACATTCGCGCCAGGCAACGACTAGCATACCAAAAATGGTGGGGAACCAAGGGTCTAATGAGGGTGAAGAACTTAACGTAATTAATGTAAGCTGAGAAAAAGTATGAGAGAAACTAATGGGGCTAAAAGTCAACAAATCCCCTGGACCTGACGGCTTACATCCTAGGGTTCTAAAAGAGATGGCTGCAGAGATAGTGGATGCATTGGTCTTGATCTTCTAAAATTCCCTAGATTCTATAACGGTTCCAGCAGATTGGAAGGCAGCAAATGTAACACTGCTATTCAAGAAAGGAGGGAGAGAGAAAATAGGGAACTATAGGCCAGTTAGCCTGACAACAGTCATTGGGAAAATGCTGGAATCCATTGTTAAAGAAGTGGTATCAGGGTACTTAAAAAATCATTACATGATTTTGCAGAGTCAACATGGTTTTATGAAAGGGAAATTGTGTTTGACAAATTTATTAAAATTTTTTGAGGATTTAACTCGCAGGGTAGATAAAGGAGAATCAGTGAATGTAGTACATTCGGATTTCCAAAAGGCATTCAATAAGGTGCCACATAAAAGGTTACTACATAAGATAGGTGCTCATGGGATTGGAGGTAATGTATTAGCATAGATGGAGGATCGGTGAATGGACAGAAAGCAGGGAATATGAAAATATGAGTCATTTTCAGATTGGCAGGCTCTAACTAATGGAGTGCTGCAAGGATCAGTGCTGACGCCTCAGCTATTTACGATTTATATTAATGACCTAGATGAAGGGACAGAGTGTAATCTATCCAAGTTTGTTGATGATACAAAGCTAGTGGTACAGTAAGCTGTGAGGAGAACACAAAGAATCTGCAAATGGATATAGATAGAATAAGTGAGTGGGCAGTGAGGTGACAGATGGAGTATAATGGGCTTGATGTTCGGCTTTCCCGATTTCGGGGCACTAATCGCGGCGGGGCATTCCCTATACCGCCTGAAAAATGTTTGCGCCTCGGACTGGAAATTCCGGCAAAAAATGAGGATCCATTTTCGGGGGCGTTACACAATGGATTTTTCCCCCCGAGCCGAAAGTCATGGCATAAAAAGAGATGGCCATTTTTCCCGACCCGCCCGACTTCTGGCACTTCTGAATGGAGGGCAGGCAGTGTGCCAGGTGTTTTTCCACAGAGGCTGCTGAGGCCTCAGTCCACGCGGTGCAGAGGAGGTGGACATCACTCCATCTGGTTGGGGGAGGGAGACCGCTGCCATCTATTTTCAAGATGTTATGGCATGAAATTGTCCAGGAGGTGTCTGTGGCAGACATATTTGCCAGAACTGGCACACAATGCCACAAAAAGTTCAACGACCTTACCAGGTTAGTCAGGGTGAGTACACTTCACATTTATGTGTACCTGCTATCCTTCCAACATGAATGTCAGACACTATGTGAAGTCTTTCATGTATCTGCCTATTCTCAAAGTCTTGCAGCCTGTGGTGTGGGTTGCACAATGCATCAGAAAGCTGAAGGTTGATTTCTCTTGCACATACCCTTTTGTTCCCTAATCATTGAAAACCTTCCTCGCAATACACTCCCACTGTTGCATAAAGATCACCTATGCTACCTCCCTCTCCCCTCCTACCAATCGCTCACAAAGCTCCTGCATATCCACATGGATTGAAGTAAAGACATTTGCACATCCACACAGTTTCAGCTATTGAACTATGGTAGGCATATGTGCACAACAGGAGGTGTATCCTTTCTGAACCCTTCCTATGTTTCTCATTGCAGGCGAGGCTCTCACACAATAGGCGTGAGCAGTGGCGACAAGCGGGGGTCCTCCTCGATTTGACAGATGTCGAGGAACAGGTGTCTGCCCCCATTGGAGCACCAGCTCGGACAGGGGTGATGCTGAGCCCCTTTCGAGCAGTGAGGGTAAGTAAATGGATTGCATGACTGATGTGACTTCAATGAGACGTATTATGAAGTGGTGTGGGCATGTAGATGTGCAATGCCACCTTCCTGCTATGATCCTGCCCACTATCCTGCTACTAACCATTTGACTGTTGTTTTCTGCTTGCAGAAGAACAGCTACAATCGCGACAGGCATCCAGGGAGCCATTGACATCTGGCCAAGGGGTAGATGATGAGGCATGCATGGATACTGCAATGCTTGAGCCGCAGAGCCCACCAGTTGGCGCATCTGCACGAAACACATCTGGGGATGAGCCCAATTTCCCTGGCCTTGAGTCATCAGAGGCTCTTGGCCCCAGTCACCTACAACAACGCACAGCGAGAGGGGAATCTGAGGCCAGGTCTCCAGAGGGTGAGTCGGCAAAGAAGGCCTGCTCAAGAACAGACAGACATGGAACTGGACTTGGTGGGAATGTCCATGGAAAACACAGACATGCACCGTGAGCTTATGGGTGCATTGGGCCGGATCCCAGAGAGCATCAACAAACTTTCTGCGACTGTTGCGGAGGCAGCGTCACACATTGTCGGTGCAACTCAGGCGAGGCCGTCATTGCCCACTCACAGAGGTTGGTGGCCTCCAGCAGCAACAGTGGTGTTCCAGGATGTGTGGCGCGTGCCCTTGATCACTTCGCAGCATCGATCGAATTGCAGGCACAAGCTACGCTGCTGCTTGGTGATGTTATGTGGTCGATGACTGGTGCCAACCTCTCTGTGTTCTCCGCTGTCCAATGGGAAAGGGACAGTGCCGGAGCAGACCAGCAAGTTGTGAAGAAACAACATGCTCTAGATGTTGAGGCCCAACCCTGTCGGAGTTTCAGTGGCTCCCAGGAAATGGAAGATGCTGTCCTTCGTCAGGATGACAGCATTCCGGCTCCCACCACTGTCTCTCCAACCATGCACCCTACATAGTACACACTCGAGCCACCAGTGACTTCTTCCGCCAATGATAAGGTGCAGCAATCTGCAGCCAGGTCTTTGAAGCCCAGAGCTGATCCAGGGCATCGTCATATGCCATCTACACTGTCTGTCCCCCTAACACAGCAGCCCTCAAGCAGCCTTGCTGTAGGCATTGAGGCCTCATTCAGGAGGAGCAGCAGGCATGGGAGGGGGATGAAGGGAAGGGTGAGGACATCTCAGGCCAAGTCCCATTAATTGGTGGGACAGCCTTCTGCGGATGCCTTGCTATATTATGAGAACACCTGTAAATAGTTGTTTTTTTAATAATGCACTTGTTATTAAGTTACTTGCAACAGAACACCGTTTATTGTATTGTTTGGTACTGATGGTTTATTGTCTTGTTTGGTTTTATTGGGGATGGATTGTTTGTAACTTTTTTTGATAAAAGTTTCACTTTGACCCTTTGCTGTTGGTGTCGTGTGTATCATTCAAAAGCTCAACGTAGATGTGCCTGTATGATGGCACATAGCATGGCCAGTATTAAATGCATCCCTCAGCTTCCTCCATTCAAGCAAACTGGTCCATTGTGAGCTGGCGCCATCAGCATCTCCACCTTGCCTCCCCGTGGATGGGGTGGCTGTGCAATCAGGGCCTCGCCTGGCATCTCTTTGTCGTCCTCCTCCTCCTGAGGTGGGCCTGCAATCCCCACTGGCAATACCTGGCCCCACATGATGGCCAAGTTGTGTAACATGCAGAACACCACAATGAATGTGGAGACCTGTTGAGGGGAATATTGAAGGCTGCCTCCAGAGCAGTTCAGGTATCGGAAGTGCTGCTTGAGCACCCCAATTGTCTGTTCGATTATGTTGCAGACAAGAACATAAAAACAAAAGAAATAGGAGCAGGAGTTGGCCATTTGGCCCCTCGAGCCTGCTCCGCCATTTAATAAGATCATGGTTGATCTGATCATGGACTCAGCCCCACTTCCCTGCCCACTCCCCATAACCCTTTATTCCCTTATTACTCAAAAATCTGTCTATCTCCACCTTAAATATATTCAATGATCCAGCCTCCACAGCTCTCTGGGGCAGAGAATTCCACAAATTTACAACCCTCTGAGAGAAGAAATTCCTCCTCATCTGTTTTAAATTAGAGGCCGCTTATTCTGAGTCTATGCCCCCCTAGTTTTAGTTTCCGCTATGATTAGAAACATCCTCCCTGCATCCATCTTGTCGAGCCCCCTCATTATCTTATATGTTTCGATAAGATCACCTCTCTCTTTCTGAACTCCAATGAGTAAAGGCCCAATCTACTCAACCTATCTTCGTAAGTCAACCTACTTATCTCCGGAATCAACGATTGTCGTCATGATCTCAGTCTGGAGATCATTGCGGTAAGTTTTTGCGTCGCCGCAAATCAGGAGCTTAATTTATCGGCTGGGCGCGAAAACCTGGACACCCAGCGTAACGCCCAGATATATCATTTACCGTCCCTCCGGGATGCAAACCAAGGCCCAAAGGAGTGGAAGATCCAGCCCAATGTAGGGAAATGTGAGGTTATTCACTTTGGTAGAAAGAATAGAACATTAGAATATTTTTTAAATGGTGAGAAACTTTGAAATGTTGGTGTTCAGAGAGATTTGGGTGTCCTCGTGCACAGAAAACTAGCATGCAGGTGCAGCAAGCAATAAGGAAGGCAAATGGCATGTTGGCATTTATTGCAAAGGGGTTGGAGTGCAAGAGTAAGGAAGTCTTGCTACAATTGTACAGGGCCTTGGTGAGACCACACCTGGAGTACTTTGCACGTTTTTGGTCTCCTTATCTGAGGAAGGATATACTTGCCTTGGAGGCGGTGCAATGAAAGTTCACTAGATTGATTCCTGGAATGAGAGGGCTGTCCTATGATGAGAGTTTGCGTAGAATGGGCCTATACTCTCTGGACTTTAGAAGAATGAGAGGTGGTCTCATTGAAACATACAAGATGCTGAAGGGGATTGACAGGCTAGATGCTGAGAGGTTGTTTCCCCTGGCTGGAGTGTCTAGAACTAGGTGACATAGTCTCAGGATAAGGGGTAGGTGATTTAAGACCGAGATGAGGAGGAATTTCTTCACTGAGAGACTTGTGAAACTTTGGAATTCTCTGCCCCAGAGAGATGTGGATGTTGAATCTTTGAGTATATTCAAGATTGAGATAGATAGATTTTTGGACTCAAGGGGAATCAAGGGATATGGAGATTGGACGGGAAAGTGGATTTGAGGACGATGATCAGCCATGATCTTATTGAACGGGGTCATATAGCCTACTGCTGCTCCTAATTCTTATGTTCTTATGTTCTTTTCTCCAACAAGCGAGAGTCTAACCAATGCCGCTTGACATTCAACGGCAATACCATCGGCGAATTCCTCACCATCAATATTCTGGGGTAACCGTTGACCAGAAACTTAACTGGATCAGCCACATAAATACTGTGGGAACAAGAGCAGGTCAGAGGCTGGATATTCTGGGGCGAGTGTCTCACCTCCTTATTCCCCAAAGCCTTTCCACCATCTACAAGGCACAAGTCAGGAGTGTAACAGAATACTCTCTGCTTGTCTGGATGAGTGCAGCTCCAAAAACACTCAAGACACTCGATACAATGCAGGACAAGGCAACCTGCTTGATTGGCACCTCATTCACCCCTTAAACATTCAGAGGGTGAATTTGGGTATTGCCACGTATGGAACGTTAACTTTTAAAAGTTTGAAAAATTAGCGGCCAATGCATGCCTCCTGCAACTGTCGGGATGATGAATATGGCGGGAATGGCTGATTGCATTGTGTCCGGTCGCAAAACCATATGCTTCCCATTATTGCCCCCTGGGGCGCTAGGTGCAAAGGTGCAAAGGAACCCAATTTCACCCCCTCACTCCCTCCACCACTGGTGCACCGCGGCTGCAGTGTACCATCTACAAGATGCACTGCAGCAACTTGCCAAGACTTCTTCGGCAGCACCTCACAAACCCACGACCTCTACCACCGAGAAGGACAAGGGCAGCAGGCGCACAGGAACACCATCACCTGCAAGTTCCCTTCCAAGTTACACACTATCCTGACTTGGAAATATATCGCTGTTCCTTCATTGTCGCTGGGTCAAAATCCTGAAACTCCCTTGCTAACAGCTCTGTGGGAGTACCTTCACCATATGGACTGCAGTGGTTCAGGAAGGCGGCTCACCACCACCTTCTCAAGGGAAATTAGGGATGGGCAATAAATGCTGGCCTTGCCAGTGGACACCCACATCAGTCATCAGTGCATACGCCCCAACACTCGATGCAACGGATGAGGCTAAAGAGGGTTTTTATTCCAACTTTGAGACATCCCTGTCCCGCATCCCCACAGGTGACAAATTGATCCTCCTGGGTGACTTTAATGCCAGGGTCAGCAAAGACACAGCCCTCTGGGGATGCGTGATTGGCAGAGAGGGGGTAGGGAAAGCCAATTCCAGTGGTACCCTACTCCTGACAAAATGTCTAGAACACAAACTGCTCATAGAAACATAGAAAATAGGTGCAGGAGTAGGCCATTCGGCCCTTCTAGCCTGCACCGCCATTCAATGAGTTCATGGCTGAACATTCAACTTCAGTACCCCATTCCTGCTTTCTCGCCATACCCCTTGATCCCCCTAGCAGTAAGGACCTCATCTAACTCCTTTTTGAATATATTTAGTGAATTGGCCTCAACAACTTTCTGTGGTAGAGAATTCCACAGGTTCACCACTCTCTGGGTGAAGAAGTTCCTCCGCATCTCGGTCCTAAATGGCTTACCCCTTATCCTTAGACTGTGACCCCTGGTTCTGGACTTCCCCAACATTGGGAACATTCTTCCTGCATCTAACCTGTCTAACCCCGTCAGAATTTTATATGTTTCTATGAGGTCCCCTCTCATTCTTCTGAACTCCAGTGAATACAAGCCCAGTTGATCCAGTCTTTCTTGATAGGTCAGTCCCGCCATCCCGGGAATCAGTCTGGTGAACCTTCGCTGCACTCCCTCAATAGCAAGAATGTCCTTCCTCAGGTTAGGAGACCAAAACTGTACACAATACTCCAGGTGTGGCCTCACCAATGCCCTGTACAACTGTAGCAACACCTCCCTGCCCCTGTACTCAAATCCCCTTGCTATGAAGGCCAACATGCCATTTGCTTTCTTAACCGCCTGCTGCACCTGCATGCCAACCTTCAATGACTGATGTACCATGACACCCAGGTCTCTTTGCACCTCCCCTTTTCCTAATCTGTCACCATTCAGATAATAGTCTGTCTCTCTGTTTTTACCACCAAAGTGGATAACCTCACATTTATCCACATTATATTTCATCTGCCATGCATTTGCCCACTCACCTAACCTATCCAAGTCGCTCTGCAGCCTCACAGCATCCTCCTCGCAGCTCACACTGCCACCCAACTTAGTGTCATCCGCAAATTTGGAGATACTACATTTAATCCCCTCATCTAAATCATTAATGTACAGTGTAAACAGCTGGGGCCCCAGCACAGAACCTTGCGGTACCCCACTAGTCACTGCCTGCCATTCTGAAAAGTACCCATTTACTCCTACTCTTTGCTTCCTGTCTGACAACCAGTTCTCAATCCATGTCAGTACACTACCCCCAATCCCATGTGCTCTAACTTTGCACATCAATCTCTTGTGTGGGACCTTGTCGAACGCCTTCTGAAAGTCCAAATATACCACATCAACTGGTTCTCCCTTATCCACTCTACTGGAAACATCCTCAAAAAATTCCAGAAGATTTGTCAAGCATGATTTCCCTTTCACAAATCCATGCTGACTTGGACCTATCATGTCACCTCTTTCCAAATGCACTGCTATGACATCCTTAATAATTGATTCCATCATTTTACCCACTACCGATGTCAGGCTGACCGGTCTATAATTCCATGTTTTCTCTCTCCCTCCTTTTTTAAAAAGTAGGGTTACATTGGCTACCCTCCACACCATAGGAACTGATCCAGAGTCTATGAAATGTTGGAAAATGACTGTCAATGCATCCGCTATTTCCAAGGCCACCTCCTTAATTACTCTGGGATGCAGACCATCAGGCCCTGGGGATTTATCGGCCTTCAATCCCATCAACTTCCCCAACACAATTTCCTGACTAATAAGGATTTCCCTCAGTTCCTCCTTCTTACTAGACCCTCTGACCCCTTTTATATCCGGAAGGTTGTTTGTGTCCTCCTTAGTGAATACCAAACCAAAGTACTTGTTCAATTGGTCTGCCATTTCTTTGTTCCCCTTTATGACTTCCCCTGATTCTGACCACAGGGGACCTACGTTTGTCTTTACTAACCTTTTTCTCTTTACATATCTATAGAAGCTTTTGCAGTCCTTTTTAATGTTTCCTGCAAGCTTCCTCTCATACTCTATTTTCTCTGCCCTAATCAAACCCTTTGTCCTCCTCTGCTGAGTTCTAAATTTCTCCCAATCCCCGGGTTCGCTGCTATTTCTGGCCAATTTGCGTGCCACTTCCTTGGCTTTAATACTATCCCTGATTTCCCTTGATAGCCACAGATGAGCCACCTTCCCTTTTTTATTTTTACGCCAGACAGGGATGTACAATTGTTGTAGTTCATTGATGCAGTCTCTAAATGTCTGCCATTGCCCATCCACTGTCAACCCCTTAAGTATCATTCGCCAATCTATCCTAGCCAATTCATGCCTTATACCTTCAAAGTTACCCTTCTTTAAGTTCTGGACCATGGTCTCTGAATTAACTGTTTCATTCTCCATCCTAATGTAGAATTCCACTATATTATGGTCACTCTTCCCCAAGGGGCCTCGCACAACGAGATTGCTAATTAATCCTCTCTCATTACACAACACCCAGTCTAAGATGGAGGCACAATGCCAAACAGTTAGTTTTACAAATGAGGTGAGTCATTCAAGTAATAGGTTGGACTAATGGGGTATGATGATTTCCAAAGGATCCAATTAGCCATAATTAGGTGTTGATGTGCCTGCCTCAGCCGGGAGGCTACACTTGTTTATTTATAAAAAGAGAAACAACTATCCTCATTCAGCAGATATAAGGCAAGATATCATCAAAAGAGGTTTTTGGACATTTTAAGTGATGTGTTTAATGCTTCAGTCCTTTTTGTGTTTAATTCCCACACCCTCTCCCCGGCTCTGCCTGCACTGAGCTTACCTCTAGGTAAAGGTGTTCTGAACTTACAAAAGTGGGCACTTACTCCAGCCTAAGTTAGTTTGTAGTAAGTTTTCACTGCCGAAACTTGCAAAACAGGCCTGAGTGGCTGGACACACCCACTTTTGAAAAAAAAATACCTTACCTAAAGCCAACCTAAACTAACTCAGTAGAACTGGAGCAAACTAATATCCGAGAATTGCAATTTCTAACATACTCCAAACTAAACTAGTTGCTCAAAAAAACTAGGAGCAACTCCACCCGAAACTTGAGCCCATAGATACTGGGATGCCATTGAGGAGCACTTTCATCATTATTGGTGGCGCCCTGGTGTATGAACTGTATATGTGCTCCACATGAACTCGCTGAACTTCAGCTTCCAGCGATTTCCCCCAGTGTCCATTTGGCCTCATAGGGCTTAATCAGGCCCGTCCTCCTCGTGCATCAACCTGGCTGCAGACTTACTGCACATACGCGCCAAGTGACTGCTGACGTTGCAATTTCTGCAGGTGTATTGCTGATACCTGCAAGCTCTGGCTGTGTGTTTGCCTCCACACCTCCAACATGAGCCATTGTTGGAAACAAAAGGTCCATTACCAATCAATCGTCTCTGACCATCTCTGTAACTGTCTTTAAACGCACCATTGATAGGTGTTGATGGCCCCATTACTGGCCAAATTGTGCCTTGCGATGGCATGAATCGTCGTTCAGCTAGCCATTGTCTCTGTTGAATTCCCCCTTTGGGTTCGACTACATGCTCGGGCATGTCCGATTATCCCTGTCTGCCTGGAGAACTGTGTGCCGCGTTAACAATGTTGACTCCCTGTCCATTTGCTGCAATTAAACCAAGATTTTTGGTCAAACATCATTCTGGTTTCTTCCTCCCCTGAGATAAATGTCTGGGCCATCAAAGCTGTCATTTCCAGGGTCAAGTCTTTGGTCTCAATCAGTTTCCTGAAAACCCCAGCATATCCGATGCCCTGAACAAAAAAGTCTTGCAGCATCTCCGCTCTGCATGCATCTGGGAACTTACATAGGCTTATCAGTCGCCGGAGATCTGCCACAAAGTCTGGAACGCTTTATCTTCTCACCGCCGGTGCGTGTAAAACCGGTGTCTCGCCATGTGCATGCTGCTCGCTGGTTTAAAGTGTTCCCCGATCAACTTACTGAGCTCTTCAAAAGTCTTGTCCGCTGGCTTCTCTAGCGCTAGAAGGTCCTTCATCAGGGAGTACGTCCTGCATCCACAAACCGTCAGGAGATGAGCCCTGCGTTTGTCGGCCGAATCCTGTCCCAGCCATTCCTTAGTGACGAAACTTTGCTGTAGTCACTCAATAAAATCGTCCCAATCATTACCAACATAGTACCTCTCGTCTGAGCTGCTAGTGGCCAAGCTCACGTGGTTTAAATCCCAGTTTCTCGTCGCCAATAATATGTCCTTACTATACAGTACAAATGCACATGAGGCCCATACTAGAGAGAAGGTCACTCTGTGACCAGTAATCTTTATTTGCCAGCACTGACAGGGACTGACTGTTCGAATAACGTGTTGTAAGCCGCCCTAACCCACCATTGTCTCCCACACCCCCAGCAGCACTCTTCCCCCCCCCACCACCCACGTCCCAACCCTTCGCTCCGTGTGTCCCTCCTCACTCCTGCATTCCCAACAGCACTCTTCCCCTCCCCGCTCCACTCCTCACCCCCCCAGCCCCCCCAACCCAACCCCTCGCAGCCAGCAGCAGGACCAATCTGTGTGTTTCAGATACTGTAGTGCAATTAGTCGCTGGCTTCCTCGCTCCACGGACACCCATCCCACTGCAGCAGGAAAGATCTCCGAGCCACGACACACCACACCAGCATGCCCCATTGGTCATGGCTAGGTGCAGGAGGCACGCATGACTGAAGGGATGAGGGATGTTTATCTTTTGCAGGTGTTCCTTAAAGATTGTGTTTGGTATGTTAATGGACCAGGAATCAGTTGTAATGTTAAATAATGAACTTTATTGATATGCTTACAATGTACTTTACTTTAGTGCAATAATAATAAAACCATTCTTGTCATGATTCTGTCTCAATGTACAATACATTTCATTGAAATCTTTACAATGTACTTTACTGCAATAAAATCATTATTGTATCAAATTTGATTTGACTCTTTCCGATCACTTAACAACCCCAAACATTTATATAGTTCTAAAGTTAGAAAACGTGGTAAACAATTTCAATCTGTAAACAAAATTACTGAACAACCATAAGATAACTTTAACGCAGTAAATTTAAACAACTTACTAAGATCACTTAAAAACTCTATGATCACTTATATACTTGTACAGTTACAAAACTTAGTACACAATTTCAATTTGTAAACATTTCCAACAGTGGCATCAAATCTACTACATCAACACCAGCAGCAAAGAAAGGCTGCACCCAGCTCTCATCCACATCTCGGTGCATGTGCACTGCCTCATGGGGAGGGGGGTGTAGGGGAAGAGAAGGGGTGGTGGGGTGTAGGGAAGAGAAGGGGTGGTGGGGGGAAGAGAGGGTGGATAGGGGAAGAGAGAGGGTGGGGGGGGGGAGAGCGGGGGGGTCCCTGCTTGGATCTCGACAGAGACTGATACTGGGATTGCAGTGAGAGGGGCATTTGATTGGTAGGGAGGTGTGCGCTTATTGCAGCAGCTAACTTTTCGATGGCCTCTGCCAGCATTTGCACTGGCCGTGCCATTCCCGCACTCAGTTCACGTGGCATAACTGCTATTTGCTCACACAGCGCTGTCAACTCATCATCAACCCCTCTGATGGTGCCCTCGAGTGAACGGGTAAGGTCATTGCCCTCCACACCCAATGCAATAACGTCAAGCCCATTTGTTGAACGCTGCATCTCAGGAGAGTCTACTCGGGTTCTCGTTACTCTCCCCCCGGCTCTGCTTCGTGGCACCACTGCAGTGCGAGGCGCAGGGTGGGACGCTGGAGCCCTGGTGTTCCACACTGCATTCCACCACCACCACCACCACCACTGGGACCCACTTCTTCTGACACTGGGGCCCTGGGTGTTCCACACTGCGTTCTACCTCCACCACTGTGACCCTCTACCTCTGAGAATGGGGCCCTGGGTGCTACAAGCTGCATTCCACCACCACCACTGTGACCCTCAACCTCAAAGGATGTGAAACCATGGAACGTCTTACCAGAACTTGCATCACTAAGCGCGGATGGGTACGCGAGGAGATGATGACATGCCGCATCAGAACTTAAAGCACCACGGAAGGATGGGGGATGGATGAAGGAGTGGAATGTTGGAGGAGAATTCATGGTATTCTCTGGGATAGTGAGGCCCTGCACTATGAACTGATCCATATTACGATCGACATTCTTCCCTGAACACATATCCATTCGTCCCTCCTCCCCGTCACCACCTTGGTCTTGATCGCATGCATCCGACTCTTTCTCTGAATCTTCTGGATTGACATCATGTTCTGCAAAATATAACCGAACAGTGAAATGGTTAGCAGCACAGGAGTGCGCAGGATGGGTGACATGGATAGTCTCGCACATAGCAGGATGATTTGAAGGGCCATGATGCATTTTCAGGACTTACCCTCTCCCAAGCGTGTGGGCCCAGCTTGTGCATCACTGATTGCCTTTCTCCAGGCATGACTCATCAGGGCAGCGACCCTCTGTTCCAAGGGTGACAGTGAGTGCAGATTTGGCGGGCCTCCTCCTGTTCGTGTTCTTTCCCTTTTGTTGTGAGCCAATTTCTTCTGCAATGATGAAAATCTAACTTTTAAGAGAGGGTGCCTTTCTGCCGGGTGGGATATATACAGCTGGTCACATTTAGAATTGCAATTCCATTGAGAAAATGAAGATATTACTTACACTAACGACTTGACCAAGGTCCTGCCATTTCTTTTTACACTGGGCTCCAGATCTCCTGGTATTCACCACTGCGCAGTATTCGTCTGCAAGTAGGTCCCAGCATTTCTTGATTTCTTTGGGTGCCACCTTTGTGCGGCCTCTGTTGCTGGTATTCAGCTCCTGTCATCTACCCTCAATGACATTAACTAGTGCCTCGACTTCGTCATGCAAGAAGTTCTTCGTTCTCGCTGCACGTTCTTGCATTGCTGTACAGGTACTGGATTTCCACTCAGTGATTATTAAAAACACAGTCCTTTTCTTGCATGCATGTGTGCAGCACCCCTTTGCACTCCAAGAACCACTTAAGACTTTTCACTCCTTCCCTTCCTGCACCCATAAATCACACAGCTCGCTGTAACAGAGTGCCACGTTTTCCCTTTAAATGTCCTTGCTTGCACCTATGTGGCACCTTTGCACAAGAAGCAATAAAATAATGTTCAATCCTTTTCCTACCTGCAACCAAAAATCCCAGCCAGCTTTAAATGAGTGTCTGCCACGTTTTCCCTTTAAATGTCCTTGCTTGCACCTATGCAGCACCTTTTCAGCACTCCTCTGCACAAGAATCAATAAAATAATGTTCAATCCTTTTCCTACCTGCAACCAAAAATCCCAGCCAGCTTTAAATGAGTGTCTGCCACGTTTTCCCTTTAAATGTCCTTGCTTGCACCTATGCAGCACAATTTTCAGCACTCCTCTGCACAAGAATCAATAAAATAATGTTCAATCCTTTTCCTACCTGCAACCAAAAATCCCAGCCAGCTTTAAATGCGTGCCACGTTCTCACTTTAAATGGCCGATTGCCAAGGTCGAGCTTCCATTGAGCATGCACGCACGTTGCAACGCGCATGCGCAACGAAGCCGGCTGTATTTAGACATGTAGGGGCTTAGCCCCGCCCACCTGCAGAGTACTATAGGCTTGCTCCGCCCCAGGAAGACAACGCTGCGCCACGCCACGCCACGCCACGGTCCAGGAGGACCGGAGAATTGCTGTAATCTATTCCGGCGCACCTTCGAGCCTAGGCAGGTCACGTAAGTCTCGGATGTGCGCCGTATTCAACAGATGCCGAAACTTGGGCCCAATGGAGCTAGGCACGGGGGCCAGCCAGTCCCTGATGAGTATCAAACAGTTCGACAAGTTGTGGGCGTCCAAGGCCAGGAGGCCAAAATTATTGCCGATTGACGCACAGCTACGGACATATACAAAGGAGATCATTCCAGTGCTAGGCAGCGCCACGGTAGTCATGACGCACAAAGATTCAGAGAACAGATTGCCACTCTGGATTGTCCCGGGGGACAGTCCCGCACTGCTGGGGAGGAGCTGGCTTGCTGTCATGAACTGGAAATGGGGCGATGTCAATACAATTTCTTCTGTGGAGCGTATATCATGCTCACAGGTCCTGGACAAATTTGACTCATTATTTAAACCCGGCATTGGCGCTTTCATGGGGACCAAGGTAGTGATTCACATAAGCCCGGACGCCAGGCCAATACACCACAAGGCCAGAGCGGTGCCGCACGTGATGCGGGAAAAGATAGAAGGTGAATTGGACCGCCTGCTGAGGGAAGGCATCGTCTCGCCAGTCGAATTCAGTGACTGGGCGAGCCCGATTGTGCCGGTGCTCAAGTCAGATGGGTCGGTCAGGATATGTGGTGATTGCAAGGCTACCATCAATCGGGTGCCACTCCAAGACCAGTACCGGCTACCAAGAGCGGAGGACCTCTTTGCGACGCTATCTGGTGGCAAACATTTTTCAAAATTGGATCTGACCTCAGCTTACATGACCCAGGAGCTGGCGAGTGAGATGATGAAGGTGACCACCATCACAACACACAAGGGGTTGTTTGAGTACAACAGATGTCCGTTTGGGATTCGCTCGGCCGCCGCGATCTTTCAACGAAACATGGAAAGTCTCCTCAAGTCAATTCCTTGGACGGTGGCTTTTCAAGACGACATCCTCATCACGGGTTGCAATACCGAAGAACACCTCCACAACTTGGAGGAGGTGCTACGCAGACTGCACCGGGTAGGTCTGCGACTGAAAAAGGCGAAGTGCGTCTTCCTAGCTCCAGAGGTAGAATTCCTGGGGATGAGGGTAGCAGCAGACGGGATCAGACCTACTGCGTCCAAGATGGAAGCAATCCAGAGAGCACCCAGACCCCGTAACACGACGGAGCTGCGTTCGTTCCTGGGGCTCCTGAACTATTTTGGTAACTTTCTTCCCAAATTGAGTATGCTGCTAAAGCCGCTACACGTGCTCCTACGCAAAGGTCGTGAATGGGTCGAGGGAGACAGCCAGAAAAGGGCTTTTAATAGAGCACGCAATTTGTTATGCTCCAACAATCTGTTAACGCTATATGAACCACGTAAGAAACTTGTTTTATCGTGCGATGCATCGTCCCATGGGGTCGGGTATGTGTTGCAGCATGTTAATGCCAAGGGTCAGTTACAACCGGTAGTTTATGCCTCCAGAAGTCTGTCCCAGGCAGAAAGGGGCTACGGGATGGTAGAAAAGGAAGCGCTTGCATGTGTATATGCAGTAAAGAAAATGCACCAGTACCTGTTTGGCAGGAAATTTGAGCTGGAGACAGATCACAAACCCCTAACGTCCCTTTTGGCCGACAACAAGGCCATAAATGCAAACGCATCGGCCCGCATACAGAGGTGGGCACTCACGTTAGCCGCCTATGACTATACAATTCGGCACAGACCGGGCACTGAAAACTGCGCCAATGCACTCAGCAGGCTCCCACTAGCCACCACCGAGGGGGCAGCCGAGCATGCTGCTGAGATGGTCATGGCTGTTGAAGCTTTCGAAAGCGAAGGCTCACCCGTGACAGCCCGTCAGATCAAAGTCTGGATATTAGAGAGCCGCTGTTGTCTTTAGTCAAGAAATGTGTCCTGAATGGGGACTGGGCAGCCACACACGGGGCATGCCCTGAGGAATTTAAACCATTTCACAGGCGCAAGGATGAACTCTCGATTCAGGCCGATTGCCTACTATGGGGAAACCAAGTAGTCATGCCCCAGATGGGCAGAGAGGCGTTCATCCGAGAACTCCACAATGAGCACCCGGGCATTGTCATGATGAAGGCAATTGCCAGGTCACACGTTTGGTAGCCAGGGATAGATGCAGACCTGGAACTTTGTGTTTGCAGGTGCAACACGTGTGCCCAGCTAGGCAATGCGCCTTACTATAATATGTCCTTACTATACAGTACAAATGCACACAAGGCCCATACTAGAGAGAAGGTCACTCTGTGACCAGTAACCTTTATTAGCCAGCACTGAAGTGGAGAAGATGGATGGAGCTTCCCCTTTTATACCTGAAAGTCCAGGTTAGGAGTGTCTCCCACAAGTTCACCACCTAGTGGTCAGTGTTCTCACGGTGTACAACTTAGGTCAGTTTATACATGGATTACAATGACAGTTGAATACATGACACAAGCAACAACCCAACCCGGGAGCTGCAAAGCAACATTACAGACGGCTCAAGGCTGAGGTGCAACAAAAAGCCCAGGACATAAAGAACAGGTGGTGGATGGAAAAAGCACAGGAAGTACAACAACTAGCTGACAGCCACGATATGCGAGGATTTTTATTGCAGTCAAAGCCACCTACGATCCAAACTC
The DNA here is from genome assembly GCF_044704955.1 of Pristiophorus japonicus. Classification (NCBI taxonomy): domain Eukaryota; kingdom Metazoa; phylum Chordata; class Chondrichthyes; family Pristiophoridae; genus Pristiophorus; species Pristiophorus japonicus. The sequence continues at coordinate 190,981,643 of NC_091982.1, read as the reverse complement.
CCAAGGCCCCACTCCACATCTGGCCACGAACGGGGAAACACTCATCAATGACACCGAGGCTGTCAGGGCCCGCTGGAAGGAGCACTTTGACGATGTCCTCAATCGAGCCTCTGCCTTTGACTCGAGTATTCTCAATGCCATCCAGCATCATGCGACCCGCCACCACCTCAGTGAAACCTCAACGCTGCACGATGTAGGCAAAGCCATAAAACAGCTCAAGAATAACAAGGCTATGGGTGTGGATGGAATTCCTGCTGAGGCGCTAAAGTATGGCGGAGAAGTGCTGTTGGCGCGGATACATGACCTCATCTCTCTCATTTGGAGGAAGGAGAGCATGCCGGGAGATCTCAGAGATGCAGTGATCATGACCATCTTTAAAAAGGGGGACCAAGTTCGACTGCGGCAACTACAGGGGAAACTCCCTGCTATCAGCCACTGGGAAGGTTGTCGCTCGAGTTCTTCTCAACCGTCTTCTCCCTGTGGCCGAGGAGCTCCTCCTGGAATCACAGTGCGGATTTCGTCCCCTATGGGACACAACGGACATGATCTTTGCAGCACAATAGCTGCAGGAAAAATGCTGGGTGCAGCGCCAGCCCTTATACATGGCCTTTTTCGATCTTACAAAGGCCTTTGACACTGTCAACCGTGAGGGTTTATGGAGCGTCCTCCTCCGTTTTGGATGCCCCAAAAGTTTGTCAACATCCTTCACCTGTTCCACGATGACATGCAGGCTGTGATCCTTACCAGCGGTTCCATTGCAGACCCGATCCACGTCCGAAACGGGGTCAAACAGGGCTGCATCATCGCTCCAACCCTCTTCTCAATCTTCCTCGCTGTCATGCTCCACCACACAGTCAACAAGCTCCTCGCTGGAGTGGAACTAAACTACAGAACCAATGGGAAGCTGTTTAACTTACGCCGCCTCCAGGCCAGGTCGAAGATCACCCCAACCTCTGCCGTTGAGCTGCAATACGCGTCTGCACGCATTCTGAGCTGAACTCCAGGATATAGTCGATGTATTCACCGAGGCATATGAAAGAATGGGCCTTACGCTTAACATCCGTAAAACAAAAGTCCTCCACCAGCCTGTCCTCACCTCACAGCACTGCCCCCCAGTCATCAAGATTCCTGGTGCGGCCCTCGACAACGTGGACCACTTTCCATACCTCGGGAGCCTTTTATCAACAAGGCTGACACTGATGCGGAGATTCAACATCGCCTGCAGTGCACCAGTGCAGCCTTTGGCCGCCTGAGGAAAAGAGTGTTCGAAGACCAGGCCCTCAAATCAACCACCAAGCTCATGGTCTACAGGGCTGTAGTAATTCCCGCCCTCCTGTATGGATCAGAGGCATGGACGATGTACAGAAGACACCTCAAGTCGCAAGATCCTGCAAATCCCCTGGGAGGACAGGCGCACCAACATCAGTGTCCTCGCCCAGGCTAACATCCCCAGCATTGAAGCACTGACCACACGCGATCAGCTTCGCTGAGCAGGCCACAGAGTTCGCATTCCAGACACGAGGCTCCCTAAGCAATTGCTCTATGTGGCGCTCCTTCACGGCAAACGAGCCAAAGGTGGGCAGCGGAAACGTTACAAGGACACCCTCAAAGCCTCCCTGGTAAAGTGCGACATCACCACTGACACCTGAGAGTCCCTGGCCGAAGACTGACCTAGGTGGAGAAAGTGCATCCGGGAGGGCATTGAGCTCTTCGAATCTCAACGCCGCGAGCGTGAAGAGGTCAGGCTCAGGCAGCAGAAGGAGCGTGCGGCAAATCAGTCCCATCCCCCCTACCCCCGACGAATGTCTGTCTCACCTGTGACAGGGTCTGTGGCTCTCGCATTGGACTGTTCAGCACCAAAGGACTCACTTTAGGCATGGAAGCAAGTCTTCCTTGATTCCGAGGGACTGCCTATGATGATGATGACCCACATCCCATGAACAAATTAAAAAAAATGATTTTACAGAGAGATACTGGATGTGATGTTATTGATGCACCCTAAGTTCCCTTTGCATTCTCAACATAATTGGAGTTTTAAAGTTCTCTTGGTTTCTCATCTCTTTCTGTGAGCGCTCTGTAAATGTTTGCTGTCACCACAGCCTTTATTGGATGCAATGTTGCTTCATATATTTTTCTTCTACTCTGAAACTTTGCAACTATTTTCATTCTGGCTGCTTCTATTTCTGCATTGCACTACTGCTTTAGACTGACTTATTTGTACTGTTTCTCTGTTGGGGTATCATTGGTGTGCATTTTAACCCCCAAAAAAGAATGTGTTTGGTTCGGGAGGAATGTTAAAATGTTAAAAATCTCAAACTCGAACCCAACGGGCCTCGATCCTGCCAACTTCTGGTTTTAACAGAAGCAGGATGTTGGGGCGGGCAACCAACCCGCTCCCAGGAGGCAGATTGTACATTTAAATATTTTAATGAGAGTGCGTGCCTCAGATTTTATCTCTATTTTAAATTTTACGCTGGCTGGCTGGGCTTCTTGGGCCTAGAGAAGCCTGGCACCTAGAGTGGGGTGAGGATTACTGTATCCAGCAAGTAAGTGCCTTTCCAGCACTACTTGTGGGCCAGGAAGAGCAGGATTGCTGTTCCCCAGCCCACTAAGTTTACCTGTAAACCACTCCCATGATCGGCCTTTCCCTCCCCAACCCCCCCAATCAGAATCTCCTCCCATCCTCCCTCCCCATGATGTCGCCCCCTCCCCCCTGCCCCCGAGCCACAACACCCCAATGACCTGGTATTTCTGATCACCCCCTCCCTCCTCTGGGCTCCCTAGATGTGGCTTCTGCTCTCCCCCCAATCATTCCAATCACCCCCCGCCCCAATCCTTCCGATCTCCCCCCAACCGTTCTAATCTCCCCCCGACCTTTCCGATGTCCCCCCAACTCTTCCAATCGTTCTGTCCCTGAACATACCAATTTCTCCCCACCTCACGGACTTTCTGATCTCCTCCCCCCACGGCCTCCAATCTCCCTACCCTTTGGTCTCCGATCGCCCCACCTCCCCTCTGGCTTATCTCTTCTCCCCCCCCCTCCAGTCTCCAGTCCCCGCACCCAGCCTTGCTGATCTCTGCCTCCCTCCTCTTCGCACCCCGGCTGCAGTCTGGTTCCAAAAGCCTACCTGCCCGAAAGCCAGCCATCCTCTCAATCTGTCTGGCTGCGGCTGGGAAATGAAGGCAAAAAATGTTAATTGGGTTCTGCCATTAAATTCAGCAGGACTTGAGGAAAAGCTGCAAAACAACCCCCCTCCCCCTGCTCCCTCCCCACCTCCCTGTAAATATTGGTGCTATTCTCTTTGTCAGGAGTAACAGCAGCATAATCAACCTCTCTATATTGAGCCATAGTTCTGGTTGCTATTAATACAGGATTAGTTTCTTCATTTTGTCTATTATCCTTTCCTATACATTTCATATTTTCTGCTGTATCCTCCTCACATCGCCAAAATTGTAAATGATTCCTGCCACCTTTAACTACCTGATTATCACCCAGCCTACACTGTACCTTCATCTGACTGAATCTCAGCCTTGTGCTCAAGCAGGTTGAATGCTTGCTGTCATATCTATTTCCACAATGCCTCACCTGTGTCTGTACACCTACAGCTAACTGGACATGACCAGGCATGGCATACATTGCAGTCACTGATTCTGAGGTCTTCCAGCTAATTAATGCAGCCTGTCACTCAAACCTTTTATTCTGTGAAGGAGTTATATTCACACCCATGACTGCATCTGTCAGTATGGATAAAATTAGCCCTGTAATTGGGCTGCTTAGTTTTGAAATTTCAATTATTTTTATTCCTATAATGTTTAACAGTAACCAAACTCCAATAACTTCACAACATTTTAAGCCTGTGGCTGTTTTATATTTTAAGCTTTCCTTATTTTCTTGTGTGACCAGTTATAGGAACAACAACATTTGCACATGTTTGTTTTGTCATTTCTGGAGCATTACCAATACAGTCACACTTATCCACTCAAAACACAAAGCTCTCTTGTCTTTCTGAGCTAGCTGCTAATTTCAATTTTTTTTCTATTATGTTCTCCTCTCCTCCCCTAAAGGTGCAGATTCATACTGCAGTATAATTCCATGTGTGATGATAGCTGTCTGCTACCTTCTCCTAGTGACCATTTTTCACGTGTGAACCTTAACCGTCAGCTTTAATAGGCTCTTCGTACATGTGGAAATATCATAGTTGTAATGTATTTGCTTCATGGGTTCTTGCTTAAGAATTCATAGCAACACATTGCGATTAAGAACTCGTTGGTTTATTAACAAAGCTTTAACAATCAAACTACACATTACCAGTTCATCCACTGTGCTCACAACTGCATACCTCATTGTGGATGACCTAGACCCAACTGACTGGGGTTTATTGAGTCTGGTGAACATCATGTAACTGGCTAAGCCACTCACAATGCAACAGCTCTACAAACTTGTGAGCATACTCACAGGTGCATACAGTACTCTAGCCAATCCTAATCCTGTTATTTTTCGATATCCAGGAATACGGATGGTAATTTACTGACCTTGAGTTCCTGGCAGAGAGTCTCACCTATTGGAATATGTGTATAAGGGAAATTCAAGTGCACTGTCTCCATGGCGGGTCACTTTCTCAAAAATGTTAGCTATTCTCATACAACTACTCCTCAAATTTGCGCATGATACTTGATTCGTTTATTTTAATAGGTATTGATGTAAGACTGAAGAGACTGCAGGTGCCTGGATTAGGTTTTTCAGCTTTTTTGAATATGGGTACTGCACTGGCTTGGTTCTAATCCAGTGGTATTTCCTCAACAACCATTCACTCTCATAATTGCTAGCACTTCATAAATTTCCTCCTTGTCTCTTTTAATACCATGCGATAGATAACATCTGTCTTTGGGAATTTGTTTATTTTTGAATTTTTTAAATTTCCGAGAACCTCCATCTTATTGATGTCAAAGTGCTAAAATTTGCATGGATCATCTTTGTTGCAGTAGGACATGTTGCTGTAGTCCGCTCGACTGAATACTTCAAGGAAGTACCTCAGCAGAGATCTGGGACCTTCTGGTCTGTATAGTTCAATAATGCACCAGGGAGAGCAGCTTCTCATTTTTAACAGCAGTTTAAGTTTCTCTATCTAAAACCTTATAGAATATTATTGTTAGCATTATGTGAATGGATATTGAACTTCAAACTCTTAAGTGTTTCATATTTACCTTAAAAATCTGACTTTACTTGTACTACAACGAGTTCACGTTGTTGTTTTTATTATGATCTCGTTCATACACATTTGATGATTAATTGCTACTGTTATGTATGTAAACTTTAACAATGTGTAAGACTTGCCACCAGGGGGCGCACCTGTGGGAGACACAAGGGTCACCTGCACACCCTGGGCAAGCAGGTATAAAAGGCCATCTACCATGCTGCTTCCTCACTCTGGAATTACATTAAAGAGACCAAGGTCACAACAGTTTGAGCTTACAGCATACAGCCTTGTGGAGTTATTCTGAACATAACAATTGGCGATGAGTAACAGATCACGAACTTTCAGACAGTTATGGCTGCCGTTGGTATTCTTGAGAGATTTGTTGAAGGTGATAATTGGGAAGCCTTCGTTGAGCTCTTGACCAGTACTTCGTAGCCAACGAGCTGGATACGGAAGAGACCGCGGTCAAGCGCAGGGCGATACTCCTCACCGTTTGCGGGTTCACGATATATGGCTTCATCAAAAATTAGCACTGACGAAACCAACAGAGAAGACATATGAAAAGTTGTGCATGCCGGTTCAGGAACACCTCAAGCCGAAGGAGAGCATCTTAATGGCCAGGTATCGCTTTTATATGCACCATCGCTCCGAGGGCCAGGACATGGCGAGCTATGTCGCCAACCTAAGACGCCTTGTGGGACCGTGTGTATTTGCTGAATTTTTGGGGGAAATGTTGTGGGACTTTTTTGTGCTTGCAATCGGCTGCGTGGTCATTCTTCGCAAACTGCTGTCTGCTGAATCCCTAGATCTGAGGAAGGCCATCACGATAGCCCAGGCTTTCATGGCCACAAACGATAACACTAAACAAAAATATCTTTGCAGCATTGAAGCTCACCGGCAAGTACTGTGCATAAAATAATGCCTTCAGCAGGCAGAATTGTACATGGCAGGGCCTATACGCCTGCAGAGGCCAGACCTAGGATGACTCAGAGTCCGCCGTGGGGCGTGAATGTGAATCCATTAACACCATGTTGGTGCTACGGGAGTAATCATCGAGCCCATCAGTGTCGATTCAAGCACCACGTGTGCAAGGGCTGTGGAACAATGGGGCACCTCCAGCGAATGTGCAGACGTGCTGCGACTCACCACGTGGCAGAGTCGGCAGAAGATGACCAATCCGGCGCGGATCACGCTGAACGAGTAAGAGAGGCAACTCAACCCGAGGCTGACGAGGAAGTGTATGGGGTACACACCTTCACCACCAAAAGCCCTCCGATAATGTTAAAAGTCAAATTAAACGGCATTTCAGTTTCCATGGAATTGGACACGGGGGCGAGTCAGTCAATTATGAGCCAGAAGGCTTTTGAGAAACTGTGGGGCAACAAGGCACAAAGGCCAAAACTAAGCTCGATCCACACCAAGCTGCGCACTTACACCAAAGAGCTCATACCAGTCATTGGCAGTTCGGCAGTGAAGGTATCGTACGATGGAGCTGTGCATGATTTACCACTATGTATTGTGCCAGGCGATGGCCCAATGCTGATCGGCAGAAGCTTGCTAGGAAAGATCCAATGGAACTGGGACGAAATCAAAGCACTGTCTTCGGTGGATGACGCCTCGTGCGCCCAAGTGCTAAACAAATTCCCGTCGTTATTCGAGCCAGGCATCGGCAACTTTACAGGCGCCAAAGTGCAGATCCATCTAGTCCCTGATGCACGACCCATTCATCACAAGGCTCGAGCGGTTCTATACATGATGTGAGAGAAAGTCGACTTCAACGAGAGGGGATCATATCGCCAGCTGAGTTCAACGAGTGGGCCAGTCCAATTGTTCCGGTGTTGAAAAGCGATGGAACGGTCAGAATCTGCGGGGACTACAAGGTAACGATCAACCGAGTCTCGTTACAGGACCAGTAAGCACTACCCAAAGCGGATGACCTGTTCGCAATGCTAGCAGGGGGAAGTCGTTCACCAAGCTGGATCTAACCTCTGCTTACATGACACAGGAGCTAGCTGAACCATAAAAAAAATTGATGTGCATCAACACGCACAAAGGACTGTTCATATACCACAGATGCCCCTTTAGGATTCGCTCGGTTGCGGCCATCTTCCAGAGGAACATGGAGACTCTGCTGAAATCGGTTCCGCGCACTGTGGTGTTTCAAGACAACATCCTGATCACTGGTCGCAACACCACCAAACACTTGCACAACCTGGAAGAGGTTCTAAAGCGACTGGACAGAGTGGGACTCAGGTTGAAATGCTCCAAGTGTGTTTTCCTGGCGCCAGAGGTTGAATTTCTGGGAGAAAGATTGCGGCGGACGGCATCAGACCCGTGGACTCCAAGATGGAGGCCATCAAGAATGCACCCAGACCATAGAATGTGACAGAACTGCATTCGTTCCTGGGACTCCTCAACTATTTTGGTAACTTTCTACCGGGGTTGAGCACTTTGCTGGAACCTTTGCATTTATTGCTCCGCAAGGATGACGACTGGGTTTGGGGTAAATCTCAAGAGACAGCCTTTAATAAGGCCAGAAGCCTGCTATGTTCTAACAAGTTACTTGTATTGTATGACCTGTATAAACATTTAGTACTAGCTTGTGATGCATCTTCGTACGGGGCGTTTATGTGTTAGCCAATGTGTCAGGCAAACTGCAACCTGTTGCATATGCGTCCAGAAGCTTATCTGAGGCTGAAAGAGCCTACAGTATGGTTGAAAATGAAGCATTAGCATGCGTATATGGGGTTAAGAAAATACACCAATACCTATTTGGACTCCGGTTCGAGCTCGAAACCGACCACAAACCGCTCATTTCGCTGTTCTCAGAAAGCAAAGGTATTAACACCAATGCTTCGTCCCGCATCCAAAGATGGGCACTAACGTTATCTGCGTATGATTATGTAATCCACCACAGACCAGGCACTGAGAACTGTGCCGATGTCCTCAGTCGGCTACCATTGCCCACCACCGGGTTGGAAATGGCGCAACCCGCAGACTTGCTTGTTGTAATGGATGCTTTTGAGAGCGAGGGGTCACCTGTCACGGCTCGCCAGATCAGGACCTGGACTAGCCAGGACCCTGTGCTATCACTAGTGAAAAGCTGTGTCCTCAATGGGAGCTGGTCGGCGGTTCTCGGGGAAATGTAAAACAAAATTAAGCCGTTCCACTGATGCAAGGATGAAATGTCCATCCATTCGGATTGTCTCTATGAGGGAATCATATATTTTTGTCAAAAAAAGGTAGGGAAACATTTATACGCGACTTTCACAGTCCCCACCCAGGCATAGTCATGATGAAGGCTATCGCCAGGTCGCACATATGGTGGCCCGGCATTGATTCAGAACTGGAGTCATGCGTACACCAATGTAACACTTGCTCACAGTTGAGCAATGCACCCAGGGAGGCCCCAATGAGTCTGTGGCCATGGCCTTCCAAACCATGGTCCAGGGTCCACGTAGATTTCACTGGCCCCTTTCTAGGAAAGATGTTCCTAGAAGCAGTGGACGCTTATTCTAAATGGATTGAATGTACAATAATGTCATCATGGACGCCCACTGCCACCATTGAAAGCCTTCGGGACCTGTTCGCCACCCATGGTTTACCCGACGTTCTTGTTAGTGACAATGGACCATGTTTCACCAGCTTGGAATTCAACGAGTTCATGACCCACAATGGCATCAAGCATCTCAGGTCTGCCCCGTTTAAGCCCGTATCCAATGGTCAAGCGGAACGGGCAGTCCAAACTATCAAGCAGAGCTTGAAACGCGCGATGGACTGTTCCCTGCAGACCCGGTTATCTCGGATTCTACTCAGCTACTGTACAAGACCCCACTCGCTTACTGAGGTTCCCCCTGCAGAATTGCTAATGAAGAGAGCACTCAAAACCAGGCTCTCCTTACTCCACCTGGATCTCAATGATCATGTAGCAACCCGACGTCACCGGCATAACGTGTACCACGATCGTGCAGCTGTATCGCGTGGCATTGAGGTTAATTACAGTCATGGTCCCAAATGGGTTGCTGGCACTGTTTTAGCCAAGGAGGGGAATAAAGTGTTTGGAGTCAAACTTTTGAATGGACAAACATGCAGAAAGCACTTGGATCAGACCAAACTGCGATTCACTGACAACCAAGAACAGTTTGAAGAGGACATTACCATCAGTGATCCACCTACACACACCCAACCAGCAATCGGCCTCGCGGTGAACCACGAGGATGAACCCACCAGGCCCGACAGTCCGATCAGAGCAGCCGCGCCGCAGTGCAGCAATGATCCGACTGACTCACCCATGCCAGGACTTCAACTCAGACGATCAACCTGGGAACACACAGCCCCAGATCACCTCAACTTGTAAATAACTTGTATCTAAGACTTTTGGGGGGGGGGAATAATGTTATGTATGTAAACTTTACCAATGTGTATGACTTGCCACCAGGCGGCGCACCTGTGAGAGACCCAAGGGTCACCTGCGCACCCTGGGCAAGCGGGTATAAAAGGCAGACTACCATGTTGCTTCCTCACTCTGGAGTTACATTAAAGAGACCAAGGTCACAACAGTTTGAGCTTACAGCATACAGTCTTGTGGAGTTATTCTGAACATAACAGCTACCTTACATATGTGAATTTTGGAACGTATTCCACATATATGAGTTAATAAACTGATTAGAAATTTTTTTCATTGAGTCACTGGCAGTTAAAAACACAGCTATGTGCTGGCACCAGCGCAGTATGTGCCAGCTGTAACCATAGTAACTCACACCTAATAACTGCCACTTAGCTTTGTGTTGTGCCAGTACTGGAACAGAAATTCTGGAACTATGCACCAATCCCTGATGAGCAAACCTGAACAAGATAGTGAGTACAAGTATGAGGTTAGAGCAACGATTAACCTGTTGATTGCAGCATTGGGAAAGTTTTCTAGAATTTGGAATCTAAATAATAATGGCATCAAGTTGAAATTGAGTTTTTCTGATCTTTGTAAGTGAGTACATTATCATAGGCGGTCCCTCGAAACGAGGGTGACTTGTTTCCACGCCAAAAAAAAGGATGACTTCACAGGTGTTTCAAAAAAAGAACCCGAACTACATCCTGAAGGGTGGAAGATGCCTGTGCGTGGATTTTTTTAACGTGTGACGGCCGTTGCACATCAGCCACCAAACGGGCTTGACAGAGCTAGGTCTTGATCCAGTGGCAATGATTACCCAAGACAACTTGCAACCTGCTCTGCTGCACGGACCTAGTGCGCACACATGTCTCAGTGTGGGCTGGCCCGTGCTGCCCCTGGGCCCCTGGCCCCGAACTCACGACTCTCCTGGGCCCCGATCATATCCCTCAACAGTCTCTCGCCGCTCCTGCTGTATCTGTCCATGCTCCAATCACCGTCCTGGACCTTGCTGATGTCAGTCTTCGCTGCCATTGCCCTCCTGCACCAGCTCGCGCTGTGCTGTGTAGTAGCATGCCTCTGCGCTGCTCCCGGGCCTCCACACAATAGGTGATAGAAGTATCACTTTGGTCTGTGATGCTGTGATGTTCTCCAAGGTTAAATTTTTTTGTCAACTCTCAATGTTTCCATGAAGTTATATATAAAAATGCCTTTTGGGTGAAGTACCTGAGAGCTGCTGGGCCTTTGGAGCATTACTGCAATAACAGAATTTTCAGGATTCCATGTAGAGTGCCTATCGCAACTGAAATAATAAGGCTACTCACCGAGGACAAGGAAGACAACAACATGTAGAGATACATCTGTGAAAGTTATGCTCGTCTGGACACATCACTCATATGCCTGGTCATAGACTTCCAAGACTTCTGCTTAATGTCAGAATGGCTGGCTCAAAAGAGAGAGCTAAAAATGGAAGATGGGGGCACATAGATTGGGATGATGATGAAGGACAAGTATCACTGAATGAAAAGCAATCAGGCTGAATGGTGCCAAGCCATTAAGAAACTATCATTAATGGAGCCTCATGGCTAGTCAAGAGGATGCAATGTGTATTCAAGCTATGGGGCTGACATAATGTAACAATCCTATTCAGTAGAATTCAGTAGGTACATGCTCCATATAGTGTGACACGGAACAGCTCAGATCAGGATGATTTAAACTATGTTCTGTGCCGAGTTAGCCAATCTCATCTCAGAGGTAATAAAACTGAGCAATGATCTTGGGATTCGGAAGAGAAACATTTTCCAGGGTTCCTAACCATGATCGCTATTCAGTGAGCCCAAAATGTATGTGTCTTTGTGTGTGTTGATGATGTGAAGACCAGATGTAGCTTCATAGGTGGTGCCTATTTTGGTGAGATGAGGCTGCTACTTTTGAAATTATAGCGTAGCTTGAATTTCTGGAGAGGAGAATAACAAGAGAAAAACAGAGGGAAGGTTGCAAGAATTTACGTGCCCTCTGATGTCTAAGGCTGTTGAGCTGATTAACCCTTCAGTATTTGAAAGAACTGTTCAACTCAATCTGAAGCATAGATATTTGCCTAACTGCATGGAGGTACTGTAAGATATGTTTAGGCATAATTGTATCATATGTCATAGAGCAGCACCAGGTGTGAGTTGTTATGTACGCAATAAAGGTTCAAACTGAGTACTGTTTAACTAAGCAAGGTACAACCTTGCTTCTGCTTTATTTAGGCCCAAAGTGTCTGACTCACAAAATGGCTGGCCTTTTATACCAGAGCAGCACCATGTGCATGCTGCTCAGTGGCCTCCAACAATGACACCATCTGGTGGCTACAAACAGCATGTACATACATGACAATACCCTTCTCTGAGATCTTCTCACAATCTTTCACAGGTTAAGACGGTCCGGCGCTTTACGCTCCCGGGTTGACTGTCTCAGTTCGATTCCGGCCTTGGGTGAATCTGCAGAGTCTGTTGTGGCTGGATGGCTGATTTGTTTGCTTTAAACTCCTGTCCGTTGTCATACATGATTGAGCGATCTGGATGGCCCCTTTTAAATCCAACTCCTCCACCACAGGATCACCTCGTGGTTGATACCGATAACAAAGAAGTCCCGCAACATGTCTACCAACACCGTCCCGAACTTGCACGGTCCCACTAGACGTCTCAGGTCGGCAACAAATTCTTAGTATTCTGGCCCTCCGATGGAACGTGTGTATAAAACCTGTATCTTGAGATGATGATGCCATTGTCTGGCTTGAGGTGCTCCTGTATCAATGTACACAACTCCTCATACGTTTTCTCTGTTGGATCACTAGGCATGAGTAGATTCTTTATCAGACCGTAGATCTTTGAACCGCACACAGTGAGGAACATAGTCTGGTGCCGATCTGCATCGTCGACCCCCTTCATTTTCTTGGCCACGAAATACTGGTTCAAACGGCTCACAAAGTCTGCCCAATCTTCTCCTCCACGAATCGCTCTAAATATCCAATTGTGCTCGTTTTGCAAACAAAGATTCTTGTATTCTCGTCGCCAATTGTTATGTATGCAATAAAGATTCAAACTGAGTACTCTTTAACTAAGCAAGTTACAACCTTCATTCTGCTTTATTTAGGCCCAAAGTGCCTGACTCACAAAATGGCTGGCCTTTTATACCAGAGCAGCACCATGTGCGTGCTACCCAGTGGCCTCCAACAATGACGCCATCTGGTGGCTACAAACAGCATGTACATACATGACATGAGTAGAAACATAAAATGACAAGAAGCAATCAAAGAATACTCATGGGAAAGAATTCCGTTGTGTCCCATTTGGGGGCGGTATCATCCACGAGGCGGGACATTTTGCAGCAGGCATGGAAGTCCTGCCCCACTCGCTAAATTTGGGTTACTGTCCCCGAAAGAAAGTGGAGCGCAAAATGACATGCTCCACTTCCTTTCTGGGACGGTAGTGGGGCGGACGGGTTGGGAGTGGGGTGCTGCGCTGCCGTATAGAAGGGGTTCTTCCCTTACTTAAAGGGAAGTGCCCAAGCTGCGAACTCTGCAGTGATGAAAGGGGCCTCCCTGGACCACAGGGAGTGGTCGTGCCAATCTAACAGCCCAGCACTCAAGCGGAGTGTTGGGCTGACCGATCGCGGCATGGACCCCGTGGTCAAAGTGTCAATGGGGCACCTAGAAAAAACGATTAAATTTTTTTTTCCAAAGACCCATGTCTCCCCTTTAAATTGCGCCCCACAACAGGCCAGCTGCCCTGTACTCACCCCCTGAAGCTGTCACTGGCATCGCCCGGCGCAGCTTCAGGGGGCAATACCCTATATAGGGTCCAGGATGCTAACGGGGCGCTGTGCAGGGTCATCACCAGCGCAACGGAGCGGGGCACTACAGGTTACTGCCGCCGCTAAATTCCCATGGAATTTAGCAGGAGTCGTTAGCAGCGACATGTCCGGGGGCACTAATGGGAGGCGCAAACGACTCGAATTTCGAGGCCTATGTTCACTGACTCTGGGAAGGTGTCTTCAAAATTTATTTCACAGCCCTTTCGATGGAGATGTGCATTGCTCATCCCTTTATTTCCACATTCCAATCCTCTCCCCTTCCTTATAACAGCATAACCTCTGACTCATCATAAGCAATGCCACAAGAGATTAGCTTGTAACCTTTGATTCATCAGATGTTCAATATTAAACATATTCTTAATGCAACCTATTTAGTCAATACCAAATGTGAAGCTATTGTTGACTATCTAATCTTAAAAGTGTAATTAGCGAAATAATGTAAGAAGATTTTTTTTCTGCTTGTGGAATAGTAGAAGTGAATGCATGTAGATATATTTTATTATAAATGGAAATGACAGTGGTATATCATGACTTGAAATATATACTTGACTATCGTAATCAAGCAACACACTTCAACACATGAATATAACCACATTCCTTAACTAGTTTCGACCTCTGCTCCTCCATATCCTGAAAGCGCCTTGGGATATTTTACCACATTAAAGGTGCTATATAAATGCAAGTTGTTGTTGAACTTCTCAGCAGGATCAGAGTGCATGGAGGGGTCAGAAGCATGGCTGTGGTGGCTCTTTCAATGCTGGATCCCTCCTGCCATAATAATGATGGATGCCAGGACTCTACACACAATCCTACTGCCTATTGCTAGGACACAATTGAATGAAAATACCTCAGATGAAGTACACTATTTGCATGCCATTAGATTATGCCTGCCCATGGTTGGCTAGACGTATCATATGTTCCCCATCATTTGGATATGGCAGAGCCTCTGGTGAAGAAATTCCTTATGCATTCCCTTTTAGTTACACTGGGTAACTGGCTCAACACCAGAGGAAAATTCTGCTCCGGATATCGCAGTTATCGTTTAGAAGAACTTTGGAGGATTTCATGGAACATTTTGAATCATCTGGACTAATATATAAGCACTCCAGAACACCAGAACTGTAAACAATGTAAGCAATTTTGAAATGATAAAGAAGACAGGAGTTAATTTTGTACCAAAATTTAATGATAAATTTAATTAATCAAAAGTTTACAGAATTGAAGAAGCACCAAGCTTTTGATTAACCCACAAGCTACTGCTTTGATTTTTTATGCAGGCAGTTCCCATGAATTTCCCAAAAGACCTTTGCATAGACCTATAACATATCAAATATTTTTTCACAGCTCATGTCCACAGATCTGCTTTTAATTAATTATAACTTTTGTATGAATCCGCTAACAATCCCTAAATAAAAACTTGCTTCAAACTCTTGGTAGGAATAATGTTGACTTTTAAAAACTTATAAAACTTTAACATTATAAAACGTAACCTTAAGGGAGAGGGGCACAACAGCAATTGTAATTTAAATAGAAACAATGGAAATTGAAACATTGAAAAAATAATTACCAAGAAAATATGCATTTTGGAAGCTATGCTAATATCAGTAATAATTTACAATTACCTTGAAAATTGTTCAAGGAAAAAGATATTCATGGGCCGGATTTTCGTTAGGTTTGCGACCAGGTTTTCGCTGCGATTTGACCCTCCGCAGCGAAAAACCGGTCGCAAAGCCCGGGCAAGATCCTCGGCTCGTTGTTGGCGGCGGCGATGGGACGTACCGCCGGGGAGAGCTGCGCCGACGTGCAACGACGCAGATTGAATTTGCGAACTACTTTCGGCTCTCTCCCGACCCGTACGCCGCACCCAGAATAGCTACAGGTCAAACCTATTGGTTCAGCCTTGCCAGCAGCGGTAAACATGAAAACTGAGAAAAAAGTTAAGTTAAAGTTTTTATTTTAAAATTTTTTTCAGCGTTTTAATAGATAAGGGTCTTGTTAATATTTTTGGAATATTTTTGCTATGTCTTTTGGAATTTTTTTGTTTTTGTTTTTCCCCCCTCCCTAGGCCTCTCTTGCAGCACTCCCGGCCCCGGACTAAAGTTGCTGAAACTTATGGTTTGCGCCGTGAATGCTTGTGCAATGCCTCCCTTACCGCAGACGTAAAGGCCAAAAGTTTGGGCTACAAACGGTAGCAAAGTGAAAACGGTAAGTTTTGCTTATCGCTGCCGTTTTTGCTGAAAAACCCCGAAAGCCAAAAAATCAGGCCCTAGTATCAGCTTTAAAACTTTAAAATTGCATTTCTTATTAATTGATAGCTTTTGAATCGATTGAGCTCAATTTTAGAATATTATTAGTAACAGTACTTGTGAAATGCTAGGATCACTTGTTTATGTCCTTGTGCAAAAACGCTATTTTGTACATTAAAGATCACTGATATTTTAATATTTAATGGTAAGCTAAACCAGTTTCCGAGGCCTGATGTTATGTTCAGTTGTTAGTGCCTAGATCGAATAGCTTCATTCAGCAAAATCCTAAGGCCTAGAAATTCGGTGCATCTGCGCCTCCCATTAGCTCCTCCCAGGGGTGTTAACAGGGCGCAAATGTGTTAGCGGCCGGCTGACAACGACTCCCGCCATATTGGATGGAGTTTAGCGGCGGCACTATTGCGTTGCACCCCGATCTCCTGCGCCCGGAGATTGTGACATCATCACCCTGCGCATCACCCCTGTTAGCGCCCCGTACCCGAAAACATCGGCAACTGAAGGAGCCGTCGATTGGGCAACTGGCCGCTACCGGGGCAATAATTAAAGACGAGGTGGCCGAGGTAAGTAAAAAAAAATTTACCTTTGTTTCTGCTATTTTGATCCATTTTCTTCGCGGGGTACCCTGCTCCATAAGCGAGGGAAGGGCCTTTTGAATGCGGCAGCGCTGCTTTGCCCAGTTCGTATTCCAAGAAGGAAGTTTTATTTTATTCCTTCCGGGAGCGCTAAACCCAATTTTATGAGAACGGCTAAACTTTAGCACCTGACGGTAAGTTTCCCATCTCTCAAAATTTACTGCCCCCAAACAGGATGATAATCAATTTCTCCCCTAAGCTTTCTACTGATTCTCCCTCCCCTCCCCATCGCGTGTTTTCAAAAAATTGCTTCACAAATTCAAACCCCATAACTGACCATTATTGTTATCCTGCATCACAAGCTACAAAGAAAGCACAATCTGTTGCCCTTATGCAGTACAATCCAGGACATGTAGCACAATGGAATAATTTCCATTGTCAGGATCCATCCTTTATAGGGCTCAAGTTTCAGACCCCCCGCTAGAATGGCGCACATCAGAGAGGCCGGCCTAATTTGTGGAACAAAATTTGCACCGAATACTTACCTCGCGATTCTCAGATAGCCGTAGGCCCATTTCTAGCTTGGCGCAGCACAACAGGAACTGCTGGGGGCAGAGCTACTGCCCTGCGCCAAAAACAGTGCCGGCAGCTGCGCACGTGCTCAGTAGCTCCTGGCCCTCCCAGCGCGTCCTGTCTCCGGGCGACGACCCTATCCCAGGCCGAAGGGACGTCGCCTCTATCCCCGGCCGAGTGGCCTGACACCACTTACCTCGTCAGCGGCGGGGCTCGCCCGCCCGGCATCTCGCTGGGGGCGGGCCCCGCCCGAAGTCCTCGGCGGGGCCCAGCTTCGGCGGCGGGGCCCATTCAGCTTCCCCCCGTTCAGTATCTTCCCTCCCCCACTTCAGCATCTTCTCCCCCCATTCATCTCCCCCCCCCCAATCATCTTCTCCCCCCCCCGATCATCTTCTCCCCCCCGATCATCTAACCCCCCCGATCATCTTACCCACTGACCGATCAGCTTCTCCACCCCCCCCCGATCATCTAACCCCCCCGATCATCTTACCCCCTCCCCGATCATCTTCTCCCCACCCCGATCATCTTCTCCCCCCCATTCATCCTCCCCCCCGATCATCTTCTCCCCACCCCGATCATCTTCTCCCCCCCCATTCATCTCCCCCCCCCGATCATCTTCTCCCCCCCCGATCATCTTCTCCCCCCGATCATCTAACCCCCCCCGATCATCTTACCCCCTCCGCGATCATCTTCTCCCCACCCCGATCCTCTTCTCCCCCCTCCCCCTCTCTCTCCCCTCCTTCTTCCCCCCTTCTTCTCTCCCCCTTCTTCTCTTACCCCTCTTCTCTCCCCCTTCTTCTTTCCCCCTTCTTCTTTCCCCCTCTCTTCCCCCTCTCTCTTTCCCCCTCTCGTTTCCCCCTTTCTATTTCCCCCTCTCTCTTTCCCCCCTCTCTTTTCCTTTTCCCCCTCTCTTTCCCCCCTCTCTTTCCCCCCTCTCTTCCCCCTCTCTCTTTCCCCCTTCTCTTCCTCCCCTCTGGTTCCCCCCTCTCTTCCCCCCTCTCTTTCCCCCTCTCACTTTCCCCCTTTCTATTTCCCCCCTCTCTCTTTCCCCCCTCTCTTTCCCCCCTCTCTTTCCCCCTCTCTTTCCCCCTCTCTTCCCCCCTCTTTCTCCCCCTCTCTTTCTCCCCCTCTCTTTCTCCCCTCTCTTTTCCCCTCTTTCCCCCCTCTTTCACACCCTCTTCCCCCTCTTTCCCTCCCCACTTTCCCCCCTCTCTTCTCCCCCCTCCTCCTCCCTCTCCCTCGCTGTCAGAAACATAGAGAGACACTGACAGAGACACTGACAGAGACACAGAGAGAGAGACACTGACAGAGACAGATTGAGAGACACTGGGGGGGGCCCATCCCAGCAGGCTGTTGGAGGGCTCCCGGTGCTGCAGTAGGTGAGTAGAAATATTTTTTTATTTATTGATTGATTTTTTATTATTTTTTTTATTTTTAATCTTTTAAATTTTATTTTATTGATTTATTGGTTGATTTATTGATTTATTTATCATTTATTATTCATGATGGCTCTTTATTTGTAAAAGTTAAGTGTTTAATATTTGTAAACTTCCCTTCCCCCCCCCCCCAATCTCTCATTCCATATGCCTGATTTATAAGTGTCGGCAAGGTTTTTCTGAGCATACATAAATCTACACTTACATATTTTAAGTTAGTTTGGAGTAAGTTTTCGCTGCCTAAACTTGCAAAACAGGCGTAAGTGGCTGGACACGCCCCCTTTTGAAAAAAAAATCTGTCCTAAAATGAAACTATTCTAACTTAATAGAACCGGAGCAAACTAAATGCCGAGAATTGCAATTTCTAAGATGTTCCATTCTAAACTAGTTGCTCCAAAAAAATAGGAGCAACTCAGGCCGAAACTTGAGCCCATAATGTCCAAGAGCTATGGTTGGGCTGCCGATTGACTTTCCGTGCAGATCAGCAGCACAAAGAAGTGTTTAAACACACTTTTCTGTTTACACCAGGAACAGATCTGCTGCACTTGCACCAGAATATTCTATATTAAGCCAGCCAGGTTGTGCTTTTATTTAACTCTGAGATATGGTGGATTGGTGCCTTTATGGCGCTATCATCATGGTGCTTTTTCCTCAAAGAATGAGTCAAAATCCATTTATGCTGATTTCTCTTTTACCAGTTTTCTCCTCTCCTCTCCAGAAGACAGTGGTGTAAGCAGCCTTTCAATATATTGCCCAGTTGGTCTTTCTCCATGTGTGCGTGTCTGGGCTTTGGAGTGCATCATTGCCTAGCCCAGTACTGTTGTTACCTATTATCCACACAAGTATATCTCCATTTTTATATCACATTGAGAAACAATAAGTTCTACCTGTTGCAAACAAAATCAAAAGAGAAACATACCACACATTGGAGGTAATTTTAATATTGTGGGAAAGGTTAAAATAGGTGATAGTAAATTGGCAGCTCGTTTTATAGCTCTCCCAATTTTTATTTCTGAAGAGGGGCTTTCGAGCTCTGCTATAATTAAAGGTTAAGAATGGGTCTCGGGACTAAAAAAGAGCTAATAAGCTTTTGTAGTGGTCAGCTTTCTAAGTTGATTAATGGGCAGTTGAGATAACATTAAGAATAACATGTTGACTCTGCAATGACCAACGGATGTGAACTGTGTGACTTGGAGATGGAATCACGGGGGCCGAGGAGGGCAGGAAAGCAGAACAATGGGGCAAAAGTGAAATGTTAACAGGATACCATCTGGCCTGAACAAGGGGTCAGAAGTAACACGTTGTAGAACCTCCATCTGGTATGAAACATAGGCGAATGATTGTGTGATGCGAAAGGGAATTAGTGCGTGCTGGCTTTGGGCCAATTAAACGGCACAAAAGGATCGTGCACGAGGCTGACATGCGTCATTAAGTGTATAAAAGATTTCTTGGAACTTTGTATCATCGGAGAAGCCTGGCTACAGACAGAACAATGGGTCGCCCCACCGGTGCAAATAAAGACTTCAAACCCAAACTTGGTGTTGAGTGTTTATTTCAAATACTCCACTACAATTTCCAGTGAAGTCAAATACCATCGCACAAAGTCAAATTACACCCATTTTACTTTATGATGTAATTGAGACCCAGTTACAACATACAAATGGAGACAGGAAGTAAATCATTTATTGTTTTAAGCCAAATGTTTGAAACAACATGCACAAATTGGGTTGTAAGACAGCAGAAAAATGAATGGAGAATACAAGTTGTAATAAAAATGATAAACATCGGCCCTGATAATTGACAAAAAAAGTAAAATAGAGAAAACATTTCAGTCCCTTGATAATAATACTAATTAAAATAACCAGATCTTCAAAAACCATGCAAAAGAATTAGTTTAATAATTTTTCATTTTTGATTAACTTTCAAGACTAACAAACTCTTTGTCAACACCTAAGCTGTACTACAACAAAATAGAATACACCTTTTACCATATTACACAACAAAATAACATAATTGCAATCATTTCTATCTAACTGGAATGTACTTGACACAAACCAACATAAGGGCCTTTTCTAGCCTTATAAGATCTGATAGTTCAAGGTTAGCATGTATAAGGTAAATTCAGTACTCCCATGTGCCATGTAAAGTCATATTCATAGAGAGCACAGGTTAGAAATGGGACTACAACGTTGTTCAGTGAGTAAAGGCACCATATATTGAACCACATAGAACAGAAAGGACCCAGGGTTGATCCCCAGGCTATTCTAGATTAGCTGGGATGGCGATGGTTGGCATTAAAATTAGACTTACTGTTAGGTATTCTACTGTCATTGTAATCCATGTATAAACTGACCTAAGTTGTGCATCGTGAGAACACTGACTACTAGGTGGTGAACTTGTGGGAGACACTCCTAACCTGGACTTTCAGGTATAAAAGGGAAAGCTCCACCCATCTTCTCCACTTCAGTGCTGGCGAATAAAGGTTACTGGTCACAGAGTGACCTTCTCTCAAGTATGGGCCTCATGTGCATTTACACTGTATAGTAAGGACATATTACTTATCATCCTTGACTATGAGGGAAAAACTAGCCACAATTTCTACCCCTGATCGTTAACCTTGCCAGGAAGTGTATGTATCGATAGCAGGTGCAGACATAGTTGGGCTTGGCTGTGATAACTAACAGCCCACTTGCACTTACGTCATGTCACAAATGAATAATAGCAACTTATGTGAGATGCTGGAAGGTTACCATCACTCATGGAACATACTCCAGCATGAGTTACCACCTTCAGGAGAGGAGATGTAAAGGGAGAAACTTGCAGGAAAAGATCCTTAGAACAAAAATGGTTTATTTGTTTGACAATAAGAATATTGAAATACAACTGTGGTATGACATGATTATGATTGAATACAAAAAGTCTGTCTCCATTTCAAAAGAGTACTTGTTTCACCACTAGAGGATGGCAGAGTGTAGGAAAAGCAAAGTAAATCCTACATATTCTCACTGTTAACAGTCCTCATGTATATAGGGGAAACCAGAAGCAAAGACATCAAGCAGAGTGTTGTAATAGATAAGTAATCATGTGGCTTTGTAAACAATCCTTGTCCTACTGCAAAATATAGTTACCGAGGGGGAGGGTGAAATTGCAATATATAGTTTGGGGCACTAACTTTTTAAAAGTTTAAAAAATTTGCACCACGCGTTAATCACTTCAAACTTGAAAAATAATTGCCGTTTGCGCTACAAGAAGGAAATGGAGTGCATCAAGCACTCTACTTCCTGCCTGGAGTGCAATCGGCAGCATGCAGGGGTGATGAGTTCAGCAGTGCTGCCATGTTGAAAGGCTCCTTCCCTCCCTTGAAGGGAAGTGCCATCACTGCAGGCTATGCAAAGGAAAACAAATTTATCTTCTCAATGACAGCAGCCGCGATCCCGCGCAATCAGCCTGGCACTCAAGCAGAGTGCCAGACTGATCGCTCGCGGGCAGGAACCCATGAAAAAAGCGCAAGAGAGAAGGTAATTTTTTATTTTACGTACCTCAGCTACCTTGCCTTTAAGCATCGCCCCGAAGCGGCTGGTCGCACCATGCACACTTCCTGCAGCCGCCAGTGTTTTTGCCCGATGCTGCTGCAGGGGGCGGAACTCAATTTCAGGTCCGGTCTACTGGGGAAATGCGCATGGCGATGATGTCACGATCTCCGGGTGAAGGAGATCAGGGTGCAATGCTGTAGCACCACCGCAAAACTCTCACCGAATATGGCGGGATTTGATGTTATTGCCGTGCCCGGTCGCAAAGCCATTTGTGCTCCGTTAGCGCCCATGGGGATGCTAATGGGAGGCGCAAAGGCATCCAATTTTGCTCCCCTCTTTAAAAAATAAAATTATAAGCAATTTGTCCTGAATTTTTATCAGTTATTCCTTTAGTTTTTAAAATAGGTAAGATAAATGTGACTAGCAATAACCATTGGCATATCTGGGCTATTATCAGAACTCAACTCCTGATGACAGCCCTCCTCCTGACCCTCCTTCTGATGTAATTTCACACACTCAAATGAATGAATTTAAAGTTGACAACTCTGCCACTCTTAGGGCAGACTGGGCTGGGAAGGCTGGCGAAATATGAAGAATTACGTTACAGGAGTCAGCTTTTGTAAATATGAATAAAATAACTTCAATGTTTATACAGTCCAATGACATTGGAAATTGTTTCAAGTGAGGAAGGCTGAAACTGGGAGTTACATAAGAACATAATAAGAACATAAGAAATAGGAACAGGAGTAGGCCATACGGCCCCTCGAGCCTGCTCCGCCATTCAATAAGATCATGGTTGATCTGATCATGGACTCGGCTCCACTTCCCCGCTCGCTCCCCATAACTCCTTATCCCCTTAGCGTTTAAGAAACTGTCTATTTCTGTCTTAAATTTATTCAATGTCCCAGCTTCCACAGCTCTCTGAGGCAGCGAATTCCACAGATTTACAACCCTCAGAGAAGAAATTTTTCCTCATCTCTGTTTTAAATGGGTGGCCCCTTATTCTAAGATCGTGCCCTCTAGTTCGAGTCTCCCCCCTCAGTGGAAACATCCTCTCTCCATCCACCTTGTCAAGCCCCCTCATAATCTTATACGTTTCGATAAGATAAGGTTACAAAATTTGCAAAATTTAACATAGCTCAATTAAAAACATTGGATCGGATTTTCCAGATAAATGCAAATTCATGAGCTTGAGAAATGTGTAAACAGCATTATCTCAAATGAGTTGTGACTGGTCAGTTTATTGGTGTTTTCCAATTTAATTTTTGTTTCACAAATTCGAAGGGAGGAAATGTTGGCAGTCACCATTTTGATTGGTAGGTGTTAAAATATCTAAATAGTATTCATGCAAGAATATTTTTCTTGCATATAGGAAAAATAAACACTGATACATTTTTAAGTTATAGTACTGAATTCATTTTTTTAGTTACCCAAAGTGACCATTTTGTCACTAAATTTGCATGTAGAAATCTTCATGGGACAAGAATATATTACAAATTCACTGCATATGTGCAAGCAATATTTGAAATGTATTCATGTTTGATTTAGGAACTACCAAGAATATTTGAAGATAGACTGTTTGAAATTTTGAGATACATACATCCTCACATTCAGCCTATTCCCATTATTTTCTCACACCAGAGGTATATCTACAAGGTTTGCACCACCTACTAAGACTGTAAATTGTAGGAACTTTAAAAAAAAGGTCTCACTTAGTATATGTGGAAAACGCCTGTCACATAACATGGCCTCTAGGTGGGGGTCTTAGCATGGGGAAAATCTAAATCTGTGCGGCTCACACGTGGGGAAGGGGATGTGAATGAAGAAAAGAAAGACTTGCATTTATATAACATCCTTCATTATCTCAGGATGTCCCAAAGCGTTTTACAGCCAATGAAGTATTTTTGAAGTGTAGTCACTGTTGTAATGTAAAAAGAAAGACTGAAGGCAAGAGGAAGGAATACACCAAAGAGAAAAAAGGAAAGCAGATGAAAATGAAAGGGAAAAAATGAAAGCTGAAAAGACAAATAGAATAAATAAAATAAGAGATGGAATAAATAAGCAAAGTAAAAGAAGTAGGGGGCGAAATTGTCCCGTGTCCCATTTGGAGACGGTAGCCTTCCTTGGCTGGGACATTTATCACCCGGCCCGAAGGTTTCGTCCCGACGTGGAATTCGGCCCTACCGCCCCTCAACAGAGGTGGAGCAATATTGGAGCTGCTCCGTGTCCGTGGAGGGGTGCTCCCAGGGTGGTAGAAGCAACACTTTCTCGAGCCCAGCGCCCCGCCAATAATGTCAGCGCTACGCAGATGCTCCGCATAGCGCTGACGTGGCAGAACGCCCCTCCCTTTCAATTAAAGGAGAGGGCCGCAGCGTGCTCTGCAGTCCCTTTGGCGGCCGCCACTGGGCCACCAGGAATGCCCTCGACCGGACTAACAGTCTGGCATCCAAAATAGAATGCCGGGCTGCAGGATGGCTGCCCGATTGAGGCGAGGGCCGACTGAAGAGTCAGCCGACAGAAAAAGATGGCAAATCATGGCGCAAAGAGCCTCCCCTTTAAGAGTAACACACGAAGCTGGTGGTGACATCAGCCAGCGTCATCTTCGCCGCCCGTGGAGAAATTTCCCCCACGGGGCACAAAGAAGTCAGCGTGCTCGATGATGACGTCATCACTGTGCGTGCGCCAGCCCGGGGTGCAAATCGCAGGGCGCATCGCTACCAGCACAACGCCCCCCAAACCTTAGGGGCAATTTCCCCAGAGGCGCTATCAACCCCTACCCTGGGTGATAACCCCTTCGCTCCCATTAGCGCCCGCCGGAGGCGCTAATGGGGCTATAAAAAAGGGAAATTTCACCCTGAAGACTTTTAAAAAATTGTTCTGAGATCTACATTCTTGGATAATTAGAGGGACCTGTCTCAGATTAATTGATAATATCCTATAATTAAACTGTACTAAAGAAAACGAAAGAGGAAAACATGGTTTTTGTAACAAAGCATAGTTTTGAAAATAGTTTAAACTTTATTTCTTGATTCATAATTCAATAGTGTGAGAATTGATAATTGCAAATATGTTTGGTGTGATTCTCATAGTATTTAACTGTTAGCAATCTAATTTCTAGGCCAATGAATCTAGTCCGAGCAGTCAGTAAGGTGTATCAGTAAAGTGAGGGGAAGGTGAATCAATCAAATTACTCAAAATATTTTTTTGAAAACATGGATAACAAATACATGCATGTAAAAACAAATATTTAGTAAAATATTATTTCATCTTACTCATAAAATTGTTCAGCTTTGACTGGAAATATATTAATGTTGGCTCCTGACACCTAACTAGGAGCTTGGGGCTTGAATTTGGCTCCAATGTCAGTGCTCTTGGTGCAATTACTTTTTGGCCTTTGGTATGTTACAGAGCAATGCCTCAGGAAATTTACTATTTTTAAAAGCTCATCCTTATTGCTGCTCAACTTTTGTTGAGTCTTTTCCAGCTTAGCTCACCCTCCCCAAGCTTCCCTGAATGCTTTTTTGGCTTAGTCTGGCCCAATCATCCCTTCCTGGGCTGTTCCTCATCTACCCAACCTATTTCTGGCCTACTCTTGACCTTAAGGAAGTACAGTAGAAGAGCCAAACACAGAGGAGACCAGTTGAAATTGGTTGGGGTGGACTGGTACTGGGTCCAGACAGTGATTCTCACTCTCTTGCTCGTCTCTCTGGATGGTTCTCAGACTGCTTACACATCCAGCCTGAGTAAGTCCCAGACCATCTGTTCACCCACCATGTGCTTTTCAAACCTCACCAGCCCACGTGTCTCCTAGCCCACCACATGCATGTCACAAGTATCTCCTACTTGCTGATCCACCTTACTTTGCATTCCAAGCCCTTTCCAGCCCACCTCAAGTCATTCCCCGTCTCTCTGTTCACCATACCTCCAGGTCTGAGTACTTCTCAGCATGCTTGTTCACTCACCCAGCCAACTCGAGTGCTTGATGACCAGATGAGAGGTGAAAGAGGAGTGTGAGAGGTAAAATAGTGAGAGAAGCGATGAGAAGTGAAGCAGAAGATTAAAAGCAAGTGAGAGCTGAAGCTGGAAAGCAAGAAAAGGAGAAGTGAAAGAGGAGAGCAAGAAGTAATGTAGCACTCCTGCACACCCCAGCAAACTGTCCTTTGCGCCAACATAACCTGAGTCACCATGAGCAATGACACTGGCGTAGGGCTCCAATTTGCATATTTTAGATGGGGGGTGTTCTGCGTCCTTTACAGGCTTGCTTGAAAATTGTATCAGGTGGGCTTTGGTTGTCCAAACGGTGGTGAAGTTGGCCACTCAATTTTTCACTGTCAGCCGTCCATTTTCAAAGAAGGAGCCGTTGAAAATCATCTATATATAGGAATCATATTATTCAGTGGAGGATTTTAGAACTTATTTTTCCAAGATATGGGACTCAATTTTGCCCAAAGCCGTTTTTTTGGCATATTGCCAGAGTTATGCCTGTTTTTCTATGCCAGAATTACTCCAAAAATAAATGTGCCAAGTTTCCCTGCTGTATTTTTCAAAATTGGCACGGTGCAGCCTGTCCTGTAGCCTTGAGGGATGGAGCCTACTGTCTGTGCTGAAAAAACGATGCTGCCCCTTCTGCGCATGCGTTAAAAAAAAGGTACATTTTTGACGTGATTCCTATGGGCGCATATGCGCAGTACAGCTCCCGGTCTGCAATCGGCCATTTTTAAAGAGCCAGTTGTGTGTTTGAGAACGTTGAGTGCTGTGTGAGAACTGTAACTATCATTCGAAAAATCTGAGCTGCAATACAAGATGCAACGCGGCGCCAGGACCAAGAATTTCTTCCAGGATGAAGTGAAGGCACCAGTTACTGTGATTGAGGGCAGGTGGCAGGAACTGGACACCATCAGAGGTCACATAAAAGTTCCACCCAAAGAAATGAAGAAACGCTGGAACCAACTTGCACAAGATTACTGGGCAATGGTGACCACCCCAAGGTCTGGAGGCCAATGCAAAAATGGCAAGACCTTGGTCAAATAGTTAGTGTAAGTAATATTTTCATTTTTCAATAGAATTACGATTGTAAATGTGAACATCTGTAGATGTCCCATCCAGCAGAAAGACACCCTCTGTAAAAAGTTATATTTTCATCTTTTCAGAGGAAAGTGGCACATAATAAAAGGGAAAGAACTCGAACAGGAGGAGGCCCAGAAAATCTACAGCCACTGACCCCCATGGAAGAGAGGGTCACTGCTTTGATGGGTCCTGCCTGGAGAAAAGCAACCACCACTGCACAAGCTGGGCCCACACTTGAGGGAGAGGGTAATTCCTGCAAATTCCACAGTCTGGCTTTGCTAAATGTAAAGTACTGCACGGGCTAGCCATGCTTCGGTCCATGGGGATGTCCCCGTCAGCTACACTTTGGTTGATGCAATGTGCTGTCATTCATCGTGGTCCTTCAAATCAGCCTGCTGCCTGCACTGTGTGAGTCCACTCATGCCACCCACCCTGCCCCCTCCTCTGCTGCTAACCATTTGTCTGCTTTTATATTTTGCAGAACTTGAGGCCAACCCTGATGATGCAGAAGAAGATTCAGATGAGGACGAGCCTGAAGAGGAAAACATCTTCCAATCCCACCTTTCAGACCAAGAGCATGGGGTGAGGGGGAGGGGGAGTGGGAGGGGATGGATGAAGCCCCCACTGTTTTACTGACTTTGGAGGAGGTGCAAGTGCTGCCCATTGAGGTGCCAGCCCCTTCCCTGACTAGTAGTTTGAATGTTGGTGGAATATTCCATGGTTTCCCACCATCTAAAGCTGGGGATTCCAATGGGGTGTAGCAAGGTACATCATTCGAGGTGGCGGGTTCCAGTGGTGGGGTGCAGTGAGGCACACCCAGGGCCCCACCATCTGAGGCTGTGGGTCCCTCTGGGATGCTGCGATCAACACCCAGGGTGAGGAGGGGAGGGAGAGCTTGACCGCGCTCTCCTGAGGTGCAGGATCTAACAGATGTGGTTCACATGATGGCAATGAGTGTGGAGGGCATCGACATTACTCGATCATTCCTGGGCACCATCAGTGGGGTGGGTGATGAGATATCGGGACTGTCGGGAGAAGTAACAACACTCTCACGAGAAATGGAAACACTCTCCTGGAACATGAGGGGGAATATCTCAGTCAGCTGAAACCATGTCGGTGCACATGAGGGAGGGAATGTCGCAGGTAGCTGATGCACTGTCAGTGAACATGAGAGAGGAATGTCATTGACACCGTTTTCCTCAACAGGAGGAAGGGCATGTTATAGGTAGGTGACTTCCTCTTTATTGTTGTAAAGAGCAATGGCTGCAATGTCACAGTAGCCCACTGGGTGGAACTATATATATTACACTTCTCCCTCCTTAATGAAGAAGTAATTATAACAAACAATTATCATACATAACTTGCATGGTTATACATAATAAAAGATATGGGGCTAGATTTTACACTTTTTTTCCATGCATAACGCCCACTTAACCTCCATTTTACCGCTGAAATGAGGTATAACACCTAGATATTGCTCACTTAGCTACAAAATAGAAACTGACACCCATTTTTCGGACATTTATCGCCGAGCATTATTTTCCCCATATGAGTAACACCGGGAAAAAAATAATACCACCCACCCACTTTTTTGGGGCGGAATCATCAAAATGAGTGAAACCACACCCATAATATCGCCCAGCATTACATTCCGCACGTAATTAATGCCAAGATTCAATAATACCGACCGCCCACTTTATTTTGTTGTAAAGATCACATTTGCCGAAACCAACACCCAGGAGATCGACCAGCGTCACTTTCACCACCTCGCACACATCTCGGCTACAATATCGCTCACCCAAAAAACTGCCGGGAAAAAGTGGAACAAAACGGAACTACATACAGCGGTATGGACGCCATGTTCTAAATCACATGTCGCATCATTTAGAAGGCTGCTCTGCTTCAACCTCGGGGGAGTTCGGATGTACTCTGGAGGTGTTTGGAGGTGATGTCAACATCTGAACAAACATCTTTATCATACTGTGGATGATTGGAATTTAATAGGTGTCTTCGTCGGGACATTCATTCTTTGTGACCAATCGGTGGAAAATAGATAGCTATTGCAATGGGGTCTGTCCTTTCTCACCCTCTCTTGATGACCAATTACATGCTGCAGACTCGAGATGGCAGAAGTTACGCTCAACAGCATCATGTGCCCAATGTAAGACATGCCAGACTGATGAGGAGGACCAGATGTTACACCCCCCGCAAGTACAGGGAGAAGCAGTCTTATCTCAACTTGCCCGACACCACCTGTCTTCGGAGACTGTGCTTCCACAGAGAGGTTATCACTGAGGTATGCCAGCTCATAAGAGGAGATCTGCAGCCTGCCAGCACCATCAGTACTGCACTGGTCGTCGAGGTCAAAGTCACCACGGCACTGTCGTTATACGCGCGGGGTTCTTTTCAGGCCTCAGCTGGCGACATTGGTGGTATGTCTCAGCATTCTACACATTGCTGCATTAGACAGGTCACTGAAGCCCTGTACGCATGCAGGATGGACTTTATCAGCCTCCCTATGATCATGGAGGCTCAGACTGAGAGGGCTCTAGGATTCTACCGAATTGCAAATTTCCCCAAGGTGCAGGGAGCAATAGACTGTTCGCACATCGCGATGCGGGCACCTTTTCAGGATGCAGAGGTTTTCAGGAACCGCAAGGGATTCCACTCCCTGAATGTACAAGTCGTTGTCGACCACCAGCAAATTATTATGGCAGTGAATGCTAAATTTCCGGGCACATCCTGTGTGAGAGCACTGTATCTGACTTGTTTAACAATCAGCCACAAGGTCAATGCTGGATGCTTGGTGACAAAGGATATAGCCTCGCCACCTGCCTCATGAGCCCCCTGCGTGATACCCACACTGAAGCCAAGAGGCAACACAACGAGAGCCACAAAGCCACTCGCAATATTGTGGAGAAAACCATTGGAGTGCTTAAGCAGCGCTTTAGATGTCTGGACCACTCAGGAGGCGAGCTCCAATACCACCCTGAGCAGGTAACTCAATTCGTGGTAGTGTGCTCCATGCTGCACAACTTGACTATCAGGAGGGGACAAGAATTGGCAGAAGGGTCTGACAGTCCACCTCAGCAGAGAGAGGAAGAGGAGGATAAGGAGGTGGGCGCTGACATCGGGCCACGCAATCAGGCTGATGCTGAAGCCATGCCCCCTCCCCCCTGTAGACCGCATGAAAGGGCCAGTAGTGGCATCATAGCTGCAAGACTCTTACATCAGGAGCTCATAAATGAGCGCTTTGCCTGAAAGAATGTTGGTGGTATTTACAAGGCTGACACACTGCTGGGTGTGCAGGTCATACATCAATGGTGGGCATCACCTTGGATCAGTTAAAATTTATGTTGATTGAAGTTAAATGTAATTATACCCTTTGATGTAAAGGAATCACCAGTGTGTAATGGTGCAGCTAGCTGAGCCAATGCACAACAAGGTTTTGTTAAATAAAAAACATTTAAACCGAACATTTGTCTGAAATCATAAGTACTTCTGTAAAAACCCAACCCTTCCCCCCCCGCCCCGCTTCTCATCCCCACCTCTACCCCTTCCCCTTCCCCTCCTGACTCCAAGCCACCTGGCCGAGGAGTTCCTCAGGTGATGCTTCATTGGGAGGAGGGGGGGGAGATGTTGGCCGAACCATTGCTTGGACAGATACGGGAGAGGACAGTCCTGAGTTGGGAACGTGCTCCGAGCCAGAAGCAAGATGTTGCTCCTGGCTCTCATGTGTGGTTGGCAATGGGGCTGTGGCACCTTGGGGTGCAGTGCCGTGCTCCGGGACCACTGGGAGCCCTCTGCCACAAGCGTTCCTGGCTACCAGCTCCAGGGCCTCCTCCATCCCTTCCATGTTATATATTATTTGTTGGACAAAGACTCGGTGCCAACTATGTTCTTGGTGCTTAGTAGACTTTTTACTGCTGGTGAATCTCTCTCATGCCTCCCACTAGCACACACCACACCCACACATGTTTTCAGTCCCTCTCTGCTCTCTCTGTCTCCTCTTCTGCGCATGTAATGATGATCCCATACCTCCTGAATCGCAGGAAACGCGCATTGCCATGCCATTGCCAAGGACAGCGACACTTTATGGCAGAAGGTCAGAGAGATTTAACACTAACGCCCATTTCAAATCGCTCGTGGTAACGCCCAATTTCAAAAATGGAGACGAGGGGCTTTGAGAATGGGCGACAAGCCAGCGATCTGAAAACCCATTTTTACTGCCCACACCGGAAGTAACGCCCATTTTTAGGCAATCTGTACAAAAGTGTAAAATCTAGCCCATGGACTTACTTTGCTATGTTTACAAATCAAGCTTAACCACTTGTTTTCTGTTTCGAAGACGATACCTTCGTTCTCGAACAGAACCTTCCAAACATGGTGTTGAACTTAAATTCATTCGAGGCTGATCCTGAGGAAAGTTTTCCTCCAAGTGATGCCCTTGATTTACATTTGAACTCTCTACAACTTCAGACTGTTTGTCTGCCTGACTCGGACTCAGACTTAAATTCTGACTTTCTCTTGGACTTGTTTCCGGTACACCCAGGATAGGCTATTGGTACTTTACTTGTATCAAAACTATCTGATGAGTTAGAAATAATTGAATCATTCCAACCTTCAACTCCTTCCATGTCTGTAGGTAAAATATGATGAATGTGAACAAACCTAATCTGTCCATGATCAAACATCTTGACCAAATATGTGCGAGGACCACATATCTTCACCGCTCTTCCTGGTAACCACTTTAACCATTTATGGTGATGGTTCTTCACTCTCACCTTCTGATTTAATTTCACACTTCTCTCTTTTATTCTACCTCTATCATGATTCTCTTTCTGTCTTAATTGTTTCTCTTCTACAGACTGTGCAAAGTTTGGTTTTAACAACGAGAATCTGGTTCGTGGCTGTCATTTGAGAAACAACTTTGCTGGTATTCTACCAGTAGTTGTATGAGGAGTATTATGATACATAATTAGAAAATTAGCCAATTTGTGGTCCAATGACAACTGTTATTTCTTTGGATTTGGATCCAACATCTGTTTGATGAGGCACGTTTTACAATTTGTACTGTGCGCTCTGCTGCACCATTTGAAGCAGGGTGGTACGATGGAATGTTGGTATATTTTACACCATTTTTGCTCGTGAACTGTGCAAATTCTTCTGAACAAAATTGTGGTTCATTATCAGAAATAATTTATTCTGGGAGGCCAAATGAAGAAAATAATCTTCGCAAAATGTCTAATGTTTTACTTGTTGTTATTTTCCACATTCGAAACATCTCGACCCATTTCGAATGGCTATCAATCACAATGAACAAATGTTGTCCTTCTAGCTCAGCAAAATCAATATGTAACCTTTGCCATACCCTGGGAGGCCATTTACATGGCTGTAATGGTACTGATGGTGGTTTCTTGCTTACCGATTGACATGTCGTACACTGACTGATGATGTACTCTATATCTTTATCTAAATCTGGCCATCATAAGTAACTGCATGCAAAACTCTTGGTCAAGCACATTCCCAGGTGCTGGTCATAAAGATCTCCTAATAAGTTGGACCTGAATTTATTTGGTATAACCACTCTTGCACCCCACATGATACAATCTTTATCGATTGATAATTCATTCCTACAAATGAAGAATGGATGAATATCTTTGTTTGTTACCTGGTTTGGCCAGCCATTTGCAATGTAATCATACATCTTTGACATAACTGGGTCACGTTTGGTTGCTCTACCAATCTCTTCAGCTGTGACTGGCAGTTCATCAATGTATGAAAAATAGAACACTTCTTCACTATTTGGTGTAACTTGTGATGGGGAAGGCAATCCAGACATAGCATCAGCATTACTGTGATCAGCTGATCATCTGTATTCAATATCATATATATATGCTGACAAAATCAAAGCCCATCTCTGCATTCGGGCTGCAGCTAATGTTGGAACTGGGGACTTTGGATGAAGGATTGGTGTCAGGAGCTTATGGTCCGTAACGATGGTAAACTTATGACCATACAAGTATTTGTGGAACTTCTTGACCCCAAACATTAATGCCAAAGCTTCCCTTTTGATTTGCACATAATTGCGCTCACTGGCACTGAGAGTGCATAAAGCAAAAGCAATTGGTCTCTTCTCATCACCATGTAGTACATGAGAGATCACTGCCCCAACTCCATACGGAGAGGGTCACATGCTAGCTTGATCTCCTTAGCTACATCATAGTGAACTAACATGGTGCTCTCTACCAGATTTTGCAAGGTATTGAAGGGGTAGTATGTTATTTAGATGACATACTAATTTCAGCACCGAACAGGCAAATTCATAATAACATATTGAATGAAGTCCTCAAATGGCTAGAGAAGCACAGAGTACGAGTGACTGCTTGCAAGTGTGAGTTATTTCAAAACTCAGTGGAGTACTTAGGGTACAGTGTCGAAAAAGATGGTTTACATCCAACCAAGGGAAAGCTAGATGCAATCAAAAATGCACCGACTCTCAAGAATGTCACTGAACTTTGATCATTTTTGGGTCTTTTGAACTATTATGAACTCCTTGAATGCTGTGTCGCATTCTTCTGACCACTTCCAATGGACCTATTTTTTCAATAGTTCATTCAGTGGATATAGCACTGTAGCCAAATTTGGCAGGAACTTCCCATAATAGTTCAAAAGACCCCAAAATGATAGAAATTCAGTGACGTTCTTGGGAGTGGGTGCATTTCTGATTGCATCCAGCTTTCCCTTAGTTGAATGTAAATTATCTTTGTCTACTCTGTACCCTAAGTACTCCACGGAGTTTTGAAATAACTCACACTTGCGAGCAGTCACTCGTACTCTGTGCTTCTCTAGCCGTTTGAAGACTTCATTCAATAAGTTATTGTGAATTTGCCTGTTTGGTGCTGAAATTAGTATGTCATCTAAATAACATACTACCCCTTCAATACCTTGTAAAATCTGGTTCATCACCCCTTGATGGCTGATAACTTCAGGAAGCCAGTCAGGTGACTCCCTCTTTATTCTTGTAAACAGCACTGGCTGCAATGCCACAGTAGTACATTGGGTGGAGCTATATATATTACAGTTGCCACTGAGCCTTCAGGCAGCAAAGCATTCATGGATGAACAACTGGCGCAAGGCTTGAGCAATCGTTAAAGGGACATGACGGCCTGCCCTCCTGCGCCGTCGTGCTCCGGGTTCAGGTAGTTGCATGGCTTCCTCGTCCTCATCCTCCTCGTCATCTGCAACTTCCTCATCATTATCATCAACCACTCTCACCTCAGGTGGGTCTTCTACTATAATCTGCTGCTGCGTCATGATGGCTAAGTTATGCAGCATATAACACATAATAGTGAACTGACCGACAATCTCAGGGGAGTATAGCAAGTAGCCTCCGGAATGGTCCAGGCATTGGAAACTCTGTTTCAAGATGCCAATGTTCCTCTCTATTATGCTGCGCGTCGCAATGTGTGACATGTTGTATTCCTGGTCAGCTTTTGTCTGGGTTATGCATAGGGGTGTCATGAGCCAGGTGGCGAGACCGTATCCTTTGTCTCCCAGTAGCCAGCTCTGCCCTTCTGGCTACTACTGAAACATGGCAGATATAACGCTCTCGTGTAGGATGAACGCATCATGGGTGCACCCAGGGTACCTTGCATCAACTGACATGATGCGATACATGTCGTCATACTGAACTGCACATTAATGGATTGGAAGCCTTTTCTGTTCCTGTACTTCTCGGAATCCTCCAAAGATGCTCACAAGGCGATGTGGGTACAATCAATGTTCAGGCTTGTGATGCCATCCGATCACCTTCCACAGCTCCCCACCCACCCGGGCTTGATTTGATGGACAATGCAGGTTTCTGATGCCTTTTGATTGTCTTCCACAGCATCCCACCTCCCCCCCGGGCTTCTTTTGCTGCCGAGCCCCGAGCCCCTGTGTCTGAGCACGGGACCGATTCTGCTGGACGACGCTCTGACCCTCGAGCCCTGTTTGCAGACATTCGGTGGTAGCATGACAGTTGAAACAATATGAAAAGTTACAGAATTCCATCAACCTTCCATTTACTGTGTTATAAAGTTAAAAAAAAATCTTTATTATGTATATTTACGTCTTCTTGACTCCCTCCAAAACTTCACTGAAAAACAATGGCGTCTTTCTGCGCCGATTTTTCAATGTGCACTGTTTTTTCTTAACTCATCAGAAGGTTTTTCGGGAGTGGTCAGATACGCCAACCTAGGAGAAATTTTTTGGGGGCAAACTTCCATAATTGACAAAAACTGGCGCAGACATCGGGTTACACCCTCTATGATGCAAAAAGAAACTAACCTAAAAGAATTGTAACTAACTGTTGTAGATTCCTTGGGGAAACTTACATTTTTTAAACTTACGCCAAAAAAAGTGGCGCGTGCCAAAAAACAGCGCAAATCACTGGGGAAAATTGAGCCTATTGCTCTTATGGCTGGTGAATGGGACTTTAGTAATCTCATTACTTAAGAAACTGCTGAATTATGAAACATGTATATGTATCAGCAATGAGGTGAAGTAGTTTGTTGGCTTGATTATATGTGTAACTCAGTAATAATCTGATAACTCAGTAATATTTTTAATGCTATACAAACTACTAAATATGTTGGTAATATAGTTTAAAAAACACGCACACATAAGCTTAAGACACCATCTGGCAAAAGTGGTCTACAATCTCATTTTTTGTACAGGATTTGCTTATAAAAAGACTTGCATTTATATAGTGCCTTTCATGACCTCAGGGCATCCCAAAGGGCTTTACAGCCAGTGAAGGACTTTTGAAGTGTAGTCACTGTTATAATGTAGGAAACGCGGCAGCCAATTTGTACACAAGCAGGTCCCACGAACAGTAACGTGATAACGACCTGATAATCTGTTTTAGTGATGTTGGTTGAGGGATAAATATTGGCCAAGGCACCGGGGAGATCTCTCCTGCTCTGCTTCAAAATAGTGCCATAGGATTTATTATGTCCATCTGAGAAAGCATACAGTGCCTTGGTTTTACATCTCATCCAAAGGACAGCACCTCCAACAGTGCTGCACTTCCTCACTACTGTACTCAGGTGTCAATTCTAGACTTTGCACTCAAGCTTCTGAGTGGGACTTGAACCCACAACCTTCTGACTCAAAGGCAATAGTGCTACTATTGGGCCACTGCTGGCACTGCAAAATTTAGTACAAGTATTTATAACCTAAATACTAAATATCATACAATATATGAAATACTAATCTTTCTTTGTGTAGCTCAGCATTTTTTCCATATGTGAACTGTCTAGGATTTTTTTAATGTTAAAGGTGCTATATAAGTACAAGTATATGTGTTGTTACATGTGTATACATGAATTTCCTGTGCATACATGAATGTGTGAATTTACTTTTAGTAAATGACAACTTTTATATCAAATATAATCAGTATAGCATAATATGATCTGACATTGTAGTGAGCTAAAATGAGTCAAAATCTTTGTGCACAAGCTCAGATTCTAAAGTAATTATCAAAAATATTTACTAGTAGGGGACTGGATGAGAGATTGAGTTAGAATACAACTTTTTCAACTTTAGCTGACTGGCATGGGAAATAGAAAAGTCACAATGATGCTGTAGGGGCTGGGGCTGAGTAACTATCGCTAGGAATGTTTGATTTTGTCTGAATTTTAAAATATGTTCCATTCTTCAGTATATTCTCAACTTGATAACCACACAAAAAAAACTCAAATCTGAAATAGAGAAATTGCTCTTGAACGTGAGTCATTACTTCCTCAAATTAACAGTACATCTGACTTAACTTTTGTGGTATAATTCTCTCTTCAGCTGCAATCAAAAGGAAACAGATGCAGTTCTGTTTATTCATGCCCCATGTCTACATATGAACGGCCATGAATAAAAGATTGCCACTGTACAGATATCAAATCTTTTGATATTTTTTTCTCAGAATCTGAAATTCTGAACACTTGCTTCAGTTTAGCATTACATTAAGTCACAGTGCAATACACTTTTAAGAAAACTTTCACCATGCTCTTGACATCAATATAGTCAAATGAGTAGTAGAGTTTTACTTTTACCACAAAAAAATTAGTTTCTTTCATGTGAGATAATTAAGTGTTTTGCACATTATAACACTACAGGTGGCAGGCATTTCCGGCCAACATTTAAAACTTATGGGCAAATGCTCAATAGTAAAGGCTTACACTGCAGACCGGATCAGAAGGGCTTCCTGAACTCAATTCTTACACCATTTGTAGCCTGATTATTATGTAGGTAACTTGTCAGTGCTGCCCGTTAGTCTTCTTTTATGGCCTTTATATTCCTCAGTTGCAATTGGATGCCCATGTTTGTAGCTAGCAGCAAGGCTTTTTGACCTGTGACACCATTTACAATTGTTTTTATTCATTCCTAGGCCATGTGGCCAGCATTTATTGCCCATCCCTAATTGCCCTTGAGAAGGTGGTAGTGAGCCACTGCAGTCCGCTTGGTGAAAGTACTCCAAAAGTGCTGTTAGGGAGGGAGTTCCAGCGACTATGAAGGTACGGCGACATATTTCCAAGTCAGGATGGTGTGTGACTTGAAGGGGAATTTGGAGGTATTGGTGTTTCCATGCACCCTTGTTCTTCTAGGTGGTAGAGGTCATGGGTTTAGGAGGTACTGTCAAAGAAGCCTTCGTGAGTTGCTGCAGTGCATCTTGTAGATGGTACACACTGCAGCCACGGTGCGCTGGTGGCACATGAAATGAATGTTTAAGGTGGTGGATGGGGTGCCCATCAAGCGGGCTGCTTTGTCCTGGATGGTGTTAAGCTTCTTCACTGTTGTTTGAGCTGCACTCGTCCAGGCAAGAACACAAGAACACAAGAAATAGGAGCAGGAGTAGGCCATTCGACCCTTCGAGCCTGCTCTGCCATTCAATAAGATTATGGCTGATCTGATCATAGACTCAGTTCCACTTTCCTGCCCGCTCCCCATAATCCTTTATTCCCTTATCGCTCAAAAATCTGTCTATCTCTGTCTTAAATATATTCAATGACTCAGCCTCCACAGCTCTCTGGGGCAGAGAATTCCACAGATTTACAACCCTCTGAGAAAATAAATTCCTCCTCATCTCAGTTTTAAATCGGCTGCTCCTTATTCTGAGACTATGCCCCCTAGTTTTAGTTTTCCCTATGAGTGGAAATATACTCTCTGCATCCAACGTCCAGCCTTCTCATTATCTTATATGTTTCGATAAGATCACCTCTCATTCTTCTGAACTCCAATGAGTATAGACCCAACCTACTCAACCTATCTTCATAAGTCAACCCCCTCATCTCCGGAATTAACCAAGTGAGAAAGTATTTCATTACACTCCTGACGTGTGCCTTATAGATGGTGGAAAGGCTTGGGGGAGTCAGGAGATGAGACACTTGCTGCAGAATACCCAGCCTCTGACCTGCTCCTGTAGCCACAGTATTTATGTGGCTGGTTCAATTAAGTTTCTGGTCAATGATAACCCCCAGGATGTTGATGTTGGGGGCTTCAGTGATGGTAATTGTTATGCATGGAGAAAGAGTCAGACTGAACAATGTGAGCTCAAAGTAAAGTGTGACCTTAGTCTTTTGTTGCAGGTCTCCAGAGTGCCTCCCCAACCTGTGAGGCCTCCTTAAATACCTGTGCTCCCAAGGGATTATAGGATCCCTTGGGACTCCAGGGGATGAGCCTTCTGGTGGCTGTACAGAGTAAATACAAGTTCACATATGTAACAACACTCCTTCCCAAAGTCAATAGTGTAACTACAATGTGAATCGATCTGGGGCCCTTCTTGCCCTGGTTGATCGTCTCAGTGTGAAAGCTGGTGTTGTTGAATCATTTGTTGGGCCCTCGCTGGGCTGCTGTGCAGTAGGCCTTTCTGGGCTGCCTGGTGTGTTGGGTCCTGCTGGGCTGCTGTGGATGATGGGTTCTGCTTCGTGGTCAGCCATGGTGCCAGTTACCACTGGTGTGTATGTTGGGGGATCAAAAAACGTCGGGTCCAAGGTGGGTTGCTCAGGATAGTCTGTAAATCTGAATTTAATTTGGTCCAGGTGTTTCCGGTGAATGAGTCCATTTGAAAGTTTGACCTGAAACACCCTGCTCCACTCTTTGACTATGACAGTGGCGGGAAGCCACTTGGGACTTTGTCCATAATTCAATACAAATACAAGATCATTGATTTCAATCTCGCATGACACATTTGCGCTAACATGGTATGCACTTTGTTGAAGCCGCATGCTCTCTACCTGTTCATGTAGATCAGGGTGAACTAATGAGAGCCTTGTCTTAAGTGCTCTTTTCATGAGCAGTTCAGCAAGTGGGATCCCAGTGAGCGAGTGGGGTCTCGTGCGGTAGCTAAGCAGCATTTGGGATAGGCGAGTCTGCAGCAAGCCTTCAATTACCCTCTTCAAGCCTGGCTTGATGGTTTGCACTGCTCTCTCTGCCTGACCATTGGACGCTGGTTTAAACGGGGCAGATGTGACATGTGTGATCCCATTACGGGTCATGAATTCTTTGAACTCAGCACTGGTAAAACATGGCCCGTTATCGCTCACCAGGACATCGGGTAAGCCGTGAGTGGCAAACATGGCACCGGACGTGCTAGCTGACATTATCTCACATTCAATCCACTTGGAATAAGAGTCTACAATCACAAAGAACATTTTACCCAAGAACGGGCCTGCATAGTCGACGTGTACCCTAGACTACGGTTTGGAGGGCCAAGACCATAAACTTAGCGGCGCCTCCCTGGGTACATTGCTTAACTGCAAGCATGTATTACATCTCTGAACGCAGGACTCTAAGTCCGCATCGATACCGGGCCACCACACGTGGGATCTTGCTTTCACTTTCATCATTACAATGCCTGGGTGGGTATTGTGGAAGTCCTTGATGAAGGTGTCTCTG
Source organism: Pristiophorus japonicus (assembly GCF_044704955.1). NCBI lineage: Eukaryota > Metazoa > Chordata > Chondrichthyes > Pristiophoridae > Pristiophorus > Pristiophorus japonicus. The sequence goes on along the minus strand of NC_091982.1, from coordinate 190,941,825 downwards.
CCCTTTTTGGGGACCACTACTCAATTGCCCCACAGAAGGCAGTCTGCTTGTATAGACATTTCATCTTTGCGCCGCTGGAACAGCTTAATCTTTTCCTGCAACAAGTTGATGATTCTCGGAAATTGCAACCGGTTGCTTATGCATCCAGGAGTCTGTCTAAGGCTGAGAGAACCTACAGCATGATTGAGAAAGAAGCGTTAGCGTGTGTCTATCTTTGCGCCGCTGGAACAGCTTAATCTTTTCCTGCAACAAGTTGATGATTCTCGGAAATTGCAACCGGTTGCTTATGCATCCAGGAGTCTGTCTAAGGCTGAGAGAACTTACAGCATGATTGAGAAAGAAGCGTTAGCGTGTGTCTAGGGGGTAAAGAAAATGCATCAATACCTGTTTGGGCTAAAATTCGAATTGGAAACTGATCATAAGCCACTGGATCAGCTCTCGTGAAGCACACAGCTTTTGACTAGAGATAATAAGGGATCCTGGCTTGTCCAGGTTTTGATCTGCCAGACAGTGATGGGTGATTGCTCACTCTCAAATGCTTCCATAAACATGGCTAGATCTGCGGGCTGCGCTATTTCCATCCCCGTGGTGGGCAATGGCAGTCTACTGAGAGCATCGGCGCAGTTTTCTGTGCCTGGCCTGTGGCGGATGGCGTAGTTGTATGCGGACAATGTGAGCGCCCATCTCTGGATGCGGGCCGATGCGTTGGTATTTATCCTTTTACTCTCGGAAAATAGGGGTATGTGGCTTATGGTCAGTTTCCAATTTGAATTTTAGCCCAAACAGGTATTGATGCATTTTCTTTACCCCATAGACACACGCTAATGCTTCTTTCTCAATCATGCTGTAGGCTCTCTCAGTCTTAGACAGACTCCTGGATGCATAAGCAACCAGTTGCAGTTTCCCAAAATCATTAGCTTGTTGCAATACACACTCGATGCCATATGACGACGCATCACATGCCAGTACCAAACGCTTACATGGATCATACAACACTAGCAATTTGTTTGAGCATAACAATTTTCTCGCTTTTACAAAGGCATTTTCTTGGCTTTTCCCCAAACACATTCATTCTCTTTCCATAGTAAAACATGCATTGGTTCTAAAAGTGTGCTAAGACCCAGTAAGAAGTTACCAAAGTAGTTCAGGAGTCCCAGAAACGACTGCAGCTCCGTCATGTTCTGTGGCCTCAGTGTATTCTCGATTGCCTCCGTCTTTGCATTGGTGGGCCTGATGCCATCCACCGCAATCCTCCTTCCCAAGAACTCCACTTCAGGCGCCAAGAAAATGCACTTCGAGCGTTTTAACCTGAGCCCCACGCGGTTGAGTCGACTAAGAACCTCCTCCAGGTGCTGCAGATGCTCAACTGTGTTCCGACCTGTGACCAAGATGTCGCCTGGAAGACCACAGTGTGTGGGACCAACTTCAGTAAGCTTTCCATGTTTCTCTGGAATAACGCCGCCGCCGATCAGATTCCAAACGGGCATCTGTTATAAACAAAAAAACCTTTGTGCGTGTTGATGCAGGTGAGGGCCTTCAATGATTCCTCCAGTTCCTGCGTCATGTAGGCTGAAGTCAGATCCAGCTTCGTGAACGCCTTTCCTCCCGCCAGCGTTGCAAAGAGGTCGTCGGCCTTTGGTAGTGGGTATTGGTCCTGCAGGGAGAAATGATTGATAGTTACTTTGTAATCGACACTGATTCTGATGGTGCCGTCTGCCTTCAGGACAGGAACAATTGGACTGGCCCACTCGTTGAACTCGATCGATGAAATGAATGCCCTCGCTTTGCAGCTGGTCTAGCTCGATTTCTAACCTTTCTCTCATCATGTATGGTACTGCTCTTGCCTTATGATGGATGGGTCGTGCCCCCGGAATTAGGTGGATCTGCACTTCTGCTCCTTGGAATTTCCCGATGCCTGTTCCGAACAGCGAAGCAAATTTGTTTAAGACCTGGGCACACGGAGTGTCATCAGCGGGCGATAGTGCTCGGACGTCGTCCCATTTCTAGCATATCTTTCCCAGCCAGCTCCTGTCGAGCAGCGTGGGACCATCGCCCGGTACCACCCAGAGTGGTAGCTTGTGCACCGCTCCATCGTAGGAGACCTTTACAGTAGCACTGCCGATTACAGGAATCAGTTCTTTCATGTAAGTTCTTAGTTTCGTGCGAACTGGAGTTAAGACTGACCTTGAGGCCTTATTGCACCACAATCTTTTGAAAGTCTTTTTGCCCATGATGGACTGGCTCGCGCCAGTGTCCAGCTCCATTGACACCGGGAGTCCATTTAGTTTAACATTCAGCATTATCGGGGGACAATTTGTGGTGAATGTGTGCACCTCACGTACCTCTGTCTCCTCGGTCTGAGGCTCCGTGGATCTGTCCTCCTCTGCAACATGGTGCTTTGCAGGTTTAACAGGATTAGCAGCTCACCTGCACACTCATTGGAGATATCCCATTGTTCCACAGCCCTTGCAAACGTACCCTTTGAATCGGCATGAATGGAAACGATGATCACCCCCGCAGCGCCAACAAGGTGTTAATGGCCTTGCATTCATCACCCTTGATGGTGGACTCTGAGACATCTGCGGAAGTGCAGCTGCAGGTATGTGTGACCTGCCCTTTAGATTATGATTCGAAAACAACATCACTTTGTTCACAGTACTTGTAGCAGCACTTGTGTGCTGAGAGATTTGTTTCGTATTGTCACTGGTGGCAATGAACGCCGGGGCTATCGCTATGGCCTTACTCAAGGTTGGGGTCTCTACAGTCAAAAGTTTGCGAAGTATGGTTTCGTGGCCAATGCCAAGTATGAAAAACTCTTTGAGCATGTGCTCCAAATGTCCTTCAAATTCGCAATGTCCTGCAAGGCATCTTAACTTGGCGACATAACTCGCCACTTCCTGGCCTTCAGACCTTTTGTAGGTGTACCTTGCCATCAGAACGCTTTCCTTTGGGTTCAAATGCTCTCAGACCAGTGTGCACAAATCGTTGTACGATTTCTCCGTGGGTTTCGCTGGGGTGAGCAGATTCTTCATGAGGCCATACGTTGATGCCCCACTGACAGTGAGGAGGATCGCCCTTCTTTTGGCAGCGTTCTCTTCCCCATCTAGCTCATTGGCTACAATGTATTGGTCGAGTCACTCCACAAAAGTTTCTCAATCATCTCCCTCAGAGAATTTCTCCAGGATGCCCACTGTTCTCTGCATCTTTGGGTTTGCTATCTGAATCTCGTCGCCAGTTGTTATGTATGGAGAAAGAATCAGACTGAACACTGTGAACTCAAAGTAAAGTGTGACCGTAGTCTTTTATTGCAGGTCTCCAGAGTTCCTCTCCAACCTGTGAGGCCTGCTTAAATACCTGTGCTCCCAAGGGATTATGGGATCCCTTGGGACTGCAGGAGATGAGCCCTTTGGTGGCTGTACAGAGTAAATACAAGTTCACATATATAACAGTAATGCCATTGAATGTCAAGGTGCAGTGGTAGACACTCTCTTGTTGGAGATAGTCATTGCCTGGCACTTATGTGAATGTTAGTTTCCACTTATGTCCAAACCTGAATGTTGTCCAGGTCTTGCTGCATGCGCGCATGGATTGCTTCATTATCTGAGGAGATGCGAATGGAACTGAACACTGTGCAATCATCAGCGAACATCCCCACTTCTGACCTTATGATGGAGGGAAGGTTATTGATGAAGCAGCTGAAGATGGTTGGACCTAAAACACTGCCCTGAGTTGTGGTTGTTGGAGGCCAATCATCTCAGCCCCAGGAGTTTGCAGCGATGTCCTGGGGTTGAAATGATTGGCCTCCAACAACCACAATCGTCTTCTTTTGTGCTAGGTATGACTCCAGCCAGAGAAGAGTCTTTCCCCTGATTCCCATTGACTTCAATTTTAGTAGGGAGTTACTTAAAGGTGAAAATACTGCTCCCTTGTCCAACTACACAGTTACATGCTGCTCTCCATTAAGCAGGTCTCTAATGCCTTGTTTGCTAGAACTAAGCAGTACATTACCTTTCCAGTGTTTTCCACAGTCAACACAAGAGCTCGGGGATTTGCAAAACTGGTTAGCTTCCCTCATGTCCAGGGCATCATTAACTGCACACACGTTGTCAATGGGGCACCAGCCAACAGCATTCATAGATAGAAAATGCTGCCACTCCATTAATGTGTAGCTAGTGGCTGATTATAGAAATAGGATTATGCAAGTTTCTGTAAAGTAACCAGCCAGCCATCATGACACATTTATCCTGCACCACTGTACCATCCCCACAATATTTGACCCTCCCAGGAATGTGTACAAGTTGGCAGCTAGAGGTCAAAGGATATCCCCGACAGACATTGCTTATGACACACCTCCACAACCTCACCAATTCTGAGGAACACAGATTTAATTGAAACCAGGGAACCATCAGAATAATTATTGAAGCAGAGGTTCAGGTGTCTCAAATGGTCTGGGGGCTCCCTACAATATGCCCCACAAAGTATCCTGCATCATAGTGGTGTGCTGCATGCTGCACAATCTCGCCACACTGATAGGCCTGCATTTGGAGGAAGCGCAGTGGCAGCAGTCCGCATTGGACAAGGAAAACCAGGGGGAAGACAAGGAAGCAGCAAAAGAAGGCCACCTAAACACCTTGCAGCAAGGGATGTGGGGGATCAGCTAATTGTTCAGTGATTCGGCTGACATGTTCATTCCCCTGCCCTGAGAACTTGCACAGATATCCTCTGCTTAACAGTTCTTGTATACCCCTTCATCCAGGATTAATGAACATTCAAATCATTCAGGTAACTTCTGTATCAATGACATACAGAGCACTCAGAAGCTGCGATGAAACTACACTACAGACCAAAGTGCCAAATGTGATAAGGGTGATTAATTTAGTAATTGCTTTCCATTCATTTCTCACCCAAGTGATCAACCAAGAAGGGGAGAAATTTGAGTCATATGCACCTCCAGTTATCACCCCCGGGAGCCTAACAGGGCGCAAACGACTTCTCGGCCGGGGGTGGGGGGCCACTACTGACTCCCGCGAAATTACGCGGGAGTTAGCAAAGACGCAAACCAGTAGCCCCCCCGCTCCTGCTGGTAACGCCCTGGGGCACTGCACTGGCGATGACAACATCATCACCGTTCAGTGACCCGTTTTCAGCCTGGAGTGAAAATTCTGTAGCACCGCATGAGGCCGCCGCAAGCAATGTCTGCACCAGCTTCGCGGGTCGTGAACCAAGCCTCACTCCGCTCGGGGGTGTGAAAAGTCAAATTAAGGTGTGGTGCGCACTTTTAAATAAATGACTGACTTACCAGTCACGGCCTTGCCTTTTACAATTCGCGGGGTCCATGCCACAATGTTGCAGCCCGGCACTCCGCTTCTGTGCCGGGCTGCTGCCACAGCACCCCGCTCCCCGGTGGTGAAGTGGTGGCCCCTTGTCCTCCATGCAGAGTCGGCAGCGTGCCCTTCCCTTTAATGGAAGGGGAGGGCCCTGTGCTCCCACCAGCGCTACGCAGCGCTCTGCATTGCACCGGAAAATTCCCGTGGTTAGCACCCGGTTCCACTCCCGAGAGGAAGTGACATTATTCTCGAGGGCGGTAACCCCAATTTTGCTGCCATGGCGCGACTTCTGTGCCGGGCACAGGAAGTCTCACCTCGCAGCGCTTACCGCCCCCAAACGGGGCAGTACCGAATTTCACCCCCATAATGTTTCATTTAAAGATGATTTCCTAACTTATCAACTCCTCATAAGAAATGTTCTCCTATTTCCAAGCTGGTGGATGGCTTCCTTACCTCATGTTGGGACCCTTGAGATGCTTTTAGCCAGTGACTTTTGGGTGCTCAAGCTCTGTGACTCCTGCACCATGACTGCTGTCAGGGTAGCCTGGCCGAGCGGACTTGTTAGCACCATAGCACATATTGTTTGAGGGGGTGGCTGATAGGTCCTTACTATACAGTATAAATGCACGCGAGGCCCATGCTTGAGAGAAGGTCAGTCTGTGACCTGTCCTTTATTCCTTAGCACTCAAGTGATGAAGGTGGGTGGAGTTTCCCTTTTGTACCTGCAGGTCCAGGTTAGGAGTGTCTGCCACAAGTTCACCACCTAGTGGTCATTGTTCTCACAGTGCACAACTTAGGTCAGATTATACATGGGTTACAATGCTGGTTGAATACATGACATCACCTCCCCTCCAAAGTCTTATTGGGATCACAGGTTGAGTCTCTCTGGTGGTTTACGCTCTCTTGTAGAGCGCCTGAGTTGGGGCTCCGATTGTTGGGCGCTGGCCTGAGTGTCTGCTGTTTGCGGTGCCTCAGACCTGTCCGGACTGCCCACAGTGATTGGGCTCTCCTCCCTTTGGTTCCGGTATTCGGTCACCTGTGGAGGAGTGAACTCTACATCGTGTTCTTTCTCTGCTTCTTCTATGGGGTTGCTGAACCTCCTTTTTGTTTGATCTACATGTTTGTGGCAGAGTTATCCATTGGTAAGTTTAACTACCAGAATCCTATTCCCCTCTTTGGCAATCACAGTGTCTGCGAGCCATTTGGGCCCTGCAGCGTAGTTGAGGACAACAACAGGATCATTTACATCGATACATCGCGCCCTCGCATTCCTGTCATGGTAGTTATATTGTGACTGGCGCCTGCTCTCGACAATTTCTTTCATGGTGGGGTGTATAAGGGATAGCCGGGTTTTGAGCGTCCTTTTCATTAGCAGCTCGGCAGGTGGAACCCCTGTGAGTGAGTGTGGTCGGGATCTATAAGCCAACAGAAGGCGTGATAAGCGTCTTTGTAGGGAACCCCCTTGGATTCTGAGCATCCCCTGTTTGATTATCTGCACTGCTCGTTCTGCCTGGCTATTTGAGGCCGGCTTGAACGGTGCCGTTCTGACATGGTTAATTCCATTGCCTGCCATGAAGTCCTGGAATTCAGTGCTTGTGAAGCATGGGCCATTGTCGCTGACCAAGACGTCCGGTAGACCGTGGGCGGCGAACATTGCCCGTAGACTTTCTACCGTGGCAGAGGATGTGCTTGAATTTCAAATGTCACACTTGATCCATTTGGAGTAAGCGTCTACTACAACCAAAAACATTTTTCCCATGAAAGGACCTGCGTAGTCCACATGGATGCGTGACCAAGGCTTGGCGGGCCATGGCCAGGGGCTAAGGGGGGGCTTCCCTGGGCGCATTGCCCAGCTGGGCACATGTGTTGCACCTGCGAACACAAAGTTCCAGATCTGCGTCTATCCCTGGCCACCAAACGTGTGACCTGGCAATTGCCTTCATCATGACAATGCCCGGGTGCTCATTGTGGAGTTCTCTGATGAACACCTCTCTGCCCATCTGGGGCATGACTGCACGGTTTCCTCACAGTAGGCAATCGGCCTGAATCGAGAGTTCATCCCTGCGCCTGTGAAATGGTTTAAATTCCTCAGGGCATGCCCTGTACCTGGCTGCCCAGTTCCCATTCAGGACACATTTCTTGACTAGAGACAATAGCGGGTCTCTATTTGTCCAGACCTTAATCTGACGGGCTATCACGGGTGAGCCTTCGCTTCCAAAAGCTTCAACAGCCATGACCATCTCAGCAGCATGCTCGGAAGCCCCTTCAGTGGTGGCTAGTGAAAGGCTGCTGAGTGCTTCGGCGCAGTTTTCGGTGCACAGTCTGTGCCGAATTGTTTAGTCATAGGCGGCTAACGTGAGTGCCCACCTCTGTATGCGGGCCGATGCGTTTGCATTTATGGCCTTGTTGTCGGCCAAAAGGGACGTTAGGGGTTTGTGATCTGTCTCCAGCTGAAATTTCCTGCCAGATACTGGTGCATTTTCTTTACAGCATATACACATGCGAGCACCTCCTTTTCTACCATCCCGTAACCCCTTTCTGCCTGGGACAGACTCCTGGAGGCATAAGCTACCGGCTGTAACTGACCCTTGAGATTGACATGCTGCAACACACACCCGACACCATAGGATGACGCATCGCACGTTAACACAAGTTTCTTACATGGGTCGTATAGTGTTAACAGAATGTTGGAACATAACAAATTGCGTGCTCTATTAAAAGCCCTTTCCTGGCTGTCCCCCCAGACCCATTCACGACCTTTGCATAGGAGCACGTGTAGCGGCTCTAGCAGCGTGCTCAATTTGGGAAGAAAGTTACCAAAATAGTTCAGGAGCCCCAGGAACGAACGCAGCTCCGTCGTGTTACGGGGTCTGGGTGCTCTCTGGATCGCTTCCGTCTTGGATGCAGTAGGTCTGATCCCGTCTGCTGCTACCCTCATCCCCAGGAATTCTATCTCTGGAGCTAGGAAGACGCACTTCGCCTTTTTCAGTTGCAGCCCTACCCGGTCCAGTCTGCGTAGCACCTCCTCCAGGTTGTGGAGGTGTTCTTCAGTATCGTAACCCGTGATGAGGATGTCGTCCTGAAAAACCACCGTCCCTGGAATCGACTTGAGGAGGCTTTCCATATTTCGTTGGAAGATCGCGGCGGCCGAGCGAATCCCGAACGGACATCTGTTGTACTCAAACAACCCCTCGTGTGTCGTGATGGTGGTCAGCTTCTTCGACTCACTCGCCAGCTCCTGGGTCATGTAAGCTGAGGTCAGGTCCAATTTTGAAAAAGGTTTGCCACCGGATAGTGTCGCAAAGGGGTCCTCCGCTCTCGGTAGCGGGTACTGGTCTTGGAGTAACACCCGATTCATGGTGGCCTTGTAATCACCACATATCCTGACCGACCCATCCGCCTTGAGCATCGGCACGATCAGGCTCGCCCAGTCACTGAATTCAACTGGCGAGATGATGCCTTCCCTCAGCAGGCGGTCCAATTCGCCTTCTATCTTTTCCCGCATCATGTACGGCACCGCTCTGGCCTCGTGGTGTACTGGCCTGGCGTCCGTGTTTATGTGAATCACTACCTTGGCCCTCATGAAAGTGCCAATGCCAGGTTGAAATAATGAGTCAAATTTGTCCATGATACTCGCTCCACAGAGGAAATTGCATTGACATCGCCCCATTTCCAGTTCATGACAGCAAGCCAACTCCTCCCCAGTAGTGCGGGACCGTACCCCCCCGGGACAACCCAGAGTGGCAACCTGTTCTCCGAATCTTTGTGGGTCACGACTACAGTGGCGCTGCCTAGCACCAGAATGATCTGCTTTGTGTAAGTTCGTAGCTGTGCGTCAATCAGCGATAATTTTGGCTTCCTGGCCTTGGACGGCCACAACTTTTCGAACTGTTTGATACCCATCAGGGACTGGCTGGCCCCTGTGTTTAGCTCCATTGATACTGGGATGCCATTGAGAAGCACTTTCATCATTATCGGCGTCCTGGTGTATGAACTGTATATGTGCTCCACATGAACTCGCTGAACTTCAGCTTCCAGCGATTTCCCCCAGCGTTCATTTCTGCAGGTATTTTGCTCATCTCTGCAAACTCCGGCTGAGTGTGTGCCTCCACGCCTCCAACATGAGCTGTTGTTGGAAACAAAAGCTCCCTTGTCAGTCGATCGTCCCTGACTGCCCCTGTTATTGTCCTTGAGTGTGTCATTAACAGATGTTGATGGCCCCATTACTGGCCGCATTGTCCCTTGCAATGGCGTGAATCGCCGTTCAGCTTGCCATTGTCTCTGTCGAACTCCCCCTCTGGGTTCGACTACATGTTGGGGCATGCCCGATTGCCCTTGTCCACCTGGAGAACTGTGTGCTGCTTTAACAATGTTGAATCTCTGTCCCAACCATTCCTTAACACAGTACCTCTCGTCTGTTCTGCTAGTGGCCATGCTTGTGTGGTTTAAATCCCAGTTTCTCGTCGTCGCCATTGATAGAAACATAGAAACATAGAAAATAGGTGCAGGAGTAGGCCATTCGGCCCTTCTAGCCTGCACCGCCATTCAATGAGTTCATGGCTGAACATTCAACTTCAGTACCCCATTCCTGCTTTCTCGCCATACCCCTTGATCCCCCTAGTAGTAAGGACCTCATCTAACTCCTTTTTGAATATATTTAGTGAATTGGCCTCAACAACTTTCTGTGGTAGAGAATTCCACAGGTTCACCACTCTCTGGGTGAAGAAGTTCCTCCGCATCTCGGTCCTAAATGGCTTACCCCTTATCCTTACTATACGGTATAAATGCATGCGAGGTCTATGCTTGAGAGAAGGTCAGTCTGTGACCTGTCCTTTATTCCTTAGCACTCAAGTGATGAAGGTGGATGGAGCTTCCCCTTTTATACCCGAAGGTCCAGGTTAGGAGTGTCTCCCACAAGTTCACCACCTAGTGGTCATTGTTCTCACAGTGTACAACTTAGGTCAGATTATACATGGGTTACAATGCTGGTTGAATACATGACAGTAGCGAAGGAGCAGACATGCTGACATCTTGCGAGAGGGCAACGTGTACTGCTTGCATTGCACCACTGCCACAACTGTGGGGCTGGGGCTCATCACTTGTACTGATCTGTGGAACAGCAGCCTGCAGAAGAGGAATGAATCCTTGAAAGCCCTTATCCATGTGATGCACCAGACACCTGTCTCTCCAAGCTGGAGCCCAGAGCCTACATTGGCAGCCATTTGAGCTTCCACCAAAGCTGCAAAGCGAACATTGACTCCTGGTTTGTGGGCTCGGCTGTAACATCCCTGGAGATGACCACAATCTCCAGGATCGACTTCAGAGTGCTGATACCATGCAAGTTGATACCATGAAGACTGGAAGCAGACTGTTCCATACTCTCAGCCATAGTGATGAAACTCTTGGGCAGGCCTTTCACTACCTTGAATGATGCCAGTTTGCTTTTCGTGGCTGCGCCCCAGACATCTTGCTGACATAAGCCACCAGGCTTTCCTTTCCCGGCACCAATGGCTCTGCCTGGGCCACTGATCTCCATGGTGTCCTACTATGCTTGGGTGAGGATGATGACGTTGGTGACTTTGTCTCCCATCTTGTTCCTCTCCATCATATTGTGAGCTGTCTTCTCCTGCAGAAAGAGAGAGTGACAGTTAATGAGTGATGGGAATATGGAATGGGCCTGGGGAAACAATGCCATGAATACGGAGCAATCCTGGTATGAAAACATGCTGCGAATATGGAGCGGTTCTGGGAAAGAAATGCTGGGAATATGGAGCGGGCCTTTGGGTCTCATGGGCTCTGTGAAAAAAAGCAGAAACATCATTGATATCGGCTTCCAGATTAATGCGCAGATCGCTTCTGCGTAGCTTCGGTCATTGACATCAGCTTTCGATTCGTTGGCAGCAGTCACTCTGTTAATGGAATAGCAGAAACATTGCTTTACATGGCAGCAAGAAGATTTGTCACCATGGTGCTACTGACTGGCTTTTTTGAGAATGTGATTATGTAAATTAAAATTTAGTGCAAAATACCGTTCACCAAGCAAGTCAGTAATTTTGTGAATAGAATGATAATGTTAGGATGCAATTACACGTACAATTTTCTACACCTAACAAGAACAGTCAATTTGTTGGCTGCTGAGATAATAAAATACTTTGCTTGGCACATTAACTTAATTTTCGTTTAATCAATTATGGCTGAAGTGATCCAAGCATCCCCGGTAATACGTAATACAAGTGAATAATTGATATATTATCTTTTTTGTGGTATTGAAAGGTGTTGCAGGTTCCATTAATTTTTATTGACGTACTCTGTGTAAAAACCTTCCGGGTGAATCTCCATGGGTCTTCTCCTGCTTGTCTGCTGTAAATGCTGATTAAGCAATTTTTCCAGAGTTTCTGGTGAAGTGGGTGGACACATCATCATCATAGGCAATCCCTTGGAATCGTGGAAGACTTGCTTCCACTCTTAAGATGAGTCCTTAGGTGGCTGAACAGTCCAATATGAGTGCCACAGTCCCTGTCACAGGTGGGACAGTCATTGAGGGCAAGGGAGGGTGCAACAGATTTGCCTCACGCCCTTTCCGCTGGCTAAGCTTGATTTCTGCACGCTCTCGGCGATGAGACTCGAGGTGCTCAGCGCCCTCCCGGATGCACTTCCTCCACTTAGAGCAATCTTTGGCTAGGGACTCCCAGGTGCCAGTGGGGATGTTGCACTTTATCAGGGAGGCTTTGAGGGTGTCCTTGTAATATTTCCTCTGCCCACCTTTGGCTCGTTTGCCATGAAGGAGATCAGAGTAGAGCCCTTGCTTTGGGAGTCTCGTGTCTGGCATGCGGACAATGTGGCCTACCCAGCGGAGCTGATCAAGTGTGGTCAGTGCTTTAATGCTGGGTATGTTGGCCTGGTCGAGGACATTAATGTTGGTGTGCCTGTCCTCCCAGGGGATTTGTAGGATATTGTGGAGACATCATTGGTGGTATTTCTCCAGTGACTTGAGGTGTCTACTGTACATGGTCCATGTCTCTGAGCCATACAGGAGGGCGGGTATTACTGCAGCCGTGTAGACCATGAACTTGGTGGAAGATTTGAGGGTCTGGTCTTTGCACACTCTTTTCCTCAGGCGGCCGAAGGCTGCACTGGAAGGTGTTGAATCTCGTCATCAATGTCTGCTCTTGTTGATACAAGGCTCCCAAGATATGGGAAATGGTTCACGTTGTCCAGGGCCACGCCGTGGATCTTGATGACTGGGGGGCAGTGCTGTACAGCAAGGACAGGCTGGTGGAGGACCTTTGTCTTACGGATGTTTAGCGTGAGGCCTATGCTTTCGTACGCCTCAGTAAATACGTCGACTATGTCCTGGAGTTCAGCCTCTGTATGTGCACAGACGCATGCATCATCCGCATACTGTAGCTCGATGACAGAGGTTGGGGTGGTCTTGGACCTGGGCTGGAGGTAGCGAATGTTGAACAGGTTTCCACTGGTTCTGTAGTTTAGTTCCACACCAGCGGGGAGCTTGTTGACTGTGAGGTGGAGCATGGCAGCGAGGAAGATTGAGAAGAGGGTTGGGGCAATGATGCAGCCCTGTTTGACCCCGGTCCGGACCTGGATTGGGTCTGTAATAGATCCGTTGGTAAGGATCATGGCCTGGATGTCATTGTGGAACAGGTGGAGGATGCTGATGAACTTTTGGGGGCATCCGAAACGGAGGAGGACGCTCCATTGACCCTCGCGGTTGACAGTGTCAAAGGCCTTTGTAAGGTCGAAGAAGGCCGTGTATAAGGGCTGGTGCTGTTCCCTGCATTTTTCCTGCAGCTGTTGCGCTGCAAAAATCATTGTCCGTTGTGCCCCATAGGGGACAAAATCCGCACTGTGACTCTGGGAGGAGCTCCTCGACCACAGCGAGAAGATGGTTGAGGAGGACTCTAGCGACAACTTTCCCAGTGGCTGATATCAAGGAGATTCCTCTGTAGTTGCCGCAGTCGGATTTGTCCCCTTTTTTACAGATGGTCACGATCACTGCATCTCTGAGATCTCCCGGCATGCTCTCCTCGCTCCAGATGAGAGAGATGAGGTCATGTATTCGCGCTAACAGTGCCTCTCCGCGACACATGGCAGATGAAATTCAATACAGAAAAGTGTGAAGTGCTACATTTTAGTAGAAAAAATGAGGAAAGGAAATATAAACTAAAGGGTACAATCCTAAAGGGGGTCATGAACAGAGAAACCTAGGGGTATATGTGCACAAATCGTTGAAGGTGGCAGGGCAGGTTGAGAAAGCAGTCAAAAAAGCTTATGGGATTCCGGGCTTCATGAACAGAGTTATAGAGGCCGAAATTCAGGCCGCCAGAAACCTGGCACACTTACCGTTTTTTAAAGTATTTTCACCACCGGGTAGGATGAGGTCGACTCTTGATCGATATTCAGCTCCTTGTCCTTTTTTTTTTGCAGCGGACTGGAAGTCGGTCATAATGGGGCCGAAAGTGGGGCGGTAAGTACTATTGTGGGGCGGAAATGGAGGTGGGACGGAGTCTCCGCTGCTGTCAGTCAGCAGCTTAGCGGAGATGACGTCATGACGCATGTGAGTCACCACGCTCTCCCCTTCACTTAAAGGGGAAAGCCTTCGCTACTTTGAAACTTTGGTCCACTGGGTCACCAGGGAGGGTTTCAGCTGGGCCAGCGGCCTGGCACCCAAGAGGAGGAATAATTATCAGCCTGACCTGGCAGTTGGCCAACAAAAAATAACATGGCGGCTGCGGCAGTGCGCCCTCCCCTTGAAGGGCCGCCGTGCTGCTGTGGCTCACAGAGTGAAAGCAAGATGCACCGACAAAGAAAGCTGTCGGAGGCACTGCGCAGCGGATCGTGGAGTTTTACAGCTAAATTTCGCGGGAGGTGCGATGGAGGTGCGAGAGATCAGCGGTGCGCACTTTGATGATGCACTTTGGATGGTCAGCAGCAGCGGGGCAGAAGTGGGGACAGCCAGAAAAATCCCCGAGCTAAATTTCGATCGTGACACCAATTGGACCGGAGGTCGGCGACTGCTTGACTCCACCTACTGGCCGTCGCTTTCTGGCAGTAAGTGGCCTTTTTGGGAGGCTGAATTTTGGCCCCATTGAGTACAAAAGTGTGGATATTATGATGAACCTGTATAAAACAGTGGTTTGGCCTCAACTGGAATATTGTGTCCAATTCTGGCACCGCACTTTTACGAGAATGATCTCAGAGATGAGAGATTTCAGTTACGTGGATAGATTGGAGAAACTGGGGTTGTTCTCCTTGGAGCAGGGAAGGTTGAGAGGAGATTTGATAGATTGGTTCAAAATCATGAGGAGCCTGGACAGAGTAGATAGCGAGAAAGTGTTCCATTGGTGGAAGGGTCGAGAACCAGAGGACATAGATTTAAGGTGTTTTGCAAAAGAACCACAGGCGACATAAGAAAAAACCTTTTTATGCAGTGAGTGGTTAGGATCTGGAATGGGCTGCCTGAATGGATTGTGGAGGCAGACTCAATCATGACTTTCAAAAAGGAGTTGGATAAGTACCTGAAAGAAAGAAATGTGTAGGGCTATGGGGAAAGGATGGGGAGTGGGATTAGCTGAGGTGTTCTTGCAGAGAATCGACACAGTCTCGACAGGCCGAATGGCCGCCTTCCATGACGTAACCTGTTGTGTATCTGTAAAGCATGCACTTCCATGTTCCGCCACCAGGGAGCGCATCCTCTGAAGTCCCAAGGGATCCCAGCATCCCTTGGGAACACTGTATATAAGCCGACCCCTAAGACCTGTTCCTCACTCTGGAGTGTCTTAATAAAGACTGAGGTCACTGTTACTTTAACCTCCCTGTGTGCAGTCTCATCTGTGTTAGGAACACAATAACTGGCGACGAGTATACGAATCCAATGCAAAGATGCAGCAAACTGTGGGCATCCTGGAGAAGTTCTCGGAGGGTGAGGACTGGGAAGCCTATGTCGAACGGCTAGACAGTACTTTGTAGCCAACGAGCTGGACGGAGAAGGAAGCGCTGCAAAAAGGAGAGCGATCCTCCTCACGGTCTGCGGGGCACCGACCTATAGCCTCATGAAGAATCTTCTGGATCTGGTGAAACCCACAGATAAGTCGTATGAGGAGCTGTGTACACTGGTTCGGGAGCATCTTAACCCGAGGGAAAGCGTGCTGATGGCGAGGTATCGGTTCTATACGTACCAGCGATCTGAAGGTCAGGAAGTGGCAAGCTACATCGCCGAGCTAAGGCGACTTGCAGGACAATGTGAGTTTGATAGCTACCTGGAGCAGATGCTCAGAGACATTTTTGTACTGGGCATTGGCCACGAGACCATCCTACGAAAACATTTGACTGCAGAGACACCGACCCTCAGTAAGGCCATTGCGATAGCACAGGCGTTTATGTCCACCAGTGATAACACCAAACAAATCTCTCAGCACACAAATGCTAGCAATGTTCATAAATTAACTGGAACTGTGTTTGCGAGCAGAAATGTACACGGCAGAAACTACGAGTCTGCAACTGCCAGCAGGCCTCAGGTGACCCAGATTTCATAACAAAGGATGAATGCAAGGCAATTCACACCTTGTTGGTGTTGTGGAGGCTTCCATTCAGCCTATTCATGCCACTTCAAAGGGTATGTTTGCAAGAGCTGTGAAACAATGGGGCACCTCCAACGAGCTTGCAGACGAGCTGCAAGCTCTGCAAAACCTGCTAACCACCACGTGGCAGAGGAAGATCGGTCCATGGTGGATTAAAGCAATTTCGAGCCTGAGAGAGGAGGCAGATGCTGAAGTACACAGGGTGCACACATTTTCAACGAAATGTTCATCTCTAATGCTAAATGTAAAATTGAATGGCTTATCCGTAGCCATGGAACTGGACACTGGCGCTAGCCAATCCATCATGAGTAAAAAGACGTTTGAGAGACTGTGGTGCAACAAGGCACTCAGACCAGCCCTGAGCCCCATCCACACGAAATGGAGAACGTACACCAAAGATCTCATCATTGTCCTGGGCAGCGCCATGGTCAGGGTCACCTACGAGGGCACGGTGCACGAACTGCCACTCTGGATTGTCCCGGGCGATGGCGCCACGCTGCTTGGCAGGAGCTGGCTGTGCAAAATCTGCTGGAACTGTGATGACATCCGAGTGCTATCACATGTCGATGAGGCCTCATGTACCCAGGTTCTTAACAAATTTCCTTCCCTTTTTGAGCCAGGCATTGGAAACTTTTCAGAAAGTGCGGATCCACTTGGTCCCAGAGGCACGACCCATTCACCACAAGGCGCAAGCGGTACCTCACATGATGATGGAGAGTGGAAATAGAGCTGGACAGGCTGCAACGCGAGGGCACCATCTCCCCAGTGGAATTCAGCGAGTGGGCCAGCCCGATTGTTCCAGTACTCAAAAGTGATGGCACAGTCAGGATTTGCGGCGATTATAAAGTAACTGTTAATCGTTTCTCGCTACAGGACCGATACCCGCTACCTATGGCAGACGACCTACTTGTGATGCTGGCAGGAGGCAAGTCGTTCAGCAAGCTCGACCTGACTTCGGCCTACATGACGCAGAAGCTGGAGGAGTCTTCGAAGGGCCTCATCTGCATCAACACGCACAAGGGATTGTTCATCTGCAACAGATGCCCGTTTGGAATTCGGTTGGCTGTAGCGATCTTCCAGAGAAACATGGAGAGCCTACTTAAGTCGGTGGTTTTTCAGGACGACATATTGGTCACGGGTCGGGACACCGTTGAGCACTTACAAAACCTGGAGGAGGTCCTCCAGTGACTGGATCGCGTAGGGCTGCGGCTGAAGAGGTCGAAATGCATCTTCATGGCAATAGAAGTAGAGTTTTTGGGGAGAAAGATGGCGGCGGATGGCATTCGGCCCACAGATGCCAAGACAGAGGCTATCAGGAACGCGCCCAGGCCACAGAACATCACGGAGCTGCGGTCGTTCCTGGGACTCCTCAACTATTTGGATAACTTCCTACCAGGGTTAAGCACCCTCTTAGAGCCCCTACATGTGTTATTGCATAAAGGTGAGAACTGGGTATGGGGGAAAAAAAACAAGCAATTGCTTTTGAGAAAGCCAGAAACATTTTATGCTCCAACAAGCTGCTTGTATTGTATAACCCATGTAAAAGACTTGTGCTAGCATGTGATGCGTCGTCGTACGGAGTTGGGTGTGTATTACAACAAGCTAATGTTGCGGGGAAGTTGTAACCTGTCGCCTATGCCTTCAGGAGCTTATCTAAGGCCGAGAGGGCTTACAGCATGATTGAGAAAGAGGCATTAGTGTGTGTGTTCAGGGTAAAGAAAATGCATCAGTACCTGTTTGGCCTCAAATTTGAGCTGCAAACCGATCACAAGCCCCTCATATCCCTGTTCGCTGAAAACAAGGGGATAAATACTAATGCCTCAGCCCGCATACAAAGGTGGGCACTCGTGCAATCAGCATATAACTATACTATCCGCCACAGGCCAGGCACCGAGAACTGTGCGGATGCTCTCAATCAGCTACTATTGCCCACCGTGGGGGTGAAAATGGCGCAGCCTGCAAACTTGTTGATGGTGGCGCAGCCCGCAGACTTGTTGATGGTCATGGATGTGTTTGAAAATGATAAATCACCTGTCACGGCCCGCCAGATTAGGACTTGGACCAGCCAAGATCATCTGCTGTCCCTAGTAAAAAACTGTGTACTGTATGGGAGCTGGGCCAGCATCGCTGTTGAAATGCAAGAGTTAATCAAGCCGTTCCAGCGGCGAAAAGCCGAGCTGTCCATTCAGGCAGACTGCCTGTTGTGGGGTAACCGCGTAGTGCTACATAAAAAGGGCAGGAAGATGTTCATCTCGGATCGCCACAGCACACACCCAGGTATAATAATGATGAAAGCGATAGCCAGATCCCACGTGTGGTGGCCCAGTATTGACTCTGTCTTAGAGTCCTGTGTACGGCAATGCAGCGTATGTGCTCAGTTGGGCAACGCGCCCAGTGAGGCACCACTAAGTTTGTGGTCCTGGCTCTCCAGACCATGGTTGAGGATCCATGTTAACTATGCGGGCCCGTTTCTCGGTAAAATGTTCCTGGTGGTGGTGGATGCTTTTTCAAAATGATTGAATGTGAAATAATGTTGGGAAGCACCGCCACCGCCAGCATTGAAAGCCTGAGGGCCATGTTTGCCACCCACGGCCTACCTGACATACTGGTCAATGACAACGGGCCATGTTTCACCAGTGCCGAATTTTAAGAATTCATGACCCGCAATGGGATCAAACATGTCACCCCGGCCCCGTTTAAACCAGCCTCCAATGGGCAAGCAGAGCGGGCAGTACAAACAATCAAACAGAGCCTTAAACGAGTCACAGAAGGCTCACTCCAAACCCGCCTGTCCCGAGTACTGCTCAGCTACCGCACGCGACCCTACCCGCTCATAGTGGTGCCCCCCGCTGAGCTACTTATGAAAAGGACACTTAAAACCAGACTCTCTCTGGTTCACCCCAACCTGCATGATCAAGTAGAGAGCAGGCGGCAGCAACAAAATGTATACGATGATCGCGCCACTGTGTCACGGGAAATTGACCTGAATGAACCTGTGTATGTGCCAAACTATGGACATGGTCCCAAGTGGATCGCGGGCACGGTGATAGCTAAAGAAGGGAATAGGGTGTTTGTTGTCAAACTAGACAATGGACAAATTTGCAGAAAGCACCTGAACCAAACGAGGCTGCGATTCACAGACTGCTCTGACCAACCCACAGCAGACATCATGTTTTTCGAGCCCACAACACACACCCAAAGGATCAACGACACCACGCCGGACCAGGAAATTGAACCCATAATGCCCAACATCCCAGCAAGGCCAGGCTCACCATGCAGCCCTGCAGGGCCAACAACACGCCAGCCCAGCGAGGGCACAGCCAACACACCAGAACAGACATTTGTACCGAGGCGGTCGACCAGGGAAAGAAAGGCTCCCGACCGCCTCACCTTGTAAATAGTTTTCACATTGACTTTGGGGGGGGGGTGATGTTGTGTATCTGGAAAGCATGCACTCCCATGTTCCACCACCAGGGAGCACATCCCCTGAAGTCCCAAGGGATCCCAGCATCCCTTTGGAGCACTGTATATAAGCCAGCCCCTAAGGCCTGTTCCTCATTCTGGAGTGTCTTAATAAAGACTGAGGTCACTGTTACTTTAACCTCCCTGTGTGCAATCTCATCTGTGTTCGGAATACAATAAAACCAATCAATGATTCTATGATTCTGCGGATCTTCCATGCAGGTACAGGAAAAAGGAAAAGGGAAATTTGTCACATTTTGTCACCCAGAGGGATTTTGAACTTGGAATGCTTTGTCAGAAATGACTAATAAGCCAAAGACTAGAACATAATTTAGATAAGTATTGGATAAGTATTTGAAGAAAGGGCAAGGGGAAATCGAAGCAGTGTAGCTGTGGACTAAGCAGTATAGACTATGACCCAATATGCTCCTTTTCTCACTCAAAGTGGTAAAATTCCACTTCAGCGGAGACACAAAACGGGCAGTAGTGAATCGGCTGCTTGTTGTACATCATGCACGGTGTTCATCTTCATTGACTTCAATGGAAAGTAAAATTGGGCAGGGTGTTTCCTGCCTGGCGGGTTGGATTAAAATTAACTTCATAGACAGGTTAGTCGATTGGGCAGATCGATAATAATAACAACTTTTATTTATATAGCGCCTTTAACATAGTAAAACGTCCCAACACAACAGTCTTCCAACTCTTTAGATATTGACAAGAGAGTGAAAGAGAGAAAAAGCGGTAGAAGGAAATGTAAAAGATGTAAAAGGCTCAGAACTGAAGCGGGCAGCCGAAATGCGCATGCAGATAGACACAGGTGAAAAAACATAGAAACATAGAAATTTACAGTGCAGAAGGAGGCCATTTCAGCCCATCGTGTCCACGCCGGCCGACAAAGAGCCGCACGGCCCTTGGTCAGCAGCTCTAAATGTTACTATGAACAATGACGGAAAGGCAAAGAGCACCCAGCCCAACCAGTCCACCTCACATAACTGCGACACCCCTTACACTGAAACATTCTACACTCCACCCCAACCTGAGCAATATGATCTCCTGGGAGAGGCAAAAACCAGATAAAATCCCAGGCCAATTTAGGGAGAAAAAATCTGGGAAAATTCCTCTCCGACCCATCCAGGCAATCAAAACTAGACTAGGAGACCACCCTGGCCGTATTCTATTCCCTGCAGTACTTACCATTATATCTGCGCCGTCCAACAAAAGGTCATCTAGTCTAATCCCAATTACCAGCTCTAGGTCTGTAACCCTACAGGTTACTGCATTTTGAGTCCTCATCCAACCATCTCTTAAAAGTGGTGACGGTTTCTGCATCCACCACTCTTCCAGGCAGCAAGTTCCAGATCCCCACAACCCTCTGCGTAAAGAAGCCCCCCTCAAATCCCCTCTAAACCTTCCACCAACCACCTTAAAACTATGCCCCCTCATTATAGACCCCTCCACCAATGGAAATAGGCCCTTACTAGCCACTATGTCCAAGTCCCTCTATATTTTGTACACCTCAATAAGGTCTCCTATCAACCTCCTCTGTTCCAATGAGAACAAACCCAGCCTATCCAATCTGTCCTCATAACTAAGATTCTCCATTCCAGGCATCATCCTAGTAAATCTCCTCGGCACCCGCTCTAGTGCAATCACGTCCTTCCTTTAATATGGTGACCAGAACTGCATGCAGTACTCCAGCTGTGGCCTAACCAAGGTATTATACAATTTAAGCATAACCTCCCTGCTCTTATATTCTATGCCTCGGCCAATAAAGGCCTTCTTAACCACATTACCCACCTGGCCTGCTATTTTCAGAAATCTGTGGACCAATGGTGGAGCTTTGGAGACGTGGCTTATTCAGTTGGAGCTCTGTTGCTGTGAGTGAAGGAACTCCCTGCTTTGCTCCTGCCTGGAAGGCCTAGAGTGAACCCTGAGACCAGCCCAGGAAGAGGAGGAAGGGGCTGGCTTACTACAATTCAACGTCCAGAGGGAGAGGAGGAGAGCAGAAAATTTATCACTTATTACTACTACAGAGAGTTGGAGAGAGGGGGAAAAGAACAACAATCTGAGAAAACACCATCCAGTGTGGAAGGAGGGAGAGCCATTTCTACAATCTTCAACAGGTGGGTGTGTTTTGGTGCATTCCCCGAAAGACTTTGTTGTATCGGTGGGGGGAGGAAAGAAGACCATTCGAGGGCCGGAACATCGCGGCGGGTGTGTGTGTGGAAGTGTGTGTGGGGGTCTTGCTTACAGCTAGGCCCCACACACCACTGAAGCACCCCTCCCCCATTGCCTAGCCTGGGATAGCTGGAGCTACCTGGCTGAAATATTACTAATCACCCTATTTAACATCGTTGGGAGTGTGTGCCTGGGTGGCTCCAGCTGCCCCAGGTGAAGACATCTTCTCCCCCCACCCGAAGACCATCTACAAGGACTGTGTCTTGTTTTTTTTCCATCATCTGGGGAGTGCACCCCAGAAAAACGCCCACCCATCGCTGAGGGGAGACCTGCCCTCGCAGCTTCCCTCTTTCACACCCCCCCCCTCTCTCTCTCTGTCACTCTCTCTGTCGCTCCCCTCTCTCTCTGAGAGCCCCTTTCCTCCTTAAATTAAAGTTAATTAAGACAACTGAGCAGAGGGAGCAAGGCCCCTCCCCATTCGTTAACTAGGGGAGAGGTGTGCCCCATTAAGAGCTCCCTCTGCTCAAAACACCAACGAGGCCAATTAAAGACCATTAAGGCCTGTGACTTTGGGGTGAATGTAGCCCTTAAAGGGACCCCGTGATGGCGACCCCATCCACACCAGTGGCAGGGTCAGCTAAGACGTACGCGCAGGCGGCGTCCACATCCACGGCGCCTCCTGCGCCTCCTGCTGCCCTGCCACCATTTAGACTTATAACAAAAAAACACGGGGTCAAGAGCTACACTCACCCCACAATGAGCATCGAGGAGTGCGTGCGGGCGATGGCTGGGGTAGTCGGCCCCTCGGCCATTGTCGCGGCCTCCAAGATGTCTGGCAGGGCTGTATTCTTCCTGGGGTCGGAGCGGGCGGTGTCCCTGGCCCTTGAAAAGGGGCTCATGGTGGGCGGGACGTTCCTGCCGGTGGACCCTCTCGAGGCCACCGCGCAGAGGGTCATAATTTCTAACGTCCCGCCCTTTGTTCCCGCTGGGCTCCTCCTCCCTCACCGACACCAACTGGGGGAGGTAAGGTCGGGGATCAACCCCATACCGCTCGGCCTCAGGGAGAACAGCCTGCGCCACGTGTTCTCCTTCCGCCGCCAGCTCTTTGTCTAGCTGGCACGGGAGGAGATGACGGAGGGAAGTTTTAATGTGGTGCACGAGGGGACTGCCTACCGCGTCTTCTGGACGTCGGACGGCGTGCGGTGCCATGCCTGCAGGGAGGTGGGGCACGTTCGCAAGAACTGCCCCGCCTCCAGGGCCGCCAAACCACCGAAGGCGGCCAAGGCTGGCGCCGCCGCCACCCCACCCCTATTTGCGTCCGCATGCCGGGAGCTGTAGGTGCGTGGGCATCGTCGGGGGACTTTGTTTTCACGGCCTCCGGCAGGGGGGAGGGAGAACGTCCGATCGGAAAGAAGGCGCGTAAGAAGGCGAAACATCTCGAGGCGGGTCCCCTCAGTGCGCCAGACAGCTTGAACACCGCGCTTAGCCCAACCCTGACACCGGCGAGCGCGGGGTGCTCTGAGCCCGTGCCCGAGCCCTTGACCAATATCACAGAGGGGCTTGGGCGTGGGCAAGAAAAGAAAAAGGGGGGGGCTGGAGCGGGAGGCCTCGGCAGACATGGAGGTCTCCGTGCCTCCGCGCACCCCCAGGAACAAAAGGAGGCGCCGCTCCAATGAGGCGGAGGGGGAACAACATCCCTCCGCGGAGGAGTCGGTGCCCGCCGCGTGTCCCGCGTCCCCTACCAGCGCCCCCAAACTGCGCTGTAGGCGAGAGGAGTCTGTCCCCGGGGAGGGTGAGACAGTCGAGGCTGCCCAGCCTCTGCCTCCCGGGGATGGTGTGGAAGATCTGCCTGTCGTGGGGGGCGTGGGGCCAGCGGAGGAATGTGTAGCCGCCGGGTTGAGCGTCCCGGGGACTGAGGCGGGCGGGGCCGAAAAGGCCGAACCTGAGCCCGCCCAGCCTTTATCCAACTTCCCCCGGGATTTGCTCGACTCGGCAGAAACTGAAAATGTTAACAATTTTACAGAACATCCACACGCTGGGCCGGGGGGTGGCGGCGGGGAGGGGGAAGAACAACAACCCTCGCCCCCTACTTTGGAGCTGGGGTACTTGTAGGACCTGGAGAATTTCTTTGGCCGGGTCTCTCCAGGTGACCCGGCTCCTGGGGCGGAGGAGGAACCCCTTCCGCTGTCGCTTCCTGACCCAGCACCATTTTTAAAAGAGTCCAGTGGGGACTCCTCTGCCGACGATCCTGTGGGTGGGATCGGGGCAGAGCCAGGGCCGATGGAGCGGCCGGGCTGTTTGCCGTACCTTGTGCGGTCGACGGGCCGGCTGCTGGCGGCGACCTCCCGGAGGGGGACGGGGACTCGGTGGGGGACGAGGGAGAAGATCTCGAGTCCATCGCCAGTGAGGTGGTGGACCTCCTCATGCCCGCCGCTGAGTCCCCCCCTCATTCCTGCAAAGGAACTCCGGGACTTTTTGGTCCAGAGCCAGGGTCGCCGCAACCGAGCCCATCTGGCCCTGGAAAGATGGTCCGAGCCGGGGCTGCTCGTCGCGTCCGTCCGTGCCGCCGCTAAAACCATGGCCGCGGGCAGGCCCTTATCAAAGGCGCAAGGCCTTGAGCTGCGCCGGCTCAAAAGGTTCCTCGCTGGGCTGCTGAAGGAGTGGAGGTCAACAACGACTCCACTCCCCCACCCACCCCCCCCACAATAGGTTAGGTAGGGGTTGCACTATGCTTTTGTCATGAAGATAACCATAGCCAGCCTCAACATCAACGGCGGCAGAGAGGCACACTGTAGATTTAACAATTTTTCGCTCCTTGGGAGGGGAAATATGCGGTGTGCTTCCTGCAAGAAACCCACACTGTTTCGGGAGACGAAGCCACGTGGCTCCTGGAATGGCAAGGAGAGGTCCGCATGAGCCACCTCACCGCCACTTCTTGTGGGGTGGCCATCTTGTTGGCCCCGCATTTTCAGCCGGAGATCTTGGGGGTCGAGGAGCCCATGCTAGGCAGCTTGCTGCACGTCACGGTTCACCTGGGGGACGTGCCACTCCATCTCGTGAACGTGTACGCCCCTCAGCCCGGCCCGCAGCAAACGCGCTTCTTCGAAGAGGTGTCCGCTCTTCTTGGCTCCGTCGACGTCGGCGACTGCATTGTCCTCGGGGGGGTTTTAACTGCACCCTCGAGGCGAGGGACCGCTCCGGTGCCCCGCAGAGCATGACGGCGATGGAGAAGTTGAGGGACCTGCTCGGGTCCTTCGACTTGGTGGACGTCTGGCGAAATCTCCATCCCGAATCCAGCGCCTTTACTTGGGTGAGACCTGGAGTAGGATGGTCCAGAGTCGACCGCCTTTACATGTCTTGGGCGTACGTTTCCGGCGTCCCGGCGGCCTCCATGCGACCGGTGCCGTGTTCGGACCACCACCTGGTGTGGGCGGAGCTCGCTTCGCTCCATGCGAGGACGGGGTCCCCGTACCTGCATTTTAACAACCAGCTGCTGGAGGACGTGCGGTTCCAGGACGCGTTCTGTCGTTTCTGGGCCGACTGGAGAAGGAAGCAGGGGGGCGTCCCCTCCTTGAGGCTATGGTGGGACATGGGCAAGGCTCACGTCCGCGTCTTCTGTCAAGAGTACACGAGGGGGTCGACCAAGAGGTGGGCGGCCCGGGTCGGGCGCCTAGAAAAAGAGGTGCTCGACCTGGAGTCCCGTCTCGGTCAAGTCGTCGAGGACCCGGCCCTGCGGATGGTGTACGAAGCGAAGAAGGCCGCGCTGAAGGATCTGCAGCTCGTCGGGTCCCGAGGCGCGTTCGTGAGGTTGCGGATCCGGTTCCTGCGGGATATGGACCGCGGCTCCCCCTTCTTCTACTCGCTGGAAAAAAGACAGAGTGTCCTTAAGCAGCTCTTGATGCTGTTGGCCGACGACGGCTCTCTCGTCTCGGATCCGGAGGGTGTCAACAACAGGGCCCGTGATTATTACGGGGCTCGGTTCTCTCCGGAGCCGTCCAGCGAGGAAGCGCGTAGAGTTTGGTGCGAGGACCTGCCGAAGGTCAGCCCGGAGGGCGCCGAAAATCTGGAAGCTCCGCTAAGCCTGGCGGAGCTGACCGGTGCCCTCGCCCGGCTCTCGAGGGGAAAAGCCCCGGGGCTGGACGGGCTGACCTTGGAGTTCCACAGGGCATTCTGGGACGTCCTGGGGGGTCGACTACGCGCGGGTCCTGGGGGAAAGTCTGGCGACCGGGGAGATGCCCCTCTCTTGGCGCAGGGCAGTCATCGTCCTGCTGCCTAAGAAGGGCGATCTCCGCCTCCTTAAGAACTGGCGCCCGGCCTCCCTCCTCAGCACGGACTACAAAATCTTCGCCAGGGCGATGTCTGCTCGCCTTGGCGCCGTGCTGGACCATATGATCCACCCCGACCAGTCCTACACGGTGCCGGGCCGGACAATCCACGATAACATCCATCTGGTCCGGGACCTCATCCATCATTCCCAGGAGGCTGGTCTGTCGGTCGCCTTCCTATCTCTCGACCAAGAGAAGGCATTCGACAGGGTGGATCACGACTATCTGTTCGGAACTCTGCGCACTTTCGGGTTCGGGACGCATTTCGTCACCCGGATCCGTCTTTTATACACCGCCGCGGAGTGTCTGATAAAGGTTAACGGGTCCTTGACGGCGCCCCTTCGCTTTGGGAGAGGTGTGCGCCAGGGATGCCCCATGTCCGGCCAGTTATATGCCGTCTGCGTGGAGCCTTTCCTGCGCCTCCTGCGGACGAGGTTGACGGGACTGGCTCTGCAAGGGCCGGGCGTGGAGGTCATCCTCTCGGCTTACGCCGATGACGTGCTCCTCGCGGTAGAGGATCCCGCTGACCTGCGGAGGATACGTGAGTGCCAGGAGATTTACTCGGCCACATCCTCCGCCAGGATCAACTGGGAGAAATGTTCCGGACTCCTGGTGGGTCAGTGGCGGGTGGACTCCCTGCCAGAGGAGCTCAGGCCTTTTGCCTGGAGCATGACCCATCTGCTCTATCTGGGAGTCTACCTTAGACCCGACGAGGAAGCCTGGCCGGCGAACTGGCAAGAGCTGGAGGCCAAGGTCGCCGCTCGCCTAGGGCGCTGGACAGGACTGCTCTGAGTGCTGTCCTACAGGGGTCGAGCGCGAGTCATAAACCAGCTGGTGGCCGCCATGTTGTAGTACCGGCTGGTCACTTTGACCCCTCCCCCTGCGTTTGTCACCAAGATACAGAAGAAGCTGGTGGACTTCTTCTGGAACAACAGGAAGCACTGGGTCTCTGCCGCGGTCTTGAGTCTCCCGCTTGGGGATTGCGGCCAGTCGTTGGTGTGCGTCAGCACCCAGCTCACGACTTTCCGTCTTCAGACCCTGCAGAGATACCTTTACGTCGAGCCCCCTCCCAGGTGGCGTGCTCTGGCGACGTACTTCTTCCGCCAGCAGCACGGCCTCAACTACGACACGCAGCTCCTGTTTGTAAGCTTGGGGGGCATCAGGACTGCCTTCCAGGAGCTGCCTGTCTTTTACAAGGAACTCACCAGGATCTGGAACAAAGTCTCCACCAAGCGCAGCTCTCCACCGGCTGGAGTGGCGGCTGTCCTGCAGGAGCCGCTGCTCGGGAATCCGTACCTCCACGACCGAGGTTTTAGGTGGCGGTCGGACGAGAGGGCTGTGGCTGGTGAGGTGACCAGGGTCAGGGACCTGCTCGATGGCGGAGGAGCGGGCTGGATGGCGCCAGACACGCTGGCGCGGCGCCTAAATTCTGCCAACGTCCGCGCGCGGCCGATCCCATCGAGTCGCTAAAAACGGCTCTGGGCCCCGAGTCCGTTAGGTGCATCGAGGAGGCTCCAGCACGTGGGGAAATCCCGTCTGAACTGACCCCCGTCCGGACGGAATTCCTCATCGACGCCAAACCCCGGAACCTCCCTCGGGAGCCGGCGCCTCACAACTTGAGCCGCCTCGAGGAAATCCCCTCCGTACCTTTCAGTTCCGCGTGGAGGGGTTTCCTGTATGGGCTGCTCCTGCACACTCTCAACTTTGCCATCCTCGCCTGCCGTCCGGACACGCCATGGCGTACCATCTTGCCGTCCGGAGGAGGCGGGGGTCCCCGATGGAGGGCACTCTACGCGGGAGTCCTCCCAGTATTTAACGGGGACTTGGCCTGGAGGGTGGTGCACGGAGCAGTGCCGTGCAATAAATTTTTAAGCCGGTTCACGGGCTCCCAGGCCGCCTGCAATTTCTGCGGTCTGGAAGAGTCCTTGTTCCATGTTTTTATCGAATGCACAATGTTGCAGCCCCTGTTTTATTATTTACAGGGGCTGCTCCTGAAATTCTGGCTGCACTTCAGTCCCACACTCCTGATCTTTGGGCACCCTGTGTGGAGGGGAGCGGGTAGGTCCGAGGGCCTCCTCGTAGGACTGCTCCTGGGCACGGCCAAGGGTGCCATCAGCCGATCCAGGCAGCGGGCAGTCGAGGGGGTCGTTCAACCTGACTGCCTGCCTCTCTTCCACGCGTACATCCGCGCCAGGGTGTCCTTGGAGATGGAGCACGTGGTGTCCACCGGTACACTCGCGGCCTTCCGCGAGAGGTGGGCACCGGAGGGACTGGAGTACATCATCACGCCCGGCAACCAAATTTTAATTTGATTTTATGTTTTAAAGTTTTATTTGTTTTAATTGCCGGTGTTTTTAGTGTCCCCCTCCCCTTTTATAGGGGGCACTTGGAGGAAAAATATATGATTTTAGTGCCCAAAAAAACTTTAAAATAAAACAAAAACACAAAAAAACCACAAAAAAAAGAAAAAAAAAGGACCTTGTAAATGTTTGCTGTGCCCCCCAGATTGGGGGGACACGATTTAAGAATTAATGATTTGGTTTCCTCCCAAAAGAGTTCTGTGGACAAGCACTCCAAGGTCCCTTTGTTCATCTACACAATTAAGTGGCCTACGGCTTAATGTGTATACCCTTTCCTTATTAGCCCTCCCAAAGTGCATCAGCTCACACTTCTCTGAATTAAATTCCATTTGTCGCTGCTCTGCCCACCTGACCAGTAGATTGATATCCTCTTGCAGTCCATGACTTTCTTCTTCATTATCAACCACACAGCCAATTTTAGTGGCGTCTGCAAACTTCTTCATCTTACTCCCTATATTCAAATCTAAATCATTGATATATACCACAAAAGCAAGGGACCCAGTACTGAGCCCTGTGGAACCCCACTAGAAACATCCTTCCAGTCACAAAAACACCCATCAATCATTACCCTTTGCTTCCTACCTCCAAGCCAATTTTGGATCCAACTTGCCACTTTGCTCTGTATCCCATGGGCTTTAACCTTCATGATCAGTCTACCATGTGGGACCTTATCAAAAGCCTTGCTAAAGTCCATATATACTACATTGTATGCACTACCCTCATTGGCCCTCTTGGTTACATCCTTCAAAAATTCAATCAGTTAGTCAAACACGATCTTCCCTTAACAAATCCGTGCTGACTGTCCCTAATTAATCTTTGCCTTTCCAAATGTAGATTTATCCTGTCTTTCAGGAATTTTTCCAATAATTTTCCTACCACTGAGGTTAGGCTGACAGGCCTGTAATTACTCGGCCTATCCCTTTTTCCCTTCTTAAACAAGGGTACATTAGTAGTCCTCCAATCCTCCGGCACCATGCCCAGATCCAAAGAGGACTGGAAAATAATGGTCAAGGCCTCTGCTATTTTGCTCAATAGCCTGGGATGCATTTCATCCGGGCCTGGGGACTTATCTACTTTCAAAGCTGCTAAACCACTGCCTCTCTCACTATATTTATTTCATCCAGAATATCACACTCCTCCTTGATAGCAGTGTCTGCATTACCTCTTTCCTTTGTGAAAACAGATGCAAACTAAAAAAAAAATTCAAATTACATTGTACAATAGTAAAATCAGTATAATAAAGATTAATTATAATTAAAATTAAATAATATATACAATAATTATAAATAAAGTTAAAATTAGAAAATCAGCAATTGAAGCAAATTAAATAGGTTTTTTAGCTTTCTTTAAAATTCATTCCCTGTCCATTGATTCAATTAATATGGAAGAACCAATCACCATCCTCCATCCTTGTGACGTCAAAATATAATAACTTTTTATTTCTCATGTTGTCCCCTTGAGAGGTCCATTGAGGCTCAAAACTCCCTCCAGCAGCTCCAAATTTAGCAATGATGAATAAGGAGATGACAAATGGTAAAACTTTAAACAGAAAAGAGAAGCAGAGTGCCTTTGGGAGGACAAGTTGATAAAGTTATTGAATAGGGTATGAGATCTTAGATTTTATAAATAGAGGCACTGAGAACAAAAGCAAAAAAGATCATGCTAAATTTATCCAAATAATTACTTAAACTTCAATAAAAATATTGGCTTAGAAATTGGTCTCGGGTGGTGGCGCAAAATGGGTGGTATTGGTTGGGCCACCCATTATACGCAGTGTCTGATATTCAGTTCCATTGCAGTCAGAGATGGCCAATCCTGTACCACCCGTTATACACACCACTGATATTCAGATCCATTGCAGTTAGATGCGGCTGTTCCTATACCGCCCGATTTTCGCCACCGCCTGAGACGAATCTTTAGGCCATTATATCTAGTTTTGGCTACTTTACTTTACGAAAGATGTCAAAGCCATGGAAAGTGTATGGAAGAGATTAACTGAGATGATCCTAGTGACGATAAGCGTTAGTAATGAGGAGAGACTAGAGATACAGGGGCTTTATTCATTAAAACATAAAAGGCGAATAGGAGAACCTATAGTGGTGTTTGAATGAGAGGATTTAAGAAGGTAAAGTGGGAAAAACTATTTGCACTGGTTTGTTATTCAGTAATCACCCACAGAATAAAGGGAGAGGTGAGGGGATTTTTTGTTACACAAAGGTTTGCTAAGACATGAAATGCCCAACCAGAAACAATGCTATGTTGCTCTCGCTCATCCTCTAACAGAAGCTCCTGGTCTGTAACTCAACATCTCTCTTTTTCTTTCATCGCTAATCAAGCAGTTTCAATTTCTGTTTGTTTTGATCTGGTTTGATCTCCCTATCTCTGTAACTTCCTCCATCCCTTCCATCCTTCAATTCTGATCTCATTTGCATTTCCGATTTCCTTTGCCCCTCAATTGGTGGCCGTGCCTTCAGCTGTCTAGGCTTTAAGCTCTGGAACCCCCTCCCTAAACCTTTGCGCCTCTCTACCTCTGTCTTATATAAACCGGAAAAGAGTGACTAAAGTAAATGTTGGTCCCTTAGAAGATGAGAAGGGGGATTTAATAATGGAAAATGTGGAAATGGCTGAGACCTTAAACAATTATTTTGCTTCGGTCTTCACAGTGGAAGATACAAAAACCATGCTTAAAATTGTTGGTCACGGGAATGTGGGAAGGGAGGACCTTGAGATAATCACTATCACTAGGGGGGAGTGCTGGACATGCTAATGGGACTCAAGGTAGACAAGTCCCTTGGTCCTGATGAAATGCATCCCAACGTATTAAAAGAGATGGCGGAAATTATAGCAGATGCATTCGTTATAATCTACCAAAATTCTCTGGGTTCTTGGGAGGTACCAGCGGATTGGAGAGCAGCTAATGTAACGCCTCTGTTTAAAAAAGGGGGCAGACAAAAGGCAGGTAACTATAGGCTGGTTAGTTTAACATCTGTTGTGGGGAAAATGCTTGAAGCTATCATTAAGGAAGAAATAGCGGGACATCTAGATAGGAATAGTGCAATCAAACAGACGCAACATGGAGTCATGAAGGGGAAATCATGTTTAACTAATTTACTGGAATTCTTTGAGGATACAACGAGCATGGTGGATAGAGGTGTACCGATGGATGTGGTGTATTTAGATTTCCAAAAGGCATTCGATAAGGTGCCACACAAAAGGTTACTGCAGAAGATAAAGGTACGCGGAGTCAGAGGAAATGTATTAGCATGGATAGAGAATTGGCTGACTAACAGAAAGCAGAGAGTCGGGATAAATGGGTCCATTTCGGGTTGGAAATCGGTGGTTAGTGGTGTGCCACAGGGATCGGTGCTGGGACCACAACTGTTTACAATATACATAGATGACCTGGAAGAGGGGATAGAGTGTAGTGTGACAAAATTTGCAGATGACACAAAGATTAGTGGGAAAACGGGTTGTGTAGAGGACACAGAGAGGCTGCAAAGAGATTTAGATAGGTTAAGCGAATGGGCTAAGGTTTGGCAGATGGAATACCATGTCAGAAAATGTGAGGTCATCCACCCCTTGGAAAAAAAAACAGTAAAAGGAAATATTATTTGAATGGGGAGAAATTACAACATGCTGTGTTGCAAGGGACCTGGGGGTCCTTGTGCATGAAACTCTTTTTGGACCGACTGCACCTGGTATTCCCAGGCAGTCTCCCATCCAAGTACTAACCAGGCCTGACTCTGCTTAGCTTCCGAGATCAGACGAGATCGGGCGTTTTTTTTTTCAGACTAGTGTGGCCGTAGGCTCCTTGTGCATGAAACTCTTTTTGGAGTTCACCTGCAAAAACATAAAACATTAAACGGTGCCACCCGACCTGGGTGACACTCCAGACATTTACAAGGCCCTTTTTTTTCCCCCTTTTTTTTTTTGGGCACTAAAATCACAATTTTCCCCAGTGCCCCCTATAAAAGGGGAGGGGGACACTAAAAGCACCGGCAATTAAAACAAATTAAACTTAAAAAACGTAAAATCAAATTAAAATTTGGTTGCCGGGCGTGATGATGCACTCCAGTCCCTCCGGTGCCCACCTCTCGCGGAAGACCGCGAGCGTACCGGTGGACACCGCGTGCTCCATCTCCAAGGACACCCTGGACCGGATGTAAGAGCGGAAGAGAGGCAGGCAGTCAGGTTGAACGACCCCCTCGACCGCCCGCTGCCTGGACCGGCTGATGGCACCCTTGGCCGTGCCCAGGAGCAGTCCTACGAGGAGGCCTTCGGACCTACCCGCTCCCCTCCGCACAGGGTGCCCAAAGATCAGGAGAGTGGGACTGAAGTGCAGCCAGAATTTCAGGAGCAGCCCCTTCAAATAATAAAACAGGGGCTGCAACCTTGTGCATTCCATAAAAACATGGAACACGGACTCTTCCAGACCGCAGAAATTGCAGGCGGCCTGGGAGTCCGTGAACCGGCTTAAAAATTTGTTGCACGGCACTGCTCCGTGCACCACCCTCCAGGCCAAGTCCCCGATGAATAGTGGGAGGACTCCTGCGTAGAGTGCCCTCCATCGGGGACCCCCGCCTCCTCCGGACGGCAAGATGGTACGCCATGGCGTGTCCGGACGGCCGGCGAGGATGGCAAAGTTGAGGGTGTGCAGGAGCAGCCCGTACAGGAAACCCCTCCGCGCGGAACTGAAAGGCACGGAGGGGATTTCCCCGAGGCGGCTCAAGTTGTGAGGCGCCGGCCCCCGAGGGAGGTTCCGGGGTTTGGCGCCGATGAGGAATTCCGTCCGGACGGGGGTCAGTTCGGACGGGATCTCCCCACGTGCTTGAGCCTCCTCGATGCACTTAACGGAGTCAGGGCCCAGAGCTGTTTTTAGCGACTCGATGGCATCGGCCGCGTGGCGGACGTTGGCAGAATTTAGGCGCCGCGCCAGCGTGTCTGGCGCCATCCAGCCCGCTCCTCCGCCATCGAGCAGGTCCCTGACCCTGGTCACCTCACCAGCCACAGCCCTCTCTTCCGACCGCCACATAAAACCTCGGCCGTGGAGGTACGGATTCCCGAGCAGCGGTTCCTGCAGGACGGCCGCCACTCCAGCCGGCGGAGAGCTGCGCTTGGTGGAAACTTTGTTCCAGACCCTGATGAGTTCCCTGTAAAAGACAGGCAGTTCCCGGAGGGCGGTCCTGGCACCCCCCAAGTTCACAAACAGAAGCTGCGTGTCATAATTGAGGTCGCGCTGCTGGCGGAAGAAATACCTCGCCAGAGCACACCACCTAGGAGGGGGCTCGACGTAAAGGTATCTCTGCAGGGTCTGAAGACGGAAAGTCGCGAGCTGGGCGCTGACGCACACCAACGACTGGCCGCCCTCCTCAAGCGGGAGACTCAAGACCGCAGCAGAGACCCAGTGCTTCCTGTTGTTCCAGAAGAAGTCCACCAGCTTCTTCTGTATCTTGGCGACAAACGCAGGGGGAGGGGTCAAAGTGACCAGCCGGTACCACAACATTGCGGCCACCAGCTGGTTTATGACTAGCGCTCGACCCCTGTAGGACAGCACTCGGAGCAGTCCTGTCCAGCGCCCTAGGCGAGCGGCGACCTTGGCCTCCAGCTCCTGCCAGTTCGCCGGCCAGGCTCCCTCGTCGGGGCTAAGGTAGACTCCCAGATAGAGGAGATGGGTCGTGCTCCAGGCAAAAGGCCTGAGCTCCTCCGGCAGGGAGTCCACCCGCCACTGACCCACCAGGAGTCCGGAACATTTCTCCCAGTTGATCCTGGCGGAGGACGCGGCCGAGTAAATCTCCTGGCACTCACGCATCCTCCGCAGGTCAGCGGGATCCTCTACCGCGAGGAGCACGTCATCGGCGTAAGCCGAGAGGACGACCTCCACGCCCGGCCCTTGCAGAGCCAGTCCCGTCAACCTCGTCCGCAAGAGGCGCAGGAAAGGCTCCACGCAAACGGCGTATAACTGGCCGGACATGGGGCATCCCTGGCGCACCCCTCTCCTAAAGCGAAGGGGCGCCGTCAAGGACCCGTTAACCTTAATCAGACACTCCGCGGCGGCGTACAAAAGTCGGATCCGGGCAACGAAATGCGTCCCGAACCCGAAAGCGCGCAGAGTTCTGAGCAGATAGTCGTGATCCACCCTGTCGAACGCCTTCTCTTGGTCGAGGGATAGGAAGGCGACCGACAGACCAGCCTCCTGGGAACAATGGATGAGGTCCCGGACCAGATGGATGTTATCGTAGATTGTCCGGCCCGGGACCGTGTAGGACTGGTCGGGGTGGATCATGTGGTCCAGCACGGCACCAAGGCGAGCAGACATTGCCCTGGCGAAGATTTTGTAGTCCGTGCTGAGGAGGGAGACCGGGCGCCAGTTCTTAGGGAGGCGGAGATCGCCCTTCTTAGGCAGCAGGACGATGACTGCCCTGCGCCAAGAGAGGGGCATCTCCCCGGTCGCCAGACTTTCCCCCAGGACCCGCGCGTAGTCGCTCCCCAGGACGTCCCAGAACGCCCTGTGGAACTCCACGGTCAGCCCGTCCAGCCCCGGGGATTTTCCCCTCGAGAGCCGGGCGAGGGCACCGGTCAGCTCCGCCAGGCTTAGCGGAGCTTCCAGATTTTCGGCGCCCTCCGGGCTGACCTTCAGCAGGTCCTCCCACAAAACTCTACGCGCTTCCTCGCTGGAAGGATCCGGAGAGAACAGAGCCCCGTAATATTCACGGACCCTGTTGTTGACGCCCTCCGGATCCGAGACGAGAGAGCCGTCGTCGGCCAGCAGCGTCAAGAGCTGCTTACGGACACTCTGCCTTTTTTCCAGCGAGTAGAAGAAGGGGGAGCCGCGGTCCAGCTCCCGCAGGAATCGGATCCGCGACCTCACGAACGCGCCTCGGGACCCGACGAGCAGCAGGTCCTTCAGCGCGGCCTTCTTCGCTTCGTACACCGTCCGCAGGGCCGGGTCCTGGACGACTTGACCGAGACGGGACTCCAGGTCGAGCACCTCTTTTTCTAGGCGCCCGACTCTGGCCGCCCGCCTCTTGGTCGACCCCCTCGCGTACTCTTGACAGAAGACGCGGACGTGAGCCTTGCCCACGTCCCACCATAGCCTCAAGGAGGGGAAGCCCCCCTGCTTCCTTCTCCAGTCGGACCAGAATCGACGGAACGAGTCCTGGAACCGCACGTCCTCCAGCAGCCGGTTGTTAAAGTGCCAGTACGCGGACCCCGTCCTCGCGCGGAGCGAAGCGAGCTCCGCCCACACCAGGTGGTGGTCCGAACACGGCACCGGCCGCATGGAGGCCGCCGGGACGCAGGAAACGTACGCCCGAGACACGTAAAGGTGGTCGACTCGAAACCATCCAACTCCAGGCCTCACCCAAGTAAAGGCGCTGGAGTCGGGGTGGAGATTTCGCCAGACGTCCACCAAGTCGAAGGACCCGACCAGGTCCCTCAACTTCTCCATCGCCGTCATGCACTGCGGGGCACCGGAGCGGTCCCTCGCCTCGAGGGTGCAGTTAAAATCCCCCCCGAGGACAATGCAGTCGCCGACGTCGACGGAGCCAAGAAGAGCGGACACCTCTTCAAAGAAGCGCGTTTGCTGCGGGCCGGGCTGAGGGGCGTACACGTTCACGAGATGGAGCGGCACGTCCCCCAGGCGAACCGTTACGTGCAGCAAGCGGCCTGGCACGGGCTCCTCGACCCCCAAGATCTCCGGCTGAAAATGCGGGCCCAGCAAGATGGCCACCCCACTAGAAATGGCGGTGAGGTGGCTCATGCGGACCTCTCCTTGCCATTCCAGGAGCCACGTGGCTTCGTCTCCCGGAACGGTGTGGCTTTCTTGCAGGAAGCACACCGCATATTTCCCCTCCCGCAGGAGCGAAAAGTTGTCAAATCTACGGCGTGCCCCTCTGCCACCGTTGATGTTGAGGCTGGCTATGGTTATCTTCATGGCAAAAGCATAGTGCAACCTCTACCTTAACCTATTGTGGGGGAGGGAGCGGAGTCCTTTGTTGAACTCCGCTCCCTCCGCAGCCCAGCGAGGAGTCCCTCGAGCTCGCGCAGCTCAAGGTGTTGCGCCTTTGTCAAGGGCCCGCCCGCGGCCAAGGTTTTAACGGCGGCGCGGACGGACGCCTTGATCAGCTCTGGCTCGGACCATTTTTCCAGGGCCAGTCGGGCTTGGTTGCAGTGACCCCGGCTCTGGGCCAAAAAGTCCCGGAGTTCCTTTGCAGGAATGAGGATGGTCTCGGCGGCGGCCGCGAGCAGATCCACCGCCTCGCTGGCGGTGGTCTCTAGGTCTTCACCCGCGTCCCCCACCGAGTCCCCGTCCTCCTCCGGGAGGTGGCCGCCAGCCGGCCCATCGACCGCACAAGGTACGGCAAATGACCCGGCCACTCCAACCGGCCCTGGCTCTGCCCCGATCCCACCCCCAAGATCGTCGGCAGAGGAGTCCCCACTGGGCTCTTTTAAAAATGGTGCTGGGTCGGGAAATGACAGCGGAAGGGGTTCCCCCTCCGCCCCAGGAACCGGGGAACAAGGAGAGACCCGGCCATAGGAAATCCCAAGGCTCTCCAAGTGCTCCAGCTCCACAGCAAGAGGCGAGGTTAGGTGTTCCTCCACCTCCCCGCTGCCACCCCCCGGCCCAGCATCTACAGTTTCATTAAAATCAATCATTTGTGTTTAATTTTCTGCCGGGTCGAGCGACTCCCGGGGGAAGTTGATTAATAGCTGGGCGGGCTCAGGTTCGGCCTTTTCGGCCCCGCCCGCCTCAGTCCCCGGGACGCCCGGCCCGGCGGCAATGCATTCCTCCGCGGTCCCCACGCCCCCCACGACAGGCAGATCTTCCACGCCATCCCCGGGAGGCAGAGGCTGGGCAGCCTCGACTGTCTCACCCTCCCCGGGGACAGACTCCTCCCGCTACGGCGCTGCTTGGGGGCGCTGGTGGGGGACCCGGGACACGCGGCGGGCACCGACTCCTCCGCGGAGGGATGTTGTTCCCCCTCCGCCTCAACGGAGCGGCGCCTCCTTTTGTTGCTGGAGCTCCGCTGAGGCAGGGAGACCTCCATGTCTGCC
Organism: Pristiophorus japonicus; assembly: GCF_044704955.1. Classification (NCBI taxonomy): domain Eukaryota; kingdom Metazoa; phylum Chordata; class Chondrichthyes; family Pristiophoridae; genus Pristiophorus; species Pristiophorus japonicus. The sequence goes on along the minus strand of NC_091982.1, from coordinate 190,904,521 downwards.
GAGGCCTCCCGCTGCGCACCCCCCTTTTCCTTTTCTTGCCCGCGCCCGGGCCCCTCTGCGGTGTTGTTCAAGGGCTCGGGCACGGGCTCAGGGCACCCCGCGCTCGACGGAGGCTGGGTTGGGCCGAGCGCGGTGGTCAATCTTTCCGGCGCACTGAGGGGACCCGCCTCTAGATGTTTCTCCTTGTTCCGCGCCTTCTTTCCGTTCGGACGCTCTCCCTCCCCCCAGCCGGAGGCCCTGAAAACAAAGGCCTCCGACGATGCCCTCGCACCTACGGCTCCCGGCACGCGGACGCAACTAGGGGGAGGGGTGGCGGCGGCGCCAGCCTTGGCCGCCTTCGGTGGTTTGGCGGCCTTGGAGGCGGGGCAGTTCTTGCGAACGTGCCCCACCTCCCTGCATGCATGGCACCGCACGCCGTCCGACGTCCAAAAGACGCGGTAGGCAGTCCTCTCGTGCACCACATTGAAGTTCCCCTCCGTCGTCTCCTCCTGCGCCAGCCGGACAAAGAGCTGGCGGCGAAAGGAGAACACGTGGCGCAGGCTGTTCTCCCTGAGGCCGAGCGGTATGGGGTTGATCCCCGACCTTACCTCCCCCAGTTGGTGTAGGTAAGGGAGGAGGAGCTCAGCGGGAACAAAGGGCGGGACGTTTGAAACGATGACCCTCTGCGCGGTGGCCTCGAGAGGGTCCACCGGCAGGAACGTCCCGCCCACCGTGAGCCCCTTTTCGAGGGCCAGGAACACCGCCCGCTCCGACCCCAGGAAGAAAACAGCCTTCCCAGACATCTTGGAGGCCGCGACAATGGCCGAGGGGCCGACTACCCCAGCCATCGCCCGCACGCACTCCTCAATGCTCATTGTGGGGTGAGTGTAGCTCTTGACCCCGTGTTTCTTGGTTATAAGTTGAAAAGGTGGCAGGGCAGCGGGTGGCGCAGGAGGTGCTGTGGAAGCGGTTGCCACCTGCGCATATGTCCTCGCTGGCCCTGCCACCGGCGTGGATGGGGTTGCCATCACGGGGTCCCTTTAAGGGCTACACCCACCCCAAAGTCACAGGCCTTAATGGTCTTTATTGGCCTCGTATATTAACTGAGCAGAGGAGCCCTTAACGAGGCACCTCTCCCCTAGTTGGCATTTGGGGAGGGGCCTTGCTCCCTCTGCTCAGTTGTCTCAATTGTGTTTTTTTTTAATTAGGAGAAAGGGGCCTCAGAGAGAGAGGGGAGAAACAGAGTAACAGAGAAAGAGAGAGGGGGGTGGGAAGGGGGGGGAACTGCGAGGGCAGGTCTCCCCTCGCAGCTGTGGGTGGGTGCACTCCCCAGATGGCAAAACACACAAGCACAGTCTTTGGGTTGGTCTTCAGGTGGGGAGAGAAGATATCTTCACCTGGGGCAGCTAGAGCCACCAGGCACACACTCCTAACGATATTCAATTGGTGATTTAAAGAAACTTCAGCCTGGTAGCTCCAGCTATCCCAGGCTAGGCAATTGGGGGGGGGGGTCAAATGTGTGTGGGGCCTAGTTGTAAGCAAGGCCCCCACACACACTTTCCACACACACACACCCCCCGCGATGTTCCGGCCCTCAGTGGTCTTCTTTCCTCCCCCCACCGATATAACAAAGTCTTTTGGGAAATGCACCCACACCCACCTGTCGAATGGTAGAGTCTCCCTCCTTCCACACTGGATGTTGTTTTGGTCTTTCCCCCTCTCTCCAACTCTTTGCAAAAGTGGTAAAAGTTGTTAAAGTTTTCTTTTCTCCTCCTCTCCCTCTGGGTGAAAGTTGGTGGTGAAGCCCCTTCCTTCCTTCTCTTCCTGGGCTGTTCTCAGGGCTCTCCAGGCAGGAGCTAAGGTTGATAGCTGCTCTCCTCTCTGCAGCTCAGCTCCGACTGAGCAGGACACGCCTCCACTGCTCCACGATTGGTCCTTGTGCATGAAACTCTTTTTGGAGTTCACCTGCAAAAACATAAAACATTAAACGGTGCCACCCGACCTGGGTGACGCACCAGACATTTACAAGGTCCTTTTTTCCTTTTTTTGTTGTGTTTTTCATTTTTTTGGGGGTTTTTTTTGGGCGTTAAAATCAGATTTTTCCAGTGCCCCCTATAAAAGGGAAGGGGACACTAAAAGCACCGGCAATTAAAACAAATTAAACTTTAAAACGTAAAATCAAATTAAAATTTGGTTGCTGGGCGTGATGATGCACTCCAGTCCCTCCGGTGCCCACCTCTCGCGGAAGGCCGCGAGCGTACCGGTGGACACCGCGTGCTCCATCTCCAAGGACACCCTGGACCGGATGTAAGAGCGGAAGAGAGGCAGGCAGTCAGGTTGAACGACCCCCTCGACCGCCCGCTGCCTGGACCGGCTGATGGCACCCTTGGCCGTGCCCAGGAGCAGTCCTACGAGGAGGCCTTCGGACCTACCCGCTCCCCTCCGCACAGGGTGCCCAAAGATCAGGAGAGTGGGACTGAAGTGCAGCCAGAATTTCAGGAGCAGCCCCTTCAAATAATAAAACAGGGGCTGCAACCTTGTGCATTCCATAAAAACATGGAACACGGACTCTTCCAGACCGCAGAAATTGCAGGCGGCCTGGGTGTCCGTGAACCGGCTTAAAAATTTGTTGCACGGCACTGCTCCGTGCACCACCCTCCAGGCCAAGTCCCCGATGAATAGTGGGAGGACCCCTGCGTAGAGTGCCCTCCATCGGGGACCCCCGCCTCCTCCGGACGGCAAGATGGTACGCCATGGCGTGTCCGGACGGCCGGCGAGGATGGCAAAGTTGAGGGTGTGCAGGAGCAGCCCGTACAGGAAACCCCTCCGCGCGGAACTGAAAGGCACGGAGGGGATTTCCCCGAGGCGGCTCAAGTTGTGAGGCGCCGGCCCCCGAGGGAGGTTCCGGGGTTTGGCGCCGATGAGGAATTCCGTCCGGACGGGGGTCAGTTCGGACGGGATCTCCCCACGTGCTTGAGCCTCCTCGATGCACTTAACGGAGTCAGGGCCCAGAGCTGTTTTTAGCGACTCGATGGCATCGGCCGCGTGGCGGACGTTGGCAGAATTTAGGCGCCGCGCCAGCGTGTCTGGCGCCATCCAGCCCGCTCCTCCGCCATCGAGCAGGTCCCTGACCCTGGTCACCTCACCAGCCACAGCCCTCTCTTCCGACCGCCACATAAAACCTCGGCCGTGGAGGTACGGATTCCCGAGCAGCGGTTCCTGCAGGACGGCCGCCACTCCAGCCGGCGGAGAGCTGCGCTTGGTGGAGACTTTGTTCCAGACCCTGATGAGTTCCCTGTAAAAGACAGGCAGCTCCCGGAGGGCGGTCCTGGCACCCCCCAAGTTCACAAACAGGAGCTGCGTGTCATAATTGAGGTCGTGCTGCTGGCGGAAGAAATACCTCGCCAGAGCACACCACCTAGGAGGGGGCTCGACGTAAAGGTATCTCTGCAGGGTCTGAAGACGGAAAGTCGCGAGCTGGGCGCTGACGCACACCAACGACTGACCGCCCTCCTCAAGCGGGAGACTCAAGACCGCGGCAGAGACCCAGTGCTTCCTGTTGTTCCAGAAGAAGTCCACCAGCTTCTTCTGTATCTTGGCGACAAACGCAGGGGGAGGGGTCAAAGTGACCAGCCGGTACCACAACATTGCGGCCACCAGCTGGTTTATGACTAGCGCTCGACCCCTGTAGGACAGCACTCGGAGCAGTCCTGTCCAGCGCCCTAGGCGAGCGGCGACCTTGGCCTCCAGCTCCTGCCAGTTCGCATGCCAGGCTCCCTCGTCGGGGCTAAGGTAGACTCTCAGATAGAGGAGATGGGTCGTGCTCCAGGCAAAAGGCCTGAGCTCCTCCGGCAGGGAGTCCACCCGCCACTGACCCACCAGGAGTCCGGAACATTTCTTCCAGTTGATCCTGGCGGAGGACGCGGCCGAGTAAATCTCCTGGCACTCACGCATCCTCCGCAGGTCAGCGGGATCCTCTACCGCGAGGAGCACGTCATCGGCGTAAGCCGAGAGGACGACCTCCACGCCCGGCCCTTGCAGAGCCAGTCCCGTCAACCTCGTCCGCAAGAGGCGCAGGAAAGGCTCCACGCAAACGGCGTATAACTGGCCGGACATGGGGCATCCCTGGCGCACCCCTCTCCTAAAGCGAAGGGGCGCCGTCAAGGACCCGTTAACCTTAATCAGACACTCCGCGGCAGCGTACAAAAGTTGGATCCGGGCGACGAAATGCGTCCCGAACCCGAAAGCGCGCAGAGTTCCGAGCAGATAGTCGTGATCCACCCTGTCGAACGCCTTCTCTTGGTCGAGGGATAGGAAGGCGACCGACAGACCAGCCTCCTGGGAACAATGGATGAGGTCCCGGACCAGATGGATGTTATTGTGGATTGTCCGGCCCGGGACCGTGTAGGACTGGTCGGGGTGGATCATGTGGTCCAGCACGGCACCAAGGCGAGCAGACATCGCCCTGGCGAAGATTTTGTAGTCCGTGCTGAGGAGGGAGACCGGGCGCCAGTTCTTAAGGAGGCGGAGATCGCCCTTCTTAGGCAGCAGGACGATGACTGCCCTGCGCCAAGAGAGGGGCATCTCCCCGGTCGCCAGACTTTCCCCCAGGACCCGCGCGTAGTCGCCCCCCAGGACGTCCCAGAACGCCCTGTGGAACTCCACGGTCAGCCCGTCCAGCCCCGGGGATTTTCCCCTCGAGAGCCGGTCGAGGGCACCGGTCAGCTCCGCCAGGCTTAGCGGAGCTTCCAGATTTTCGGCGCCCTCCGGGCTGACCTTCGGCAGGTCCTCCCACAAAACTCTACGCGCTTCCTCGCTGGACGGATCCGGAGAGAACAGAGCCCCGTAATATTCACGGGCCCTGTTGTTGACGCCCTCCGGATCCGAGACGAGAGAGCCGTCGTCGGCCAGCAGCGTCAAGAGCTGCTTACGGACACTCTGCCTTTTTTCCAGCGAGTAGAAGAAGGGGGAGCCGCGGTCCAGATCCCGCAGGAACTGGATCCGCGACCTCACGAACGCGCCTCGGGACCCGACGAGCTGCAGGTCCTTCAGCGCGGCCCTCTTCGCTTCGTACACCGTCCGCAGGGCCGGGTCCTGGACGACTTGACCGAGACGGGCTTCCAGGTCGAGCACCTCTTTTTCTAGGCGCCCGACTCTGGCCGCCCGCCTCTTGGTCGACCCCCTCGCGTACTCTTGACAGAAGACGCGGACGTGAGCCTTGCCCACGTCCCACCATAGCCTCAAGGAGGGGAAGCCCCCCTGCTTCCTTCTCCAGTCGGACCAGAATCGACGGAACGAGTCCTGGAACCGCACGTCCTCCAGCAGCCGGTTGTTAAAGTGCCAGTACGCGGACCCCGTCCTCGCGCGGAGCGAAGCGAGCTCCGCCCACACCAGGTGGTGGTCCAAACACGGCACCGGCCGCATGGAGGCCGCCGGGACGCAGGAAACGTACGCCCGAGACACGTAAAGGCGGTCGACTCTAGACCATCCAACTCCAGGCCTCACCCAAGTAAAGACGCTGGAGTCGGGGTGGAGATTTCGCCAGACGTCCACCAAGTCGAAGGACCCGACCAGGTCCCTCAACTTCTCCATCGCCGTCATGCACTGCGGGGCACCGGAGCGGTCCCTCGCCTCGAGGGTGCAGTTAAAATCCCCCCCGAGGACAATGCAGTCGCCGACGTCGACAGAGCCAAGAAGAGCGGACACCTCTTCAAAGAAGCGCGTCTGCTGCGGGCCGGGCTGAGGGGCGTACACGTTCACGAGATGGAGCGGCACGTCCCCCAGGCGAACCGTTACGTGCAGCAAGCGGCCTGGCACGGGCTCCTCGACCCCCAAGATCTCCAGCTGAAAATGCGGGCCCAGCAAGATGGCCACCCCACTAGAAATGGCGGTGAGGTGGCTCATGCGGACCTCTCCTTGCCATTCCAGGAGCCACGTGGCTTCGTCTCCCGGAACGGTGTGGGTTTCTTGCAGGAAGCACACCGCATATTTCCCCTCCCGCAGGAGCGAAAAATTGTCAAATCTGCGGCGTGCCCCTCTGCAGCCGTTGATGTTGAGGCTGGCTATGGTTATCTTCATGGCAAAAGCATAGTGCAACCTCTACCTTAGCCTATTGTGGGGGAGGGAGTGGAGTCGTTTGTTGACCTCCACTCCATCAGCAGCCCAGCGAGGAACTTTTTGAGCCGGCGCAGCTCAAGGCCTTGAGCCTTTGATAAGGGCCCGCCCGCGGCCATGGTTTTAGCGGCGGCGTGGACGGACGCGACGAGCAGCCCCGGCTCGGACCATCTTTCCAGGGCCAGACGGGCTTGGTCGCGGCGACCCCGGCACTGGACCAAAAAGTCCCGGAGTTCCTCTGCGGGAATGAGGAGGGTCTCAGTGGCGGCCGCGAGCAGATCCACCGCCTCACTGGCGATGGACTCGAGATCTTCACCCGCGTCCTCCACCGAGTCCCCGTCCCCCTCCGGGAGGTCGCCGCTAGCAGCCGGCCCGTCGACCGCACGAGGTATGGCAAACGGCCTGGCTGCTCCATTTGGCCCTGGCTCTGCCCCGATCCCACCCCAGGATCGTCGGCAGAGGAGTCCCCACTGGGCTCTTTTAAAATTGGTGCTGGGTCGGGAAGCGACAGCGGAAGGGGTTCCCCCTCCGCCCCAGGAACCGGGGAACAGGGAGAGACCTGGTCAAAGTAATGTTCCAGGTCCTCCAATTCCCCCAGCTCCACAGTAGGGGGCGAGGGTTGTTGTTCTTCTCCCTCCCCGCCGCCACCCCCCAGCCCAGCGTGAACGGATTCCATAAAATTGGCATTTTCAGAGTCGAGCGACTCCCGGGGGAAGTTGGGTATTGGCTGGGCGGGCTCAGGTTCGGCCTTTTCGGCCTCGCCCGCCTCAGTCCCCGGGACGCCCAGCCCGGCGGCTACGCATTCCTCCGCGGTCCCCACGACAGGCAGATCTTCCATGCCATCCCCAGGAGGCAGCGGCTGGGCAGCCTCGACTGCCTCACCCTCCCCGGGGACAGACTCTTCGCGCCTGCAGCGCAATTTGGGAGCGCTGGTGGGGGACGCGGGACACGCGGCGGGCACCGACTCCTCCGCGGAGGGATGTTGTTCCCCCTCCGCCTCATTGGGGCGGTGCCTCTTTTTGTTCCTGGGGGTGCGCGAAGGCAGGGAGACCTCTATGTCTGTCGAGGCCTCCCGCTCCGCCCCCCCCTTTTCCTTTTCTTGCCCGCGCCTGGGCCCCTCCGCGGTATTGGTCAAGGGCTCAGGCACGGGCTCAGGGCACCCCGCGCTCGCCGGTGACTGGGTTGGGCTGAGCGCGGTGGTCAAATTGTCTGGCGCACCGAGGGGACCCGCCTCTGGATGTTTTGTCTTCTTCCGCGCCTTCCTTCCGGTCGGACGCTCTCCCTCCCCCCCGCCGGAGGCCCTGAAAACAAAGGCCTCCGACGATGCCCGCGCACCCATGGCTCCCGGCACGCGGACGCAGCTAGGGGGAGGGGTGGCGGCGGCGCCAGCCTTGGCCGCCTTCGGTGGTTTGGCTGCCTTGGAGGCGGGGCAGTTCTTGCGAACGTGCCCCACCTCCTTGCAGGCATGGCACCGCACGCCGTCCGACGTCCAGAAGACGCGGTAGGCAGTCCCCTCGTGCACCACATTAAATGATCCCTCCGTCGTCTCCTCCCGCGCCAGCCGGACAAAGAGCTGGCGGCGGAAGGAGAACACGTGGCGCAGGCTGTTCTCCCTGAGGCCGAGCGGTATGGGGTTGATCCCCGACCTTACCTCCCCCAGTTGGTGTAGGTGAGGGAGGAGGAGCTCAGCGGAAACAAAGGGCGGGACGTTTGACACGATGACCCTCTGCGCGGTGGCCTCGAGAGGGTCCACCGGCAGGAACGTCCCGCCCACCGTGAGCCCCTTTTCAAGGGCCAGGGACACCGCCCGCTCCGACCCCAGGAAGAACACGGCCTTCCCAGACATCTTGGAGGCTGCGACAATGGCCAAGGGGCCGACTACCCCAGCCATCGCCCGCACGCACTCCTCGATGCTCATTGTGGGGTGAGTGTAGCTCTTGACCCCGTGTTTCCTGGTTATAAGTGTAAAAGGTGGCAATGCAGCGGGTGGCGCAGGAGGTGCCGTGGATGTGGAAACCGCCTGCGCATACGTCCTTGCTGGCCCTGCCACCGGCGTGGATGGGGTCGCCATCACGGGGTCCCTTTAAGGGCTACACCCACCCCAAAGTCACAGGCCTTAATGGTCTTAATTAGGCCTCGTATATAAACTGAGCAGAGGAGCCCTTAACGAGGCACCTCTCCCCTAGTTGGTAATTGGGGAGGGGCCTTGCTCCCTCTGCTCAGTTGTCTTAATTGTTTTTTTTATTAATTTGGAAGAAAGAGGCCTCAGAGAGAGAGGGGAGAAACAGAGTAGCAGAGAAAGAGAGAGGGGGGTGGGAAGGGGGGGGGGCTGCGAGGGCAGGTCTTTAATAGGGTGATTAATGAAAATCTTCAGCCTGGTAGCTCCAGCTATCCCAGGCTAGGCAAATGTGGGGGGGTGGGGGGGGGTTCCAATTGTGGGGGGGGCCTAGTTGTAAGCACGGCCCCCACGCACACTACCACACACACACACACCCCCCGCGATGTTCCGGCCCTCAGTGGTCTTCTTTCCTCCCCCCACCGATACAACAAAGTCTTTTGGGAAATGCACCCACACCCACCTGTATAAATGTAGAGTCTCCCTCCTTCCACACTGGATGTTGTTGTGGTTTTTCCCCCTCTCTCCAACTCCTTGCAGAATGGTAAAAAAGTTGAAATGTTTTCTGTTCTCCTCCTCTCCCTCTGGGTAAAAGTTGGTGGTGAAGCCCCTTCCTTCCTTCTCTTCCTGGGCTGGTCTCAGGGCTCTCCAGGCAGGAGCTCAAGTTGATAGCAGCTCCTCTCACTGCTCACAGCTCCAACTGTGCAGGACACGCCTCCACTGCTCTACCATTGGTTCCTTGTGCATGAAACTCTTTTTGGAGTTCACCTGCAAAACATAAAACATTAAACGGTGCCACCCGACCTGGGTGACACTCCAGACATTTACAAGGCCCTTTTTTTTCCCCCCTTTTTTTTTTGTGTTTTTCTTTTTTTTTTGGGGCACTAAAATCACAATTTTTCCCCAGTGCCCCCTATAAAAGGGAAGGGGGACACTAAAACCACCGGCAATTAAGACAAATTAAACTTAAAAAACGTAAAGTCAAATTAAAATTTGGTTGCCGGCGTGATGATGCACTCCAGTCCCTCCGGTGCCCACCTCTCGCGGAAGGCCGCGAGCGTACCGGTGGACACCGCGTGCTCCATCTCCAAGGACACCCTGGACCGGATGTAAGAGCGGAAGAGAGGCAGGCAGTCAGGTTGAACGACCCCCTCGACCGCCCGCTGCCTGGACCGGCTGATGGCACCCTTGGCCGTGCCCAGGAGCAGTCCTACGAGGAGGCCTTCGGACCTACCCGCTCCCCTCCGCACAGGGTGCCCAAAGATCAGGAGTGTGGGACTGAAGTGCAGCCAGAATTTCAGGAGCAGCCCCTTCAAATAATGGAACAGGGGCTGCAACCTTGTGCACTCAATAAAAACATGGAACACGGACTCCTCCAGACCGCAGAAATTGCAGGCGGCCTGGGAGTCCGTGAACCGGCTTAAAAATTTGTTGCACGGCACTGCTCCGTGCACCACCCTCCAGGCCAAGTCCCCGATGAATAGTGGGAGGACCCCTGCGTAGAGTGCCCTCCATCGGGGACCCCCGCCTCCTCCGGACGGCAAGATGGTACGCCATGGCGTGTCCGGACGGCCAGCGAGGATGGCAAAGTTGAGGGTGTGCAGGAGCAGCCCATACAGGAAACCCCTCCGATGAATCCCAAAAAGTTAGTTTGCAGGTGCAGCAGGTAATCAGGAAGGCGAATGGAATGTTGGCCTTCATTGCGGGAGGGATGGAGTACAAAAGCAGGGAGGTCCTGCTGCAACTGTACAGGGTATTGGTGAGGCTGCACCTGGAGTACTGCGTGCAGTTTTGGTCACCTTACTTAAGGAAGGATATACTAGCTTTGGAGGGGGTACAGAGACAATTCACTAGGCTGATTCCGGAGATGAGGGCGTTACCTTATGATGATAGATTGAGTAGACTGGGTCTTTACTCATTGGAGTTCAGAAGAATGAGGGGTGATCTTATAGAAACATTAAAAATAATGAAAGGGATCGTCAAGATAGAGGCAGAGAGGTTGTTTCCACTGGTCGGGGAGACTAGAACTAGGGGGCACAGCCTCAAAATACGGGGGAGCCAATTTAAAACCGAGTTGAGAAGGAATTTCTTCTCCCAGAGGGTTGTGAATCTGTGGAATTCTCTGCCCAAGGAAGCAGTTGAGGCTAGCTCATTGAATGTATTCAAAGCACAGATAGATAGATTTTTAACCAATAAGGGAATTAAGGGTTATGGGGAGCGGGTGGGTAAGTGGAGCTGAGTCCATGGCCAGATCAGCCATGATCTTGTTTAATGGCGGAGCAGGCTCGAGGGGCTAGATGGCCTACTCCTGTTCCTAATTCTTATGTTCTTATGTTCTCCTCCTTTATCACGCTCCTTAAAACCTACTATCCCAATATCTCATGTGGCCTGGTGTCAAATTTTGTCTGATAAAACTTGTGTGAAGCACCTCGGGATGTTTTATTGCATTAAAGGTGTTATATGAATACAAGTTGTTGTACTGTTTCACTTAGTTACATTTTAAATGTTTTGAATCACCTTTATTACTCAGGGTTTTGTCAGTTTCCCACCAGAGTTATGGTAGGAGCTCTGTGGAATTCCGCCAGAATTTCTGCCCCAGCATTTAAAGTCACTATTTTATTTTTTAATTGTTTTCAAATTTTCTGTGCAAAACTGTAACACCGTGTCTACAAATGATTTGAAGCTTGGGACAGAACCAAATCTGTCTAATTTTGCAGAAGAAATTGGGAGGGACTTCAATAGGCAACCCAAATACAAAGAGATTTGGATAGGTTGAGACGGTAGGCTGTACTGAAGCAAGGATATCCAAGCATTGGAGGAAATAGCAAAAAGGGCAACCAAACTGATATCGAGTTAAGGCATCAAAGCTGTGAGGAGATGTTGAAGAGGCTGGGATTGTATATTCTGCAGAAATCATTCCAGTATTCAACATCACGGGTCTGGATCTTTGGCTAATTTGTGCCTCGTTTAGCGCCCCAACAGTTAAATGCTGTTTTTGGGCAGGATGCTGGACGTCCAGGATTTAGTGCCCGACTAGAAGATTCGCCTATCGGATTGCGCCAGTGCAAAAACTTACCGCCCTGTCCTCCATTTTCAGCATGATTATGACGTCAATCGTTGTGCAAGGCTGCGCTAGTGCCCCCCATATGGAACTTTCGGCCTTCGCGCCTCATTTAATGCCCGCCACAGGAAACGCCTGAAAAAAACAGGTGGTCCCAGGGTGCAGCAGGTACTATTGGCAGCATATTTAAATGGAGGCCGCTGGATCTTATATCGCAGTCGTCAGTGACCGTTACGGTTGCGCGCAGAATGCTGCGTGAGACTTTGAATTGCAATCACCACTTTTATGTGCCGTGACACTTTGCTTACAAGGTCAGTGAGAGATTTCAATGGGGGCAATACTAGTTTGCCAGCGTATCATGCTGGTTGCTATTGGCAGGTGGCTTCAAGCTGGAAGAAGGGTTCTTGGCCATGTTGTGCCACGGATTCGAAGAGGTCGCAGATGTATGTGGAGGAGGCCTTACCACCCACAGGTTTACAGGGAACATTGCTCATAACTCTACATCTCTGAGGTGCAGTGTGTTAGAAGGTTGCACTTCCGAAAATAAGTGCTGACAGAGAAATGCCAGCTCCTACAGGCCGACCTACAGCCTACCAGTGCCAACAGGACTGTGCTGCTTGTCGAGGTGAAGGTGACTGTGAGAAGGTGACTGTGGTGATGGCCTTCGATGCCTCTGGCTCCTTCCAGGCAGCAGCAGGGGACAAATGCAGCATCTCTCAGCACGCTGCACATAGCTGCATTCGACAGGTTACAAGGGCACTGTATGCATACATAATCGACTTCATAAAGTTCCCAATGAGCTGGAACAGCTAGAATGAGAGGGTTTTAGGGTTTGGACGATTTTCAGGCTTCCCCAAGGTTCAAGGTGCCATTGACTGCATAGATGTTGCCTTGCGAGCACCAACATAGAATGCAGAGGTCTTCTGAAACCGAAAGGGATATCATTCACTAAACATACAGCTGGACTGCGATCACACGCAGCACATCCTCACAGTGAATGCCCGCTATCCAGGGAGCACACATCATGCTTTCATCTTGTGTGAAACAAATGTTTCAGTGACAAAGACAGGGCCAGAGCTGGCTGATTGGGGACAAAGGATATGGCCTGACCACCTGGCTCATTATCCCCCTCCAGAACCCCGCCACAGAAGCCGATACCTGGACTGCTCTGGAGGCAGCCTTCAATACATCCCTCAACAGGTCTCCGAATCAATTGTCGTGTGCTGCATGCTGCACAACTTAGCCATCATGAGGGGCCAGGCATTGCCAGTGGGTATTGCAAGACCACCTCAGGAGGATGAGGAGCCTCACAAAGAAGTCATTGCGGTGCTACCACAACCACAGGAAGGCAGCATGGAGATGTGGCCGCAGCAAGAGCCTTACGTCGGCAGCTCATCACTGACCGATTTGCTTGAATGGGGGATAGAAACGTCGAAAATAGGTGCAGAAGTAGGCCATCCGGCCCTTCGAGCCTGCACCACCATTCAATAAGATCATGGCTGATCATTCCTTTAGTACCCCGTTCCTGCTTTCTCTCCATACCCCTTGATCCCTTTAGCCGCAAGGGCCATATCTAAGTCCCTCTTGAATATATCCAATGAACTGGCATCAACAACTCTCTGCAGCAGGGAATTCCACAGGTTAACAACTCTCTGAGTGAAGTCCTAAATGGCTTACCCCTTATCCTAAGACTATGTCCCCTGGTTCTGGACTTCCCCAACAACGGGAACATTCTTCCCGCATCTAACCTGTCCAGTCCCGTCAGAATTTTATATGTTTCTATGAGATCCCCTCTCATCCTTCTAAACTCCAGTGAATACAGGCCCAGTCGATCCAGTCTCTCCTCATATGTCAGTCCTGCCATCCCAGGAATCAGTCTGGTGAACCTTCGGTGGACTCCCTCAATAGCAAGAACGTCCTTCCTCAGATTAGGAGACCAAAACTGAACACAATATTCCAGGTGGGGCCTCACCAAGGCCCTGTACAACTGCAGTAAGACTTCCCTGCTCCTATACTCAAATCCCCTTGCTATGAAGGCCAATACACCATTTGCCTTCTTCACTGCCTGCTGTACCTGCATGCCAACCTTCAATGACTGATGAATCATGACACCCAGGTCTCGCTGCACCTCCCCTTTTCCTAATCTGCCACCATTCAGATAATATTCTGCCTGTGTGTTTTTGCCCCCAAAGTGGATAACCTCACATTTATCCACATTATACTGCACCTTTGCAGCGTTGACTCACTACTCTAGGCCACCATGACAGCTAATCCACACTGAATTCTGCAATGAGACACAAGCCACCAATGGCAAAGATCAAATAAACATTTTTATAAATATTAACCCCAAAGCCCCAAACTATATAATGGTTAAAGTTAAAGTAATTAAAAACAAAGCTGCTTCTTGCAGTGAAGAAAATGTAAATAAACATCAAACTGCATCATCCAGTCAACAAAATATAAATAAATACGAAACTGCTTCCTGCAGCAAGACAATTCAAGATGATTTAATTGTTAAAACACAACTATTTACAATTCTATATACATCCATTAACACAAACTTGTGCCAGCCCTTAATGGCACTTAGCCACACTTGTCCCCCCCTTCCCTTCAACCCCCTCCCATGCCTGCTGCTTCTCCTCAATGAGGCCTCAGTGCCTACAGCAAGGCTGCTAGAGGGCTGCTCATAGCCTGGAAGGCCCGCCTGTGGATTGCTGTGCCTCATCATTGGCGGGAGCAGTCACTGATGGCTGGGGTGTCAACCATGTATGGTGCATGATTGACGAGTCAGTGGTGGGAGCTGGAATGCTGTCATCCTGAGGAAGCACCTACCATTTCCTGGGAGCCACTGACACTCCAATGGGACTGGGCCTCAGTATCCGGAGCACGATGTGTCTCCAAAATTTGCTGACCTGCTTTGGCACCATCCCTTCCCCATTGGACAGTGGGGAATGCAGAGAATATGGTAGCAGACATCGACTGCATCACTTGACCAAGCTGAAGGATAGCTGTGCCTGCGATGTGCCTGAGTCTGTGAAGTGATCAAGGGCACCCGCCACACACACTGGAATGCCACTGTCGCTGCTCAAGGCCACCAGCCTCTGTGTGTGGGCAATGATGACCTCGCTGGATTCCCGAGTCGCACTGACAATCTGTGATGCTGCCTCCGCAACATTCGTAGTAAGCTTGTCGATGCCCTATGGGATCTGTCCCAATACATCCATCAGCATTCCTGTGGTGTTCCTGGACATTTCCACCAAATCCAGTTCCATGTCTGCCTGTCGTTGAGCAGACCGACTTTGCCGACTCAACCTTTGGAGAGCTGGCCTGCGAGATTCCCCGCTCACACTGCATTTGCTATCGGCAACTGGGGCCAGGAGCCTCCGACTCCTCAAACCCCGGAAAATCAGCATCGTCCCCAGATGTAGTGAGGCCAGACGGGACAACTGGTGGGCTTTGAGGCTCATGGCAGAGCACTCTCTTCCCCTCTCTCATCGTCTCCCCCATGGCCAGATGTAGATGGCTCCCTTGAAGGATATGCACTTGTGGCTGGTCATCTGCAAGTAGAAAACAACTGAGGTGTGGTTAGCAGCAGGGGAGGGGGCAGGGTGATATGAAGAAGGTGGCATTGCACATATTCATTTGAAGGCCCGCCACCACTTCATTATCTGTCTACATTCAGTCTTGTTCATTGCTCTATCCATTTACATACCCTCAGTACCCGAAGGGGGCTCAGCATTGTCCCTGGCAACTGTCCGAGCTGGTACACCTATGAGGGCCAACACCCGTTCCTCGACATCAGTGAGTGGTAACTATTCGGGCAGTCCCCTGCCTGTGCGCAGCTGCTCCCTCCTGTTGTGGGAGTGCTTTGACTGCAAAGAGAAAAATAGGAAGGATTCAGAAAGGGTTTCTGTCCTGTTGTGGCACATATGCCTACCATAATATGCCTCGTATAATACGTGATACTGTGTGCATGTTCTAGTGGCTTCTGTTCAATCTGTTTGGATGTTGCATGTGCTTCATGAGAAATTGTTAGGAGGTTATTGGGATGTAAAAGGGGACTGTAGGTGATCTTTCTGAAAGGCACAGCAACAGGGGGGAGTGTATTGTGAGGAAGGATGTAAATGATTGAGTTTATGTGCCTGGATCATTAGAAGCCAATGGGTGCAGAAGTAAGCCTTCATCTTTCTTATGCATTGTGAAAGCCACCCACCTACGGTTGAGAGGGACCATATGCATGAAAAACTTCAGATAGTGTGTGTGTGAGATTCATGTTTGAAGTCATGGAGGCATACACAACTGCAAATGGTACTCATCCCAATGACTCTGGTAAGGTCATTGACCTTTTTACGACACTGTGTG
The DNA here is from genome assembly GCF_044704955.1 of Pristiophorus japonicus. Classification (NCBI taxonomy): domain Eukaryota; kingdom Metazoa; phylum Chordata; class Chondrichthyes; family Pristiophoridae; genus Pristiophorus; species Pristiophorus japonicus. Next base: position 190,888,889 of record NC_091982.1, on the reverse strand, counting down.
GCAGTTCTGGGCACAGTGTCTGCAGCAGACACCTCCTGTGCAATGTCCTTCCACAGTCTCTTAAACACAGGTGGGAGTGGTCTGGCTCCCCCAGCAAGATAGAGTGAGGACCACCTACTCTCCACTGCATTGGACTAAGGCCTCACTCGCCTCATTGCTGAAACGCCTGGCACACTGCCTTTTCTCCTGCTCCTCTATCTCTGAAAAAGTGGCTGAAGTGGGGCGGTTTATATGCGCAGGAAGCTGCCATGCCCTGCATTAACGTTTGCGACCGGGAGAAAAAACTGCACATGCGCAAAATGGCCGCCTCCTTTAATGACGCAAGTTTTGGCTCGGGCACACAAGGTCCATTGTGCAATGCCTGACTTAACGCCAATGCTCCTGCAATTTAGTTTTTCACCAAAACTTCCAGTCAAAGGCGTAAACTATTTTTAGGTGCTAACTTTAACGCCCTGAAATCCAAAAAGCCCAAAATCCAGCCCATTGAGTCTTGATAATGTGTTTGGGTTTGACAAAAACTCCAGAATGCAGGACATGGATTCCAGATTTGAAGAGGGAAGATGCACAAACAGTTTAAATTGAATTACTTTCGCAAAGGGTGGTGAATGTGTTGAATGGATTGGCAGGGAGGCAGTGAAGGCAGACAGTGAAAATATTTAAAGGATAATGGATAGATATTTGAAGGAATGAATGATTCGAATATATTATTTTTTTGGATTGACCAGATCTACTGCAGTCTTTTTGCATCCTGTAATTTCCTCTGTTTTCCCATTGTCTGCAAAATCCTTGAGATGGCAATCAAATACTTTATCAATCTTTACAATAAACTAATAAAATACAATTGGGGCCCAGATAAGCCTAGCTTCTAGTTAACCTTTACTATGCTGGAGCTGACAGCCTAATTTAAATTGTGATATGAATTATTCTCCTTGTCATCGAAACCTCTCTGGACTGGACTGGCATACCACTTGCTCTGAACCTGCCGCTAGGCCAAAGGGCGCAAGATATACAAGTGCAACAATAGAAACATATTTCTGTTACCGTCAGAGGGAAACTACCCTTTTGCTGGTTGAAACAATGCCCAGTTGAAAACAGCATTTGTATTTTAGTGTTGCACATATACTAAAACAATTATTGGTTGCTTTAAGCCAAGACATACGGCTGGATTCCCTGTTTCATGGCAGTGTTCCAAGAAATGATTACAGGGTAGTCTTCTCTATAACCCAACTAATTTCTTCCAATACATTTTACATCCAGCAGATCATGCTGGAGGTTATTTTGTAACAAAGAAGGTTGTTAACCTGACATGGGGAACTGGCTAGGTACAATGGGAAAGTTGCCATTCCACTCCCATCAGACACAAGCACCCCACTCCACGGATGTCAACCCAATATTCAGAGGCCAGAGCTCTGGGGATCAATATTAATGCAGAGGTAGGATCTGAGTGTGGGAAGATCGATAGCGGGTGCGAAACACGGAAGATTCTGGGACTGTCTGATTTCAACATGGATGCCTCATTATAACTTTATTTCAAGGTTTCATGTCTCCAATGTTTGTGAGCATGTGTGATGCGCACTCGCATGGCTGAATTTCACTGTGACCATTTAAAAGGCCAATGCACAGATGAAATACGGAGGAGTTGAGGGAATTGCATGAGCCAAATAAAAGTTGAAATGGAATCAGGAAGGGCAAAGGCTGCAGCCTGCTTTAATGTGGTGTCGCTTGGTGTACTGCTGCAGTAAGGGTGAGAAAAGAAGTCTTATTTCCCAGTGATGGGAAAAAAAAACCTGCTGCTATAACAAAGAAGATGGCTGAAGAGGTGAGTAGCAGGAGCGTTGTGCTCGGGGCATGGATTCAGTGCAGGAAGCGTTTTGATAACTTAACCAGGTCAGGAAAGTTGAGCACAGTTGCAGATTCATCTAAATCCTGTAGTGCACCCCCCACCCCCACTCTATCTTGTCAAGCATATTCCATCATATCACTCCTCACACCCACTTAGGTTACAGCCGCATCCATTGTTCCATGTCAATGCACTTCCTCACCGCCCCCTTCCTCCACCCACCATTGTTACTCACCCCAACCCTTATGTAACGTGATACCACCTCAGTCAGCTCACTTGATTCTCAGACTTCGCTGCAGCATGGTGACACACTAAATATCTCCGACCCACATCTCATACAAGACTAAGTCATGTTGACTTGATTTCAGCACCAAATGAAATATGAACACCTTAATCATGTGAATTTCAGCATTTTTACATTCCCAAGACTAAATCACACCCATCTCTTCTCTCCTTCAGGACTATACCAAGAAGAGGAGCAGCTCATGCCCTTTGCTGACAATTATTCCTCAAAGGAGCTGATTCCTTCTGAGGGTGCACCATCACAGGACACGTGCTTACCAGGCACCAGCGCAGAAACGATCACTTCAGTGGGTCCTCTTGGACAGAGAAGTGGGATGTCACCTGGTGATTTGTATGCCACAAGTGAGCATGAGCAGAGAGTGGTGGCAGGGACATCTGTGGAGGGTTTGTGTCTGAGGGTGCAGTCCTTTCCAAGCTCTGCTCAGCTAGGCAGAGATACTGTATCCCGGTGGCCATGAATGAAAAGGAGAATGTTAAGGGGCCAACAGCAAATGTGCGAGGTACTGACAGTCCTGCCAGGCACACTCACCATGATGTTCCAGAGGATCGAACATTTGCAGAATGATGTCACAGGCCATTGTGAGGATGCCTTCCATGGAGAGAATGGCCTCCTCTGTGGAACTTGAATCGTGGCAGACAAAGCAGTTCTTGGGCCCTGATGATGGCTATGCAAACTATGCATGCCAACATTTCTGCTGCTTTAAACAGGATGACAGATACATTAGCCACAGCCTTACAAGGCGTCACTGAACTTCATCAAGCTGCTCTCCCCTAAAGAGGCAGGAGTGATGTGCACCTGGCCCAGGAGAGGGCTGATGGCGAAAGGGGATATGGAAATGGTAACTCCTCCAAAGCATTTCCACCTCTCACCCATTGCTTCCCCCCACAGTACCCAACATGCTGCCTCCTCTCCCACTGGCCCAGTCTACTCCTGCACATGTGCAGGTAGAGCAGTCTTTGGTCATAGTCCGTGTGTATCTCAAAAGAGATCAGAGCAGCCTGGCTCTTCCTCTGCTGAAACCACAGGGGTTGCACCATGTAGGAGTGCCAGGGAAAGAAAAATAAAAGTTTTGTAGTTCACTGAGGGGTATGCACATGGTGTTTATGAAAATGTCTTGTTAGTATCTTTAATTTCTTAATTCACATAAACTTTATTAATTTGCACCACTTTCCTGCATTCACCATTCTTACATGGCGAGTGCCATCTCAGGGTTTCAGTTGCTTGGTGATGAATGTGAAGACATGAATTGACTGAGACCAACTGGTGCATGTGCAATGGTTGGATGGTTGGTTACAAGACAGCTTTGTGTAAGTAGGGGTGTGGGGTTGTGGTGGGGAGATGGCTGGTTAAGTTATAGTTACTTTGGTCCAGTGTGAATGACGAACTGAACCTTTGAGCTATTAGGGCATCCCTGGCATTCTGAGCAGCAACGTGATCGTCTGGTCTGGCATTGGGGACCCCATCTTCCTCCCTCCTCCACTTTGTCCTCCTCCTCTTCATTGGAATCCTCATCAGATGATGAGGGCTGAATGGCTTATTCCTCCTGCACCTCTAGTCCTTGCAGTTGCGCTATGTTGTATAGAACACAGCACACTACGATTATCCTGGAGACCCTTGCTAGTCAGTTCTGAAGTATGCCTCCAGATCTGTCCAAGCACCTGAAATGCATCTTGAGCATGCCGATGGCTTGTTGGATGCCACATCTGGTTGTCATACGAATCACGTTGTCGTGCTCTTGGTGTTCATTGGTGGGGTACCTCAGAGGTGCATCAGCCAGGATTGAAGGGGGTATCCTTTGTCACCTAGCAGCGACCTCTTAAGGCTGGTTCCAGGTATGAACAGGTCGGGGATGTTGGACTGCCACTGTATGAAAGCATCATGGCAGCTCCCTGGTCTAAAGGCCTGCATGACTCTTTTCTTGTGGTTGCATACCAGCTGAAAATTGATGGAATGGATTCCCGCGTGTGTGCAATCGATGGCACCCTGCACCTGTGGGAAGCCAGAAAGAGAAGCAAATTCAAGTGCTCGCTCATTCTGGCTATTCTCATCTAGGGACGTTTACATAACTCCCAGCCGTATGCATTTATGTGCAGCCGATTGCAAGACCTTCAATATGTCTCCAGTAGTGCATGGAAGGAACCAGACGCAAAAAATTTGAGGGCAATTCTGACTTTCACAGTCACTGGTAATGCGTGAGCACCAGGTCCAAAAGATAGCTGGTCTTCTTCTAGGAGGCTGCAGATGTCTGCGACTATTCCACATGAAATTTTAGCCCTTGTCTGTACTTGCCAGGCTTTCTGAAACGCGGCTCGAAGCTATTGCCTTCCTATTCATAGACAGGAATACCATCACTGAGCCAAGGTTCATTCCATTACACTGTGGTAGTGAATTAGAAATAAATGAATATTGAAACTTAGCGCAAACATGTCTTTTTATTTGCTTTTCTCGCATCAAATAGCTGTTTCTGTTATGCCTATGATATAATAAGCATGCTGTTTTCTTAAGCCTAACATTTCACTATAAATCCTTTAATCTGCTGAATTATTTCGACATAAACCTGCAGTAATGATGTTGTAAATAAATATGATGATTTTCTGTGAACCTTTGGCTGTCAAATCATCTCACAAATCCAGAACAGAATTAAAAAGTGGTGTGTCAGCCCAAGGCAATAAGAATAAACAAACTATTAATAAAATATCACCTAGTATATTTTACAAAAGTAACTAGCAGCAGAGAGAGATATTTCAGGCTGCAGTCTCATCTCAGGATCCAGATAATGTTCCTAAATCTCTCAAACCCACCCCTCATGTTTCTGATATCCAACCCCTCAGTCAGATTACAGAATGTGTAGTTCACTCCTGACTATCCGTTTCTGTATCTCTTTTGGCTCTGCAACTATTGAGAGTTTACAAAAAATGATGTTTAATTTTCTAATTTTATCGTTAAGACAAGTAACGTATTTTATCTTTTGTTGAAGCTAGATAACTTAAATAAAGGCACCTTGTGCTATGGCTCTTTTTGCACATTTCCGAAGTGGGGGCGGGGTGGAAAGGAAAGAAATTCTGGCTCATCAAAGAACCTTTAGTGTAGGTTGTGCATTGGAGAAGCAAAGAGTGCTGCTATTAAGTGAGGAGCTGAGTGAACAGCACACCAAGTTTAATATGCTGCCGACAAGCTGCTCAAAGATTCTCAATTATGACTACCATATGTGGCAAAATAAATATCAGGCAGAGCAGTTACATTATACATTCTCTTTAATCCAGCTGTACCTCAGAAGTAATGTAAAACAGCTATGAAATCACTGATGATTGACAGTTTAAAGGTACTCATCTACTTAAATGTAACTTCACAGAACAACACTGTGCCTTAAACTGAAATGGGTTTCCACTAGTTTCACAAGCTTTAATCTGATTTATGAATAAATTTGTTTTTATTCATACTCACATAACTGGATCTTTCTTCAGCATTAAATGTTCTTTCCCTAAAGTCCTTTGTAATGACTAGAAACTGACCTTTATTTCCAACTAATTGCCCATTGGTACCAAATTACCACTCTTTGGGCCCAAATTTCCCCAACCCCGTTTTCCGGCACACTCTCCTGAGATGCGGCAACTTTGTGCACTCAAAACGGCGCCAAAAAACTTACTAACAATTCTGGCCGCTCTGCTGTGTGTCCCGGGTCCTGGCGCGCCGTTTCTCGTGAAGTGGGGGGCGGAGCTATAGCCCCGTGCCGAAAACAGTGCCGGCTGCTGCACGCATGCGCAGTGGAGTCTGCGCGCATGCGCAGTAGCTCCTTGCCTTCCCAGCGTGTCCTGCAGGCTGTGAGCGGGACCCGATGCTCACTGCCCTGATCCCTGGCCAAAGGGACGACCCGATGTTCGCCGCCCCGATCCCTGGCCGAGTGGCCTGCCGCACAGGACGGCCGCTGCCTTTCCGCGCTGAGGGCTACAAGAAACAGGTTGGTGCGAGGAAACTTTTGATCAGAGGGGAAAGGTGGGGGGGGGGGGGGGAAGAATTTTGATGGGGAAGAATTTTGATGGGGGGGGAAGAGTTTTGATTGGGTGGGGGGGGGGGGCGGTGGGGAGGAGGAGGAGAGTTTCTTTAAATGATTTAGAAAAAGACTCTGTCAATGGCACAATGCAACTGGCTGTTAAGAAGTGAGAATGACCAGAGAAAACTTCCCTTAGGTTTGGTCTCTCACTACCAGCAAATATCTGGTTATGGCTTTTGTTTTGGTAGTAATCATGATTTGGGTCAATTTTTTTAAAATCCCACCAATTCTTAGTGAACAACTGCATGGATGCCCGTGGATACCCTGTTGGGAACATTCCATTAGCACCCACGGGTGCCTTATTGGGAAGTGACAGCATGGGCACCCTCAGGTACCTTGCACAAGTGACTATCGTTCATAGCCCTGCTAGCAAAATATTTGATTCATAAATGGTTTTATGAAACCCTTTGTCTTCTGATATAAATGATATTAAAAAGTGTATATTTTATGAAGCTTTATATAGTGGAATGTGTAAATTATGCAAAAGTTACAGTACAAGATCTGTGTTAATTGTTGTGAAGGTGTTTAGTGCTTTGCAAGATCCTCTAACTTCCCTTTCCACTGCCCCACCCCACTCCCCGCCCCCTTTAAAAAAAAAATAAACGAAAAAAAATCCTAACTCACTTGTACTGCCGCAAATTAAATGTGCAGAATGGGGATTATTAAGATACTCCAGAAAAATCAAGTTGCTCCAAAAAAACCGGAGCAACTCCTGGACAAATTTGGGCCCTTTGAACCAGGAACTATTGCAACTTTATTGTTATTTATTATACATTTGATTCAATTTTATTCGATATCAGCTCTTCGATTATATTGAGCAACATTTTCCTCTGAGAGTTTTTTCAGCTTTCTGCTGAGGTACACTTGGAACCATTTGAAGACAAGTGTGGAGAAATGGATTTGCACCCCTTTCCCATTCACCTATGGTGGCCGTGCCTTCAGCCTTCTCGGCCAACACTTTGGAATTCCCTCCCTAAGCCCCTCCACCTCTTTAATCCTTTCAGGCTTTCCTTAAAAACTATCTTTAACCAAGCTTTTAGTCACCCCTCCTAATATCTCCTTCTTTGACGGCATCCATCTTTATCTCATTACATCTATGCGAAGGACCTTGGGATGTTTTACTACATTATAGGTGCTAAAGAAATGCAAATTGTTGTTGTTACCATAGAGAGAGGCAGAGGAGAGACTAGGTGCTTCCACATGTAGAGATTGAAAGGCTGACCTCATGTAAAGAACGAAAGGCTGAATCATACTATTTGTAAATGTAAATACTCTTTTGACAGTAGATGTGTGTAGAACATATAGTTACCTCCAAGCTATAAGAATGACATTTTCTGACATGATAGCAACTCCAATCAACATGCTCATTGAAATAATAATAGAAGCAATTTTTCCCACCAGCATGTCTTAGTGTTTTGACAAAGAGTCAAGACCTGAAATGTTAATCTTTTTCCTTTCTCCAAAGATGCTGACTGACCTGCTCAGTATTTACAACATGATCTATTTTTATTTCAGTTACCCAGCATCTGCAGAATTTTGCTTTTTGTGAATGAGCAGGTGTTGCATTTCCTGTGCTTGCATGGGTAGGTGCCAGGGAAATGAAGGAGGTAGTAGCATTGATGGAACAATGAACCAAGGTGTCACAGAGGGAACAGTCCCTTCAGAATGCTGAGAGGGGAAGAGAAGAGAAAATGGCCTGGAAATTTGGTTGCACCTCATCCATTTTCCAGGTGCTGAATAGGCACATAAGCATCCAATATGGCAGGCAGGAAGCACACCTTGATTATGAGCCAGGAGACTGCCGCCCACCATATTGGATAGGGCTTCTTTGTAGGCATCCACAGCGCCACCCAAACTATTTAAAGCAATGGATAACTTATGTAAGTAAGGCTGCTATGCTTGTTGGGCTACTCCAGGACCTGACTCGCCATGTGTTAAACTCGTCCAGCAACTTAAAAAAATGTGTTTATGAGATGTGGAGGTCGCTGGCAAGGCTAGCATTTATTGCCCATCCCTAATTGCCTTCAGAAGATGGTGTTGAGCTGCCTTCTTGAACTGCTGCAGTCCATGTGGTGAAGGTACTCCCACAGTGCTGTTAGGTAAGGAGTTCCAGGATTTTGACCCAGCGACGATGAAGGAGCGGTGATATACTTCCAAGTCAGGATGGTATGTGACTTGGAGAGGAATGTGGAAGTGGTGGTGTTCCCATGTGCCTGCTGCCCTTGTCATTCTACGTGGAAGAGGTCATGGGTTTGGGAGGTGTTGTCGAAGAAGCCTTGGCAACTTGCTGCAGTGCATCTTGTAGATGGTATACACTGCAGCCACGGTACGCCAGTGATGGAGGGAGTGACTGTTGAAGGTGGTGGATGGGGTGCCAATCAAGCGGGCTGCTTTGTCCTGGATGGTGTCGAACTTCTTGAACTCATGGCACTAACAAGCACAAACGAGCCCTCACCAGCGGTATTTAAAGGGATCATGCAATACATACAAGTTAGTTGACTTGTATGTCATTTCAGGCTGCCGGTTAACTTGTGGGTGTTATCTGACTCTGGAAAGTTCATTTTGACTACTGAAAATAAGCTTTTGCTGCTGTTACATTGTTGTTGGGTGCTTTATAAACAGTTCGTCTGCAGTCATGGGTGCCTTTGGGGTTGGAACAGCGAGGAAAACAGCAGAGAGCAGGAGCAATTGCGACAAGAGGGAGGAGGTGGTGAAGGACACTGTGTTGGAGGCAACATCCACAGCAGGTATTCAGGGAGCACTCCTCCTACATGAAGTTCTCAGAGGAGCAATGTCTCAAATGCCTTAGCTTCACGAAGAAGGCTGTCACCAAACTATGATACCTGCTGCAGCCACAACTCGAGAATCATACCATGGACAGCACTCCCTGTGGCTGTCAATGTCACGATAGCCCTTAACCTTTATGCCACGGGCTCATTTCAGGCTGCAACGGGGCGACATCGGTGATATATCACAGTTCCCAGTCCACCGCTGTATCAGGGAAGTCACCAAGGCTCTCCATAATCAGAAGGAATACCTATATCTAGTCTCCGTGGTCAAAGCGAAACAGTATGAGAGAGCATGTTCACCCATATGGCAGGCTTCCCCAGGGCACAGAGTGTCATAGTCTGTACCCACATTGATAATGGGGTGCAAACCCCTTTTTGTCCAGGGCGGCAGATGCGCCTCCCCTGCAATTGCCCCCTTCATTGTTAGGGCGATAATGGTTTTGTGCTGCGCCTCCCAATTAGCGCCTTGGGTCGGGGCACACATGGTGATGACGTAATCGCTGTGCGCGCCAACCACTTATCACCCCACGCCGACTCCTTTGCGCCCTGCTGGGGAAATTGCCCCATGGGACGAGAAGCTGTCTCAGGGCAATGCCAACGACAGCTTCATGAGGCACAAAGCTGCCGTACAGGGGCCGCTGGGGCACTCCTTAAAGAGGACGGCCTTTGCACGCGGCTACCATGTACTTTTGTCAGCCAACCTTTCAGTAGGCCCGACAGTAACCGTTGGTTCCTTGGGTGCTAGGCCGCTGGCCAGGCTGAAAAAGTCCCTGGTGGCCACCAAAGATAATGCAGAGTTCACAGCAGTCCTACCCTTTAAAAGAAGCGGAGGGGCATTGTGGCGTCCCACTATCGCCCTGAGAGTGCCTCAGAAATGAGACGGAATGCCTCAGACAGCGCTCTGCCTTGTTTCTGGGGCGCTTTGGCCCAATTCAGCGAGAGGGTCGGTACTTCCGACCTGGGCACAAAAAGGCCCGTGTTCGGAGGTTACCGCCCGCAACATTGGTAAGGGACAATTTCGCCCCCAGAGTGCTTACAGGAAGTAGGATGGGAAGAAGTAAAGTTAATTAAATTCTCTAGATCAAGGCAAGGGCAGAAAACAACAACACCAAGTTTTACTGCTAATTTTGCCTCCCTCTCTATCTTAATAAGCTCCATCACTTACTCTCCACTTCCTGGACTTCTCTCTTTCTGTCTCAGGGGATGGGCTTTCCACTGACATCTAATACAAGCCCACAGATTCCCATAACTACCTGGATTATACTTCTTGGCAGTCCATCCCATTTGTCATTTATACAAAAAAAATGCTTATTCTCTGACATATACTCTAAACTCAGGTTACAAGTATTCGCATTTTAAGCTGTGCATCTTCTAAAATACATCCTTTAAAATGTAGTTTCTGGATCCATTACATAAACTTAGTGTTGCATTGAGTCACATTTCCCTTCATCTCACCTCAGATTACTTAGTTTCTATGCATCATTACACTTCTCTGTGAGAGGAAAGCTGTGTGAGATTCACAACATTGGTCACTGCCACAGATGGTTTAGTACAAGGCCCCTGTTTGCACAGTTGACAAAAGGCCTTTTCATAAATATTAACTGTATGAAATTGCAGAATCCCACTAAGTCTGGAACTTGTGCCAACTATTCACTGTTATTGTATTTAAGTATTTTCTTTTTTCTAATTTATTATTCAGGTTTTGAGCTCATACTCCGGTACAGTACTGAAGAAGCATGCATTGTTAGAAATATTGGATGAGATGTTAAACCGAGGTCCCACCTGCCGAGTCTGGTGTTTTAGTTGGGTGTTAAAGATCAAGTTACACTATTTGAAGAAGAGCAGGGAGTTCTCCCGGGGTCCTAACCTACATTCCTTCCTCAACCAATAACATCAAAAATACCCACATTATTTTGTCATTCATAGAAGAAGGCCATTCAGCCCGTTGTGCCTGTGCCGGCTCTTTGAAAGAGCTGTCCAATTTAGTCCCAGAGCCCTGCAAATTTCTTCTCTTCTAGTACATGCCCAATTGCTTTCTGAAAGTTCCTATGGAATCTGATTCCACCACCCTTTCAGGTAGTGTATTCCAGATCTTGACAACCTTCTGTGTGAAAACATTTCTCCTCATTTCCCCTCTAGTTCTTTTGTCAATTATTTTTAAATCTGACATCTTTTTACCAACCCACTTGCCAGAGGAAACAGTTTCTCCCGCCTTGCTCTATCAAAACCCCTCATAATTTAGAATACCTCTATTAGGTCTTCCCTTAACCTTCTCTGCTCTAAGGAGAACAATTCCAGCTTCTCCAATCTCTTCACGTAACTGAAGTCCATCATCCTTGTAAACATCCTCTGTACCCTCTCTAAGGGTTTGACATCCTTCCGAAAGTGTGATGCCCAGAATTGTACACAATACACTAGCTGAGGCCTAGCCAGTGATTTTTAAAGGTTTAGCATGACTTCCTTGTTCTGTATTCAATGCCTCAGTTACAAAGCCAAGTATCACATACGCTTTCTTAATTTCCTTATGAATTTGCCCTGCAACCTTTAAAGATTTGTGAATATGCACCCCAGGTCCCTCTGCTCTTGCACCCCCTCAAAATAGTACCTATACTTGTCGTTGTTGTTTGTCGGTCATTTCTAACTGTCACAAAACACCTACAAGACAGCTGCCACACTTGCCTACAAAACAATAATCACGCTTTTAAAAGTAATTCTTCAGTACAACATTGAAGTGTCAGTCTAGATTATGTGTTCACCTCTCTGGAGTGGGGCAGAGTTGAGAGTACTACCACTGAGCCATGGCTGACATCTAAGCTATTCCTAAAACATCTAAGACACTAACACTCAGATTATCATATACTTTGCTTAGAGTTAATAATTAATATTATCATTCTTACAACAAAAATGTTTTAAGGAAAAGTAGAGCATTTTTCTTAAGATTACACATCCCGTGATCTGAAATTACTGTTGAGGTTATAATAATAAAGGTTATTCTCATACATAAAAGGTACATCACTTGACTATTATAAATCCATTTAATCTGTGCTGAAAATATTTAAGGGGGAAATCACAAACCAATGCACAAAAACAAAATAAAGATTTTCAGTTTGTCCACATTATGAGTTGCTCAGAACCACTATAAATCTTATTCACAAAGAAAATGGACCTTTGAGAAATAACCTTTGGCTAATAATACAGGAGTTCCTGCTCATGAATTCTCCTCTTTATTAGATAGGAAGTGGTATTGCTGTTAATCAGTGCCAAATTTGCATTTCCTAACTATAATATATTTGTATTGGTGCTTAACAGATTTCATTTTTGATCTATTTGCCTAAGGCGTTTTATTATTATACATGAATCCATCCTTAATGGACCACTGAGCACAAATTGCCAGCAGCTAGGACTCCATTAAAAATCACCCTGAGCCTCCAAGCAACTAACCACAAACTGCATTCAGTAAAACTGCACTTTCATAGCCACTGTTTATAGTGGAATATATACTGCAAGGTTTTTCTGAATATTGATTGTAAAATTGATTTTACATTTTTTTTTAATGGATGCTATGCCCAACAATGTTTCTCTGCCTCCTTCCTAGGCACAAACACAATGATTCCCGATTGTTTACAATTGAGCACAACAGCAGCAAGCTAATTACTTGTGATAGGGAATGTCATTTAGATTTTGTATGGTGTGTTACAGAAATGTAATTATATGCATTAGTATAATTATCCTATCAGTAAAATGACTCTCCAGTCTTAGCAGAAAAGGTATCATCAACTTAATATTAGAAACAAATTAGTGTGAGAGAAATTTTTCTGGGCCCATTTTTGTATTGAAAGGTTTCAAAACCTAGTTCAGCTTTCCTCTGATGCATCAACAGCCATCCAAGCAACAACCCCTTGCACAACAGTAACAACCAATGAGCACCCAGCCAACAAGCTTCACGACAACAAACTTGATAGCACTTTTATAGCTTGAATCACCAGAAGGCTCTTCTCCTACCTTGCTCTCCACAGTGCAGAGGTGATATGGCTGAATGCTCTTTCACTGGCAGTGAAGCAGAAAGAGCAGGGGACATAAAGGAGACCTGCATCAAATAAGCAGAGAATATAAATGAAGACAGTGGGCTGAATTTTCCCCAATTATCTGCGCCGTTTTTTTTAGCCTGCACCGTTTTTTTTGAGTAAATTTATATCTCCAAGTTTCCCCAAAGTTTCTGCACTAGTGCAATTCACTTAGGTCGGATTTTTTTAGGCTACGATTTTTTTTTACCTCATTGGGGGCGTAATCTGCCACCCACTCCAATTCTGGCCATTTAAGCAAGTTTGGCCAGCTCCGATTTACTCCAAATTTTCTTAGGATGGCATATGTGACCACTCTGGAAAAACCTTCTGGGCAGTTAACAAAATCGGTGCAGGTAAGAGAATCAGCACAGCAGATGTAGTTCCACGGCCTGGTCAGCAGCAGCAATGAGGGAGAGAGAGTGGGAGAGGAGAGAGGAGAGAGGAGAGGGAGGGGGGGGAAGGAGAGGAGAGAGGAGAGAGGGAAGAGGGGGGAGGCCTTTCAGCCAGGGCTAGCAGCAGCAACCGGCACCGGGAGGAGGGGGGCAGGGGGCGGGGAACGTAGGGAGGGATAGACTTTTAGCATAAACACTTTAATAGTTTAATGATGGAATGTTGCTGCAATGTGCAAGGTGCTTGTGCAGGTTGCTGTGAGCTGGCCAGAATGTGTTGTATGTTTCACTTTCCAGCCTCAGCCTGCAGTGTGTCCCTCGTTACCCTGGTAACCTGATGTTTTTGGTGCAGATCTTAGGCTCCACTCCTAAAGCTAAAGGACAGGCTAGGCGACGCCAAAATCAACAATTCAAATGGGGAAAGTTGGATGATTATTTTTGCATAGTTGGGCCTCCAAAAAATGAGCATAACTCTTCAAGTACGCCAAAAAATGGCATTGGGGAAAATTAAGTCCATAAGGTTGCAGGAGGTGGTGCAGGTCAGATGAACCATGCCTGTAGAGAGAATTGTAGAGCGGATGGGGATTTTGAAATGAATGTGTTGGAGACTAGGAGCCAGGGGAGGTCAGCAGGCTGCAGCCACATCTAGGCTTCACTGATACAGTAATTGTTAAATTACAACTGAAATAAGGCAGTCATTTGTCCTGAGAAGTGAAAACATAGAAGTACGCCTCATTCATTTGTCAGTAAATGATTTGAAGATCAATCCATTGTAAGTGTAAAATACATTCCACACACTATTATTCTCCATGATGACTTGCCACCACATTGATCTGCCTGCACTGCTCTCTCTGTGACCAGCACAATCAACCTATATGGCACTAGTACATTTTAGGCTACAGTACAGACATACATTTGTCAGATCACTGATGTACTTTAGAGGAGAGATGATGAATTTATCATCTTTGGTATCACAACAAGGCAGCACCAAGATAGGGCCATTACTGTTATGGGATATTAGCTTTCCAAGATCCAGGTGCAATCAATGGCACCCATAATGTTTTGCAAACTCCCACAGAAAACTCACTCAATAATCTCAACAGGAAGGGCTTCCACTCCCTCAATGTACAGATTGTGTGTGACAACATGCGGAGGAATCTGCACATCAACATCCGAAAAGCTGGAAATTGTCATGATGCAGTCATTCTTCACAATTCAGCATTGCTTGACATCTTCTGAGTCCACATTAACAGCTGTTAACTAGGTTATTGCTCGACAGATAATCCTTAAATTTACGCCTGGCAATCAATTTCATTATTTTACATGGAATGGAACAAAGACTAACTGTGCATGTTTTGTCACCTGTTATGAAAATAGGCACCACATTAGCCAGTATCCAATGACACTCTCATAGTGATATCAGTGTTTCACTAATCTGGATCCCACTGGAATACTCCAGGGATCTATCCTTGGCCCCCTCCTATTTCTCATCTACATGTTACTTTTCAGCGACATCATTTGAAAACATGATGTCAGATTCCACACATACGCTGATGAAACCCAGCTCTACCTCACCACCACCTCTATCAACCCCTCCACTGCCTCTGATTTGTCGTGGTGCTTGTCCGACATCCAGTATTGGATGAGCAGAAATTTCCTCCAATGAAATGATGGGAAGACTAAAACCCATTGGCTTCGGTTCCCACCACAAACTCTGTTGTTCTTGGAGCAACAATCCTGACATTGACCTCCTTCTTGCCACTGCCTCCTGAGCACATGTCTGGAGGGCCTCCTGCCCCCCTATGGATACAGGATGTCTCTCCTTCTCTCCAGTGCATAGTTAGAAGACCTTGGAGCATGCTCTCTCGCATGTTCAGCCATTTCTCAAAGTATCACAGCCCAGATTCACTTTTGAAAAAACTCCCACCACTTCTCGCAGCCTGGCTGCACGCAGAAATCTTTTAAAACAGCAGGCAGCACCAATTTAACCTCCTGCCTGCAACCCATTGAACAGGCACAGGTTAATCGTGTACCGTGATCCGGACGCCCATATTTGGGGTTAGCTAATTTAATCCCCTACATCTACCAACTCTAACTCTAAACAACAGTTTGGTTGATTGAAGTCTTCCATTAAATTTACTTTCCTATTCTCACATACCCTCCTTATACCTTCAAAGAGCTAATTGTTCTCCTTATATTCACCTGGTGGTCTATAACATACCACGGTGTTAGCTTTCAAGTGTGTAACACCAGATGTGCTCAGTTAAAAAGTATTGGGCTGCAAGGGCGGGAACTCTGAACTAGCATGGACACACATGCTATGATTTATAAAAAATAAGCTGGTAGGTTGTACAGAAATAAAAGAAACAATTTATTTTTTAGGCCATTAATGGCAGATTCATGCAGATATAGCATATTTGTCTTGGCACAAAGGGATATAGTAGCGTGATTTGTTGAAGACTGAAATATCATGTGAATAATCGCATTACATCTGCCAGTATAGCTATATTAATGACTTGGCAATCTGATCATAGCTGATGGATTCACAAAGCTGGTGAGCTAAAAGTCAATTTACAAACAAATCAAAATTCTGTTATTTCATTCATATTTATGGCATGCTTTGTGTTCATAAAGGCACAGGCTGGTGAGTAAACCCATTTTTGGTACAGCAGAGCTGGTTTTATAAATGTGTGTAAGTGGGCAAGGCTCTTGGTCAGTAATGTGCCCTTGTTCAATGGCCCTCTGAGATTAAGCCTGATGGTGAGTACAACTCCCTCTACTCTGTACCAGCTGTGAGGAAGGGGGAATTATCTTACAGACAACACAGATTGTTTGGCAACACACAAATACATGAATTGTGCACATTCATCAGCAAGCAGTGAAAACAATTGGGTCAGAAAATAAACAGCTGTTCTGGTGGATTGAATCATTGGGGCAATTTACCTTAAAATGAAAGAATCATGACTACCACCTGGGAAGTGGGCATTCACCTACATGATGTTGTGCGAGAGGTGGGCACCGGAGGGACTGGAGTGCATCATCACGCCCGGCAGCCAAATTTTAATTTGATTTTACGTTTTTAAGTTTAATTTGTTTTAATTGCCGGTGCTTTTAGTGTCCCCCTTCCCTTTTATAGGGGGCACTGGGGAAAATTGTGATTTTAGTGCCCAAAAAAAACCAAAAAAGAAAAACACAAAAAAAAAAGGGGGGAAAAAAAAGGGCCTTGTAAATGTCTGGAGTGTCACCCAGGTCGGGTGGCACCGTTTAATGTTTTTATGTTTTGCAGGTGAACTCCAAAAAGAGTTACATGATGTTGTGCAGGTGCTCAAAGACAAGCTACAGGTTGATGGAGTGATATCTAAACTTTGGGGAATCCTGCCACTGAGAATGCCAATTGTCCACAACACCAGAAGAAACAATTGCAGTATATTTGGATGGTCTCAGTGTTCTTAGACTGGACAAATCAAATTGGTAAAGATAGTCTGGAGGATGAGTTCATGGAATGCATTCGGGACAGTTTCCTAGAACAATACGTCATGGAACCAACCAGGGAACAGGCTATTTAAGATCTTGAATTGTGTAATCAGACAGGGTTAATTAGCAATCTCATAGTAAAGGATCCTCTGGGGCAGAGTGATCATAATATGATAGAATTTCACATTAGATTTGAGAGTGACTTGCTCAAGTCCAAAACTAGTGTCTTAAACTTAAATAAAGCCAATTACATAGGTATGAAGGATGAGTTGGCTAAGGTAGATTGGAAAAATAGATTAAAAGGTATGTCAATACTTAAGCAGTGGCTAGCATTTAAATAAATATTTCATAATTCTCAACAAAAATACATTCCATTGAGAAACAAAAACTCCACAGGAAAAGTGATCTATCCATGGCTAACTAAAGAAGTTAAGGAAAGCATTAGATTGAAAGCAGAAGCTTATAATGTTATGAAGAATAGTATTAAGCCTAAGGATTGGGAGAGTTTCAGAAACCAGCAAAGGATGACCAAAAAATTGATCAAAAGGGAACAAATAAGACTATGAGAGAAAATTAGCAAGAAATATATAAACAGATTGTAAGAGCTTCTGGAAGTATGTAAAAATGAAGAGAGTAGCAAAAGTAAACATTGGTCCCTTAGAGACTGAGGCTGGAGAAATTATTATGAGGAATAAGGAAATGGCAGAAATGTTAAACAAATATTTTGCATCTGTCTTCACAATAGAAGACACAAGAAGCGTATCTAAAATGGTGGGGAACCAAGGGTCTAATGAGGGTGAGGAACTTAATGTAGTTAATATCAGTAGATAAAACGTTCTAGAGAAACTAATGGGACTAAAAGCCGACAAATCCCCTGGACTTGACGGTCTACATCCTAGGGTTCTAAAAGAGGTGACTACAGAGATCATGGATGCATTGGTTTTGATCTTTCAAAATTCCCTAGATTCTGGAACGGTTCCAGCAGAATGGAAGATAGCAAATGTAACACCGCTATTCAAGAAAGGAGGGGGAGAGAAAACAGGGAACTGCAGGCCAGTTAGTCTGACACCAGTAATCGGGAAAATACTGGAATCCATTGTGAAGAAAGTAGTATCAGGGCACTTAGGTATATGATTAGGCAGAGTCAACATGGTTTTATGAAAAGGAAATCGTATTTGATAAATTTATTAGAGCTTTTTAAGGATATAGCTACTAGGGCAGATAAAGGGGAACCAGTGGATGTAGTATATTTGGATTTCCAAAAGACTTTCGATAAGATGCCACATAAAAGGTTATTACACAAGATAAGGGCTCATGGGATTGGAGATAATGTATAAACATGAATAGAGGATTGGTTATCGGACAGGAAACAGAGTGTAGGGATAAATGGGTCTTTTTCAGGTTGGCAGAATGTAACTAGTGGGGTGCCACAAGGATCACTGGACAACACAAAGCAACTGAAAAGGGATATAGATAGACTAAATGAGTCGGCAGAAAGGTGGCAGATGGAGTATAATGCAGGGAAATGTGAGGTTATTCACCTTGGTAGGAAGAATAGAAAACATATTTTTTAAATGGTGAGAAACTTTTAAATGTTGGTGTTGAGAGAGATTTGGGTGTCCTTGTGCAAGACACACAAAAGGCAAGCATGCAGGTACAGCAAACAATAAGGAAGGCAAATGGAATGTTGTCCTTTATTAAAAGGAAAAGGAGGTGGGGTAGCATTGCTAGTTAAAGAGGAGATTAATGCAATAGTTAGGAAGGACATTAGCTTGGATGATGTGGAAGAAAAATGGGTAGAGCTGCAGAACACCAAAGGGCAAAAAACGTTAGTGGGAATTGTGTACAGACCTCCAAACAGTAGTAGTGATGTTGGGGAGGGCATCAAACAGGAAATTAGGGGTGCATGCAATAACGGTGCAGCAGTTATCATGGGTGACTTTAATATATATATAGATTGGGCTAACCAAACTGGAAGCAATACGGTGGAGGAGGATTTCCTGGAGTGCATAAGGGATGGTTTTCTAGACCAATATGTCGAGGAACCAACTAGGGGGGAGACCATCTTAGACTGGGTGTTGTGTAATGAGAGAGGATTAATTAGCAATCTCGTTGTGCGAGGCCCCTTGGGGAAGAGTGACCATAATATAGTGGAATTCTACATTAGAATGGAGAATGAAACAGTTAATTCAGAGACCATGGTCCAGAACTTAAAGAAGGGTAACTTTGAAGGTATAAGGCGTGAATTGGCTAGGATAGATTGGCGAATGATACTTAAGAGGTTGACAGTGGATGGGCAATGGCAGACATTTAGAGACTGCATCGATGAACTACAACAATTGTACATCCCTGTCTGGCGTAAAAATAAAAAAGGGAAGGTGGCTCATCTGTGGCTATCAAGGGAAATCAGGGATAGTATTAAAGCCAAGGAAGTGGCACGCAAATTGGCCAGAAATAGCAGCGAACCCGGGGATTGGGAGAAATTTAGAACTCAGCAGAGGAGGACAAAGGGTTTGATTAGGGCAGAGAAAATAGAGTATGAGAGGAAGCTTGCAGGAAACATTAAAAAGGACTGCAAAAGCTTCTATAGATATGTAAAGAGAAAAAGGTTAGTAAAGACAAACGTAGGTCCCCTGTGGTCAGAATCAGGGGAAGTCATAAAGGGGAACAAAGAAATGGCAGACCAATTGAACAAGTACTTTGGTTTGGTATTCACTAAGGAGGACACAAACAACCTTCCGGATATAAAAGGGGTCAGAGGGTCTAGTAAGAAGGAGGAACTGAGGGAAATCCTTATTAGTCAGGAAATTGTGTTGGGGAAGTTGATGGGATTGAAGGCCGATAAAACCCCAGGGCCTGATGGTCTGCATCCCAGAGTAATTAAGGAGGTGGCCTTGGAAATAGCGGATGCATTGACAGTCATTTTCCAACATTTCATAGACTCTGGATCAGTTCCTATGGCGTGGAGGGTAGCCAATGTAACCCCACTTTTTAAAAAAGGAGGGAGAGAGAAAACATGGAATTATAGACCGGTCAGCCTGACATCGGTAGTGGGTAAAATGATGGAATCAATTATTAAGGATGTCATAGCAGCGCATTTGGAAAGAGGTGACAGGATACAAATCCATGCTAACTTGGACCTGAAAGGGAAATCATGCTTGACAAATCTTCTGGAATTTTTTGAGGATGTTTCCAGTAGAGTGGACAAGGGAGAACCAGTTGATGTGGTGTATTTGGACTTTCAGAAGGCTTTCGACAAGGTCCCACACAAGAGATTAATGTGCAAAGTTAAAGCACATGGGATTGGGGGTAGTGTGCTGACATGGATTGAGAACTGGTTGTCAGACAGGAAGCAAAGAGTAGGAGTAAATGGGTACTTTTCGGAATGGCAGGCAGTGACTAGTGGGGTACCGCAAGGTTCTGTGCTGGGGTCCCAGCTGTTTACATTGTACATTAATGATTTAGACGAGGGGATTAAATGTAGTATCGCCAAATTTGCGGATGATACTAAGTTGGGTGGCAGTGTGAGCTGCGAGGAGGATGCTATGAGGCTGCAGAGTGACTTGGATAGGTTAGGTGAGTGGGCAAATGCATGGCAGATGAAGTATAATGTGGATAAAAGTGAGGTTATCCACTTTGGTGTTAAAAACTGAGAGTCAGACTATTATCTGAATGGTGACAGATTAGGAAAAGGGGAGGTGCAATGAGACCTGGGTGTCATGGTACATCAGTCATTGAAGGTTGGCATGCAGGTACAGCAGGCGGTTAAGAAAGCAAATGGCATGTTGGCCTTCATAGCGAGGGGATTTGAGTACAGGGGCAGGGAGGTGTTACTACAGTTGTACAGGGCCTTGGTGAGGCCACACCTGGAGTATTGTGTACAGTTTTGGTCTCCTAACATGAGGAAGGACATTCTTGCTATTGAGGGAGTGCAGCGAAGGTTCACCAGACTGATTCCCGGGATGGCGGGACTGACATATCAAGAAAGACTGGATCAACTGGGCTTGTATTCACTGGAGTTCAGAAGAATGAGAGGG
Organism: Pristiophorus japonicus; assembly: GCF_044704955.1. Taxonomy (NCBI): domain Eukaryota; kingdom Metazoa; phylum Chordata; class Chondrichthyes; family Pristiophoridae; genus Pristiophorus; species Pristiophorus japonicus. Next base: position 190,867,941 of record NC_091982.1, on the reverse strand, counting down.
GATCTCATATAAACGTTTAAAATTCTGATGGGTTTAGACAGGTTAGATGCAGGAAGAATGTTCCCAATGTTGGGAAAGTCCAGAACCAGGGGTCACAGTCTGAGGATAAGGGGTAAGCCATTTGGGACCGAGATGAGGAGAAACTTCTTCACCCAGAGAGTGATGAGCCTGTGGAATTCTCGACCACAGAAAGTTGTTGAGACCAATTCACTAAATATATTCAAAAAGGAGTTAGATGTAATTCTTACTACTAGGGTGATCAAGAGGTATGGCGAGAAAGCAGGAATGGGGTACTGAAGTTGCATGTTCAGCCATGAACTCATTGAATGGTGGTGCAGGCTTGAAGGGCTGAATGGCCTATTCCTGCACCTATTTTCTATGTTTCTATGTTTCTATTGAAAGATGGCTGGATAATAAGAGTAAGGAAGTCTTGCTACAATTGTTTTGGCCTTGGTGAGACCACACCTGGAGTACTGTGCGCAGTTTTGATTGCCTTATTTAAGGAAGGATATCCTTGCCTTGGAGGCGGTACAACGGAGGTTCGCTAGATTGATTTCTGGGATGAAAGGGTTGTCTTAAGATGAGAGATTATGTAGAATGGGCCTATACGCTCTGGAGTTTAGAAGAATGAGAGGTGATCTCATTGAAACATACAAGATTCTGAAGAGGATTGACAGGGTAGATGCTGAGAGGTTGTTTCCCCTGGCTGGAGTGTCTCGAACTAGGGGGCACAATCTCAGGATAAAGGGAAGGCCATTTAAGACAGAGATGAGGAGGAATATCTTCGCTCAGAGGGTTGTAAATGTTTGGAATTCTCTGCCCCAGAGGGGTGTTAATACTTGTGGCTGGAAATTCATGAATACCACTACCACCAGTTTGCTGCCAAAAAAACCCACTTTGACTCCGCTATGATTTTGAGGCAGAAGATTTGGGAAAATAATGGGAAAAAATCCACCCGGCGGGAAAAATTGGTATTGCATGAAGATTCACGGCGTAAACCGCAAATTTTCTGTAACTTTTTTCCGAGGCCGTTACTGCTGCAAGTTGGGCCTAGCGAGGAGGGAAAACACAACAAATATTTTTCCAAAAAACAAAAAATAAAAAATCGCAATACATTCACAAGACCCTTTTCCAGTGAATCACTGCAAAAGAATTTTAAAAAAATCTTTAATTACCTTTTTTGCAAGTTTTCATACCTATCGCTGCTTCCAAGGGCTGCACCGACAGGCTTTTTCTCGGTGTTATTTTTTACCCTATCTATGGCTCACCGCTGGGACCAAACCCGGGCGAAAGCGCTTGTGCCATTCTTACACGCCAGCGGGCCGCTCCCCAGCAGTATTTAAAAAACGCCGATGAAAGACTTCAGGGAATTTTCCGCTGCACCGTTTTCCGCCCAGAATGGCAAAATACCTGCTGAAAAACGCGGTGGAAGATTGATGAACATCAGAACATAAGAAATAGGAACAGAAGTAGGCCATACGGCCCCTTGAGCCTGCTCCACCATTCAATAAGATCATGGCTGATCTGATCATGGACTCAGCTCCACTTCCCCGCCCACTCCCCATAACCCCCTATTGTTTAAGAAACTGTCTATTACTGTCTTAAATTTATTCTATGTCGCAGCTTCAACAGCTCTCTGAGGCAATTAATTCCACAGATTTACAACCCTCAGAGAAGAAATTCCTCCTCATCTCTGTTTTAAATGGGTGGCCCCTTATTCTAAGATCATGCCCTCTAGTTCTAGTCTCCCCCATCAATGGAAACATCCTCTCTGCATCCAACATGTCAAGCTCCCTCATAATCTTATATGTTTCGATAAGATCACCTGAATTCCAATGAGTAGAGGCCCAACCCTACTCAACCTTTCCTCATAAGTCAAACCCCTCATCCTCGGAATCAATCTAGTAAACCTTCTCTGAACTGCCTCCAAAGCAAATGCCTCCTTTCATAAATATGGAAACCAAAACTGCACACAGTATTCCAGGTGTGGCCTCACCAATACCTTGTATATCTGTAGCAAGACTCCCCCTGCTTTTATACTCCATCCCCTTTGCAATAAAGGCCAAGATACCATTGGTCTTCCTGATCACTTGCTGTACCTGCATATTATACATTTGTGTTTTATGCACAAGTACCCCCAGATCCCACTGTACTGTGGCACTTTGCAATTTTTCTCCATTTAAATAATAACTTGCTCTTTGATTTTTTTCTGCCAAAGTGCTTGACCTCACACTTTCCAACATTATACTCCATCTGCCAAATTTTTGCCCACTCACTTAGCCTGTCTATGTTCTTTTGCAGATTTTTTGTGTCTTCCTCACAAATTGCTTTCCCTCCCATCTTTGTATCGTCAGCAAACTTGGCTACTTTACACTCAGTCCCTTCTTCCAAATTGTTAATGTAGATTGTAAATAGTTGGGGTTCCAGCACTGATCCCTCCTGTACTCCACTAGTTAATGGTTGCTCACCAGAGAATGAACCATTTATCCCGACTCTCTGTTTCTCTGTTAGTTAGCCAATCCTTCATCCATGCTAATATATTACCTCCAACCCCTTGAACTTTTATCTTGTGCAGTAACCTTTTATGTGGCACCTTGTCAAATGCCTTCTGGAAGTCCAAATACACCACATCCACTGGTTCCCCTTTATCCACCCTGTTCATTACATCCTTGAAGAACTCCAGCAAATTTGTCAAACATGACTTCCCCTTCATAAATCCATGCTGACTCTACCTGACCAACTTTTGCTTTTTCAAATATCCTGCCATTGCTTCTTTAATAATGGACTCCAACATTTTCCCAACCACAGATGTTAGGCTAACTGATCTATAGTTTCCTGCTTTTTGTCTGCCTCCTTTTTGAAATAGGGGCGTTACATTTGCAGTTTTCCAATCTGCTGGGACCTCCCCCGAATCCAGGGAATTTTGGTAAATTACAACCAATGCATCCACAATCCCTGCTGCTACTTCTCTTAATACCCTAGGATGCAAGCCATCAGGTCCAGGGGATTTATCTGCCTTTAGTCCCATTATCTTACTGAGTACCACCTCCTTAGTGATTGCGATTGTGTTAAGTTCCCCCCCTCCCTATAGCCCCTTGACTATCCACTGTTGGAATATTATTAGTGTCCTCTACCATAAAGACTGATAGAAAATATTTGTTCAGAGTTTCTGCCATCTCCATGTTCCGCATTACTAGCCTGAGTCTCTGAATATATTCAAGGCTGAGATAGATAGATTTTTGGAGTCTAGGGGAATCAAGGGATATTGAGATCAGGCGGGAAAGTGGAGTTGAGGTCGATGATCAGCCATGATCCTATTGAATGGCAGAGCATGCTCGACGGGCCATAGGGCCTACTCCTGCTCCTATTTCTTATGCTCTTATTTCCTCAATACTTGTCATATCACTGCCAATTTTTTTCTTCAAGGTATTTCTCAACTCTCTCTTGAATTTGACAATATAATCAGCCTCACTGCTTTCCTTGGCAGTTCACTCCATACATTCAGTACCTTTTGCATAAAGCACTTAAATCTAAACTGTCTTTTCACCACCCTTCTTCCAATTTTGAGGCAATCCATCTTACTATAGAATCTGAGGCCAAAAATTCATAGCCCTTCCAGATCACTCCCACCAGAACTATGGCAGGAGTGCACCAGAGGGACATAAATTAGGTCTGGACTTGGATATGGTGGGTCTCATCTTTATTATGGGGATTCCTTATGCTTTGGAAAGGGAAGAGCCACTTTTCACCCCTTACAAGGTCATAGTGTAATAACCAGAACTATACAAGTGTCCTAGCTGGTGCTGGACTAGGCTCTACCTAGGTGGAAAGTATTGCCATAGTGCAGCAAAAAGTAAATTGGGCTGGGAGGGTTGCACCCCTGCAGTGAAGCCCATCTGATTTTCCTTCCATTACTTTAAATACATATGCAATACTTCCTGTCCGACTTTTCTCCCCATGCTGTGTTCAGATGCTGTCTTATGTCCAAGCATGAAAGAAAAAAAATCTGCCTGATGCTGCTCCTAAAACATTCCGGTTATATCATTTCTCTGGGGTGTCCACAGCTCATCTGCTGATGGAGGAGTGGGAAAACCTTTGCGGAAATTCAGGCCCTGAACGTTTTTATGTCAAAGTCTGATTTTTCACTTATATACTTAAACCTTCCTCAAAAATATAATTATTGCAATTCACAAAACATTTTTTTAAATTAAAAACAAAACAAATATGAAATGCCCTCTGGTGTGGTATCGATATAGTGCAAGAACTGCTGATTACACCCAGCAAGAAATATCTCCCGTACTGAGGAGGCCTCTTGATCACTCCGATGGAAAGTACATGAGTAAAAGAATCCCCGTAATTCCACAACAGTTGTAATGCTTTTAAGGTGTGTATATGCGTACACACACAAACAGACATACTTATATATAATCTGCCTATACACAAAACTTCACTGTCAGTGCCTTTCAGGCAGAGGAATAAGCCAAATATCATTAACTTGTTACTTCTGATTTTTACTGTTTTCGTGCTTTTACTTTTCTGTCGAGCTTTCCATCCGAAAACATAAATTTTAAATAAGATGACTCCCTTCCCCCACAATTCCTGAGTAATGCTCATGGAGTGTACCATGAGCAACTGTATTTGGGGTGGAAGATGGGCGGTTCTCTCAGTAATCTACTTGTAGTGTTACTCCTTAAGATTTGAAAACAGAGAAATGCCACTGAATCCTAGCCATCTTGTGATTTAATGCAAATGCTAAACAATTCATAATCTGGAATAATTTGCTCTCACTGTTTATTATTTTATAATGCAAATGTGCTTTGATCAGTCAGCAAGCTACTTCTATTAAACAAATGCACTTTAGCTTTTGGTTCAGTCCTTGAACAAAGTTGCAGTCTTGAAAGCTATTTGGCAAATGTTCAGAGCCTTCAGACTGAGAGACGACAGCCAACAGTGCAAAAAGTAAGCTGATGGGGAAATTCTGAGCTCACAGCACAGAAGGACTAAACCCACAGAATGGGAAAGGCATTTCTTTGAAAATCTGAAGGTAGAAATTACTGATGTCATTTGGAACACTTATTTTTGTTTAAACTGATAAAATATGAATTGGTGGTAAGTACACAAAGACAAACAGAATGGTCAATAATAAAATTAAAAGATTTTTATTCATCTAAAATTAATGATCTGAAAGTAATGGATGCAATTGTTCTGGTCACTGTCCTACATTTTTTCAGTTTGTGCAACAGCAGGAGATGTCTGGCACCATCTGCTGACCTGTCAGTGCTCGTATGCTAATTATTGTATAATATATTTCAATAAAATGTATGAAATATTAAGTTATGAACAGTACTGATTTGACCAACAGGATGCAGCAATTACAAGAAACTAATAATTTGAAAACAACAAAATGAAAAAGGGAGGATTTTAATATTCTGTATTGTATTTTTAAAAGATTCTGTATCAAAATATATAATTGGAAATTAATGGTGTAGTGAATAACTGATCATTTAGCTATAAACAATGATCTTGTTGATTTATATAATAAACTCCATATAGCTACTCCACATATTTTTTTTTGTGTGCACTGATGTCACAAACTTAACCCATTTAAAAATCTCAGCCTCGAGAGAAACTGTTTATCAAAGTAAATCCATGTGTATTTGTCTTGAACAAATCTTGTAGGCCTTGTCTGTATTATGAAAAAAACACTACATATGTAGAAAATAAGTTAAGAGTTACAGCACCACAAATCCCCTAATGTAACTGTTTTTGCTTTTATAATGTTGTGCAAAGCACAAAATTAAGTCAGTTTTGTAACTGGCTCTCGCTATTCTAGATGTACATAATTTAATATCAGGAAATGCAGTAAGTAGTTCTCGGTAGCACCACAGTTTAGCACTTGCTTCATGTCTTTATCAGTTTGTAGCTTCATTGCTGCCTGATGCACAAAGCTAAATCCAGACGTATGCTGTGTTACCCCTCTTGTCCCGCACACCAGGTGGATAGCCTCAGGCAAATGCTTTACTTTGGGAGAAAAAGCCATCTTGTACAACAACAAGGGGAAACAAAAGTCACCCTGCTCTCCTAACTGAAGAATCCTGTGTGGGGTCAAAAACTGACATGGGGCTGAGGATTGGGAAAGAGAGATCAAGTGATGTTAAATAACAATAAAGAATTCATCGCTGAAATTAAAATTCAAGAGTCAGACCAAAAAGTCACCATGGTGTTACATAAGAATTATATAGAGCTTACAGCGCAGAATCAGGCCTCCTCCCACTCTATTTACTTCATATCCTCCTATCAACATCTCCTGCTATTCCTTTCTCCATCATGCACTTATCTAGCTTCCCTTTAAATGCATCTATGCCATTCGTCTCAACCACTCCATGAGGTAGCGAGTTCTACAGTCTCACCATTCTGAGTAAAGAAGTTTCTCCTAAATTCCTTATTAGATTTATTAGTGACTATCTTATATTTATGGGCCCTAGTTTTGGACTCTCCCAAAAGTGGAAACATCTTCTCTACGTCTACCCTATCGAACTCCTTCATAATTTTAAAGACCTCTATCAGGTCACCTCTCAGTCTTCGCTTTTCTCGAGGAAAAGTCTGTTCAGTCTGTCCTGATAGTTGTACCCTCTCAGTTCTGGTATTATCCCTGTAAATCTTTTTTGCACCTTCTCCAGTGCTTCGATATCCTTTTTGTAATTTGGAGACCAAAACTGTGCACAGTTCTAACTAAGGTTCTATATAAGTTTAACAAAACTTCTCTTTTGAATTCTATTCCTCTAGAAATGAATCCCAGTGCTTTATTTGCACTTTTTATGGCTTTATTAACCTGTGTCTCTATTTTTAATGGTATGTGTATCTCTACACCTAGAACCCTCTGCTCCTCCAACCTATTTGGACTTATTTTCCAAGGAGTAGGTGCCTTCCTCATTCCTCCTACCAAGATGAACCACCTCACACTTACTTATATTAAAATTAAGTTTCTATACACGCCCGTTCAGCAGGTTTGTTAATGTCTTCTTGTATTTTGTCATAGACCTCCTCAGTATTAACTACACCCCGCAATTTGGTGTCATCCGCACATTTTGATATTGTATTTCTGATTCCCGAGGCACATGCAGAAATCCTGAACTTGCGGTCAGGCTGCGCCCCCCCACCCCCAACGCGCCCCCCACCCCGATGCCCCCTCCCCACAATGCCCCCCCCCCCCCGCACAAAGAACCGGCAATCAATGAAATCAGCCAAATCATTGAAACTTTCAAAAACTTCAGCTCTTCCGCAGTAAGTACGCTGTTAAATTCCCCACTAAAAGTTAGACCCAAAGGGATTAGGTGTAACTGGGATTTTAACAGCATATTGACTGCTAAACGATTGTTAAGGGCCTGGAAAACTAATCTTAATTTTATACAGTGTGAATTTTGTCTATTTTAATAACAAGTAAAAAAACTTAATTTGTTTTAAAAGTTTGTCCATCTTTATTTCAGGTTTGCATTTACTCCATATGAGAGCTCCAATCTTTCTTTGGCTCTCTGTAACTATTTTAAAAAGTTAGAATTTTAAGACCTCACTCACTTCCTTGTTCGCGGTTTGTGAGAATTCTGCATTTTGATTGGCTGCTTAGACAGCCTGCTGATATCACAGCAGTTCGCACAAGTGAATCCCCATTAAGTTCCGTTGATTTGAACTGAAGGTTGGAAACCTGAAGTTCTTGACACAGGGATGGCGAGAACCTTATGCGAAGTGTACTTCTGGGCCAGCAGCAAATGCCTTCAAATTCCGGGCTATTATGTTCTTATCAAGCCCAAAGAAACTATTGTGAACTGAAATCTAGCATATGTTTTGTGAAGGCTTAGTAAAGGCCCCGCCACTGCATTAGATGAAGATAATTGATCCCAGAAAGGATCAATTACATTCTCCGCTCTGCCCATTTAATCCCTGCAGAGATAATAATTTAACAACTTTCTTTCAGCGTCATCAGAGCAGCATTCAGTCTGATTTTCCAGACTACTGTTGGGTAGGCACCTCTGATGTTCCCTTACAGGTGGAGGCTACCCACTTTCATGATGGTAATGATTCCTTCGCTGAAACTTGGGGTAAGGTTTACATTGCTGGTCATGGGCAGACAGGAGTTCTTCTCCGTCCTGTTCCCACCGGAAGAGTAGAACTTCCAGAATTTGAGTTCACAACGAATGCTAAGTTAATGATGGCAACTTAAGGAATACCGCTATTCATTTAATTATTAAGTTGCATTAATGAAAGATGATAGCTGATAATATAAACATTGTACCTTTTGAACAATAATATCAGCAAAAGACCTCTTGGATCAGTAAACGACTACAAATACAGAAAGCTTTGCTGTCCCTGCATGAGTTACCTGAGCAACTTGAACTTCAGTAGGAAGCTATCTGCACCTGATTTATTCAGTTATGCAGTGAGGTTAAATGGCTAGCAGGATGCCCACCCAATTAAAATGTACTTTTAGACAGAGTTCAGATAGGTCACCGTGTCATGGCATTTAGATATGCTGCTTCCTTCCTGTATATGATGAAAACTTTTTTTAAATTTTACATTTCAATAGTTCACTTACAGGCAAAGTCATCTGTCAGTTGTTTTAAATCATATGCTGCTGTGTTCGGAAAAAAAATCCAATGTGTGACATTGCACTTTTTCACCACAAGAGGGATTCCAACACCTCTCCTTCCACTGGTTTAACCTCGTCGTAGTCAGCAGTTATATACTATTATGTAATGCATAGTTATATTTTGTAGCTTTCCACAAGAAAGAACTAAGAAAAAAAAAAGAAAATACACTGCAATAAATGTAATGGAGACAATTTTCCTCAATATGTAAAAGTCACACTAAATGTTACTTGTCAAAAAACATTCTTTTTTCCTTTCTTTGGGCTCAATTTTCGACACCATTGGGCGCCGCTTTTTTTGCTGTCCACTAATTTTTTTGGAGCAATTGTGATTTAGCAATTTTCCTCAAAGTTTGTACACTGACGGCGACTGTCAGGGGCGTATTTTTTGTACGGCAGAATTTTTGTCGCAGGTCTGGGTGAATACTGATTTCTGCGGCGTTTTTGGCCATTTAACCGATTTTTGCCAACACCGATTTTTTTCAGGGTTACACAGAGTGCTCTTAAATACCGATCAGAAAAATCCCTACGTTAACTTAAGACAATCGGTGCTGAGTATATTTCTGAGTTTTTGGAGTGAGGGAAGAAGACAATTTAAAACACAAATTCATGATGATTTTTGCAGAGGGACCTTGGAAAATAAGTCGGGAAGTTAATTTTTCCCACAGAATGTTAGAAATTAAAATTTTCCCATAGAATATTAGAAATGTAATTTTTTCTATGTTATGTGAGAAGGCAAATTGCGACTCCACCTCACCACAGAATCTCTGCTCACGGGGCTCCAGACATGGGTCGGAGGAGTGCCGGCCGGTGGCAGCATCGCTCCCTCGGACGGACACAAGCACAGGAGCTTGGCGCTTGGATTCCACCCCACCCCCTCTCCCCCCGGGCTTCTTTCCAAGCTGAGCGCTGATCTCCTGTGTTTCTGTCTGGCCGAGGGAGTGATCCTGCCGGTCGACACTCCAGCAAACATATGCATTTCGGCAAAAGCTATAATTAAAGTGCCATAAATCACTGTGCATCGTGTCTCCATAGAGACAGAGCCTCGTGTTGTGCATACGCAGACCAAGGTGTGGTCCGTTCTACTAGGGCGTCACCCAGCAAAGGTGCGTGTGCTTCAGTAAGTACTGTCTCACAATAACAAGAATAACAAAATTAACAATAATAACTATGAGTGCAACTCTGACTATGCCTCATGTCATAAGCTTAATTTGCATGCATACCATGCAGAGGTGACAGATAATACGATGCCAACATCGGAAAAAAACAGATCGCTCGGGAATTGATGGGGAGGAGGCCATACCCTGATTGAATCTACAGGCACAGGCGCTCATACCTACACCTGAGTGAGGCAGACTGCATTCGCAGGGTGTGATTTAGAAAGGAGGTCATCACAGAGATCTGTCAGCTAGTCAGGGCAGACATACAGCCAAGAAGTGGCAGGAGGACTGCCCTACCTGTGGAAATGAAGGTTACTGCAGCACTTGCCTTCTATGCTTCTGGTTCATTTCAAGCAGCAACTGGGGACATATGCTGCATCTCGCAACACACCACACATTACTGCATTCGACAGATGACTGCTGCACTGTATGCCAAAAGGGACCAGTTCATCAATTTCCCTATGACCACACAGGCAATGCGAGACAGGGCTGTGGGGTTCTCCAGAATTGCTGGCTTCCCCAAGGTACAGGGTGCAATTGACTGTACGCACATCGCTTTGAGAGCACCTTTGGACGACTCCGAGGTTTATCGCAACAGGAAAGGGTTCCACTCCCTAAATGTCCAGCTCGTCTGCGACGATATGCACCGGATCATGGCAGTGGATGCCAAATACCTAGGTAGCATCATGATGCTTTCATCCTATGTGAGAGCGTTATATCTGCCATGTTTCAGGAGCTGCCAGAAGGGCAGAGCTGGTTGCTCAGGGACAATGGGTACGGGCTCACCATACCTGGCTTATGATCCCCCTACGCAATCCCCGCACTGAGCCAGAGCGTCGGTACAGCACGTCGCACATAATGACATAAAGCATCATAGAGTGGACAATTGGCATACCGAAGCAGCGTTTCTGATGCCTGGACCACTCTGGAGGCTACCTACAATACACCCCTCACCACGCCGGTCAGTTCACTGTCGTCTGCTGCATGGTGCACAATTTCAGGATGAGCTCTCCTTCCCACCCTCCTCGGTCATCTCCCAGGTGTGGCTTGCTTTTCAAAGGCCACGATGCCAACCCAAACTGTGCAATTTGCAGGGCTTACCCTCTCTCGGTAACCTGGGCCCAGCGTCCACATTGGGGGTGGATCTTCTCTTGCGAGAGTTAATCATAAGAGCGATCCTCTGTTCCACGGCTATTAGTTGCAGCCTACTTACATAGATACATAGAAAATAGGTGCAGGGTTAGGCCATTCGGCCCTTCGAGCCTGCACCACCATTCAATAATTCTATCCTTTTCCTGCTTTCTCTCCATACCATCCCTTTAGCTGCAAGGGCCATATCTAACTCTCTCTTGAATATATCCAATGAACTGGCATCAACAACTCTCTGCGGTATATAATTCCACAGGTTAACAACTCTCTGAGTGAAGAAGTTTCTCCTCATCTCAGTCCTAAATGGCCTACCCTTATCCTTATACTGTGTCCCCTGGTTCTGGACTCCCCCATCATCGGGAACATTCTTCCCGCATCTAACCTGTCCTGTCCCGTCAGAATCTTGTAAGTTTCTATGAGATCCCCTCTCATCCATCTAAACTCCAATGTATAAAGGCCCAGTTGATCCACTCCCTCCTCATATGTCAGTCCCGCCATCCCAGGAATCAGTCTGGCGAATTTTCGCTGCACTCCCTCAATAGCAAGAATGTCCTTCCTCAGATTAGGAGACCAAAACTGAACACAATATTCCAACTTGGCGCACTTCCTCCAGTTTTTGACCTTTCTCAGTTGATCTGTGACACCTTCCTCTCCAAAGATGAAAATAGAACATTTAAGAGGTCCTTCTGCTGTGGTGGCCACACACACACATACATACACACACACACACACATACGCACACACACATTAGTCACATTTACAAATGTAATTGCAGTGCATAAATAAAAATATTACTTACAGTAACTACTTGGCCAAGGTCCTGCCACTTCTTTTTGATCTGCGTGCCGCTTCTTGGGGTCATGGCTACTGCATTAAACTCTTCTGCAACTTGGTCCCGAAGTTTTGCTCGTAAAGAGGGTTTCAGTTTCTTTTGTCCCATTCTTCTTTTGTTCTCAAGCACATCCCATCTCCTCTTAATTATATCTACCGGGGTTCAATTTCTTCTGCTAGAAATCTCTTGGTCCTTCCTCCTTCCCCTTCCCCTTCCCCTTCTCCTTTCCTTGGATCCATCTTTTGCAGCTAAAATTTAAATGTCCAGATTCAGCTCTGATCCCAATGTGTTCTCTCAAGCTCTTGATCCAGACCAGGAAGTTCACTGTGGTTGTGCGAACACACCCGTCATGTGGAAAAAATTTTTTTTTCCAGCGCATGCTCACAGACTTTTTGGCACACACTTGAAGCTCAAACCCCAGACTTAACTTCGGGCACTGTAGCGCCAAAATTAAATTTTATTTTGGCGAAAGTTGCATCTTTTTTTTTTACATAATGGGGCAGAAAAAATTCAGCCGTTAATCCTGGATGCCAAAAATCGGCGAAGAGGAAAACTTAGCCCATGGTCTTTAAAAAGTTACATTCACCTTTGTCTTGCCCCTTGATAATTCGTTAGATTTTCTCCAATAGTCTGGTTTGTTTAAAATCAGATCAAATAAGAAAGATTTTTTTTTAGAAACTTGGTCCAATTTAACTATAAACCAACAAATGCTGAATGTGTAAAATTATAATATAAAAATAACTAAATATACTGAATCATGGGCCACGATTTCACCAATAGTGTTGAGTCTGGTGTGGCCGGCATTGGTGGGGTGTGGGGAATGCGCTCCAGGCTCCAGTCCGCCCTCTCAACACAATTTTCCCTTGATTGGGCTTGTTAAGCCTGCCCTGTGATGTTCCCGGCCAATTAATAGGAAGCAGGTCTGATGTCGTCATTTAATGATGCTTTATCAGCTGGTTTCCTTAAAGGGACCATGGCCAAACTTTTTTTGATAGTTGTTCTGTCAATGTTCTGCAGCAGTGAGGTGCTGCAAACACTGACAGGCACTGCACAAAGGTGCACAACTGCACCCAGGCTCTCCCTTGACTCCCTCCAGATACTTATGGAGGGAGTCACAGCATGTAGCGACATCCTCTTCCCTTTCAATGGGCAGAAGAGACCTCCCCAGGACACCAACGTAGCCTGGTTGCACATTGCACAGGTGGGCACAAGCAGGATGTCATCAGGAGGACCAGGCTGCAGTTGCGCAAACATTTCAATAATCTCAGTAGATCATGAAATGTTACTGCAAAGCCACACTCAACTTCATCCTGCTGTGCCACTCATCACATCCCCATCACTTTGCCTTCCCTACCCTAATCCTGCAGATCCTTTCTTACACCAACTTACGTTGCACCTCCACCCATCCCTCTCTCCCTCTCTCTCTATCTATCTATCTATCTACATTATCCCTTCCCCATCTCACTAGCCACACCTCACACTCACCCTCATCCTTGTCCAATCATACCAACTAACAAGTCACAAGGGTAGGTGTTTTAGCAAATATTCATGTAGAGTTTCTGCTAATGTGTTGTCAAACATTGAAATCTTTATATTGTACACTTTGGGGGTGAAATTGCCCCTTTTTATAGTCCCGAATTTAGCGCCCCAGTCATCGCTGTGCCCTCCCCACCCCGCGCCGATCGCTTAACGCCCGGCGGGGGATATTGCCCACAGTGGAATGTCTCCCTGGTGGCCACCAAAGGGCCATGCAGTGGCCCTCCACTTTAATTGAAGGGGAGGGGGCGTTGTAGCACATCAGCGCTATGCAGAGCATCCGCATAGCGCTGACCTCAGCGCACGCTACCGCCCGGGAGCCCCCCTCAAAGGGTCGGAAGGCCCAATTCCATATCGGGGGCGGGACCTCCGGGCTGTGCGGTAAAAGTCCCGGCCCCGGAAGATTACCGCCCCAATTGGGATGAGGGGCAATTTCACCCCTTTTATGTTCTTGGACAGAATTGTGTGCACCTTTGGAAATGGCATAGTGAGGTGAAGCGAAAAGTGTGAAAGGAATGGCTTGGGAATTGCAGGGATGCTTTATGGTGCTGTGTGGGGTGGTGCCAACCTGGTGTATCATGTAGTAGCCAGGGTGTACAGCGTCGTGAAGCAAATGTTGCCATGGTGAGGCCATTCCTGGCATCCCAGGCAGCAATGTGGTCAGGTGCTGATGCCCTGTGTACTGTGCAGCATCAGGTTATTGCGGACGTTGTTGTTGTTGGTGGTGATGCTGGTGTGTTTAGTGATGTTGGTGTTGGGATTGATTGTGAGGACCAAGGTTAGATTTTTTCAAGGGCAGCGATGCTGCTGGAATAGATGGTAGGTGAGGTTGAGATGACAGAAGCAATTTATCAATGATGAGAGAGGTTGCTCCAAGGAGGTGACAGTGGATAGAGAGTTCACTGCAAACATTTCCAAACTGCACACAGCTCAAAAATTTATTCCAAATCCTGATGGCTTCAGCTTCTGACATTGGAAAGTGAACAGCTGTGAAATGATAGCTTTTATACCACTTCTGCGGCTGTCAACTAGACAAAACAGTGGAGAGTCACTGAGAACCCAACACACTTTCCCGGCGTGAAACCCGAGGGACAGCAAACTCGTTGAACACTGGGTAAAATGGTAACTGCCTGGATAAAATTCTTTTAAATACCTTTAAATTACCTCTTAAGCATCTTAATTGGCTGGTCCGCCGCTTGGTGTCAGGTCTGCGATCCACAAGCAGACCCGAAAGTTGAGAAATTGACATGGAGGTGGGTTCAGAGTGGACTTCCACTCCACTGCCAATCAGAACCATTTTGATAGCAGGCCCACCTCCAAACCCGCACTCGCAGGGCTGGGAAGATTCCGGCCATGAAGTGGGATAAGCTGTTATATATGTGGACTTATATTTACTCTGTACAGCCACCAGAGTGCTCATTCCCTGGAGTCCCAAGGGATCCCATAATCCCTTGGGAGCACAGGTATTTAAGGAGGCTTCACAGGTTGGAGAGGCACTCTGGAGATCTGTAATAAAAGACTAAGGTCACACTTTATTTTGAGCTCACAGTGTTCAGTCTGACTCTTTCTCCATACACTACATAACCTGTGTAGTGTTTATTCGTTGCAGAAAGCCTTCATGGAGTCTGTACACTGCAAAGTCAAATTCCACATCATTCATGCATAGATAAAAGTTCACACAGCCCCGCTAAATATTGGAAGGAACAGCTGTATTGGCTGATCATAATGATAATCAAGCAATCAGTGGAATATGAGCACTTGTTAGCCAGAACCTACACAACTCAGTGAGATGTCTCTCCTGTAATAATATTTCAAATATTTGCATATTAAGGTGCGAGTTGCAGAAGAACAGGTTGATAACAATGGTTTTTGTAGGGAGATGAAGACATGTTTCAGTAGATCTTGGCAGGCTACAAGGAGCTCAGTGAGAGAGAAAAAACTTTGGTAGGTTGGTATTATAGCCAAAACTGCGCAATTGGCAGAAAAAAAATAGTCTGTATTTGGTTGTTTCTAGCTGGTTTCAGGAAGCAAGTCACTATCGGGATGTGGATAGAAACCAGTCAATAGTTGCTCTCTGTGAACCCTAATGCTTCAATGTCCAGAAGTCCATCAAATTCCTCTGTAATTTATTGACTCAGTGGCAGGCTCACATCGATGAACACATGCCAGAATATGGACACCACTCGTTTTTTCATCAGCTAGGCCCTGTTCCTTAGCAGATTGGAGCAGTTCTGGGTTTGAGCAGTAAGCCAGGTACATACAGATATTTATCAAACTTGTGGTCAAGTCAAAAGGTCAAGATTGAATCTGGTGCTCAGTGCTGCTCCCAAAGTCAAAGCATTTGCCACAGAACACACCTATTCAGGTTTATGAATCCTCTGCACATAAACCAGACTAACACCATCCAGTTTATGAAAAACCTTTCCAATCAATATGTTACATAATGCAGCAGTTAAAGCAAAATTTGTGTAACCTTTAACCCTTTAGTACAGTAGTGGTTCACTCTCTCACTCTTTTTGCATGAATACACATGTACAAAATTGTTGTATTTCACTCCTCCTGTAAAGTGTTTTAGGGAAATCCATCAGGTGAAATGTGCTATCTCATTATACTGTCTTTTATGCTGCCCAACATACTAAATATTACATTGTAGAAATTATTACTGATAACTCACTACACATGCTCTATATACTTAGACCAAATTTCTCGTTCCTCTATTTTAACAGACGTGTCAACCCATTTAAAACAAACAGATTAATGCCTTGATTAAAATTGTGGCAGTGGAATTTGTTATGAGCATATTAAGCAGTTATAAGATAAAATTGCCAACAGTAATTTTATCCTTTCTATCCTTATTTACATGTCTGAAAAATCCATGCCCAGTATTCAAATCTGTTCAACTCTTATATGCAAAGGAAATACAAATTTTATAAAATAAAGCATTGGGACAGAATCGGCTGTTGATTAAAACTTCACATCAACCACATACATGTGTGTGGCAATGAGGACCTCGAGGAACCTACATCTAAATGTTTGCTAAAGTTAGGACCATGTGTATATTCATCTATTTTACAGATTATGGTAATTTACCTGCCCTATCAGTTATTAATATTCTTAAATATCTGCTGACACAAATAAAGGGATGGTAAAGTTAAGGAATAATGAAATATGAATTTGACTTGAGAGGTAGCACAAATTGGGTGAGAGCGAATTGGCAGTCCACTTTCCACTCTGCCCAATTTTATTTTCCCAATGGAACAAATCAAAAAAGTAAACTTTCACAAATACACACAACATTTCACTGTTGCTCAAAACCAATTCCATATAAAAAGGAATCAATTGCATCCGTGATCTCTTTTCCAATTCCTTTCAGCAACCATGTAAGCTTCTTGCTCATCCTATTTACATTGTACATTAATGATTTAGACGAGGGAATTAAATGTAGTATCTCCAAATTTGCGAATGACACTAAGTTGGGTGGCAGTGTGAGCTGCGAGGAGGATGCTATGAGGCTGCAGAGTGACTTGGATAGGTTAGGTGAGTGAGCAAATGCATGGCAGTTGAAGTATAATGTGGATAAATGTGAGGTTATCCACTTTGGTGGTAAAAACAGAGAGACAGACTATTATCTGAATGGTGACAGATTAGGAAAAGGGGAGGTGCAATGAGACCTGGGTGTCATGGTACATCAGTCACTGAAGGTTGGCATGCAGGTACAGCAGACGGTTAAGAATGCAAATGGCATGTTGGCCTTCATAGCGAGGGGATTTGAGTACAGGGGCAGGGAGGTATTACTACAGTTGTACAGGGCCTTGGTGAGGGCACACCTGGAGTATTGTGTACAGTTTTGGTCTCCTAACTTGAGGAAGGACATTCTTGCTATTGAGGGAGTGCAGCAAAGGTTCACCAGACTGATTTTCGGGATGGCGGAACTGACATATCAAGAAAGACTCGATCAACTGGGCTTGTATTCACTGGAGTTCAGAAGAATGAGAGGGGATCTCATAGAAATGTTTAAAATTCTGACGGGTTTAGACAGGTTAGATGCAGGAAGAACGTTCCCAATGTTGGGGAAGTCCAGAACCAGGGGTCACAGCCTAAGGATAAGGGGTAAGACATTTAGGACTGAGATGAGGAGCAACTTCTTCACCCAGAGAATGGTGAACCTGTGGAATTCTCTACCACAGAAAGTTGTTGAGGCCAATTCACTAAATATATTCAAAAAGGAGTTAGATGTAGTCCTTACTACTAGGGGGATCAAGGGGTATGGCTAGAAAGCAGGAATGGGGTACTGAAATTGCATGTTCAGCCATGAACTCATTGAATGGCGGTGCAGGCTCGAAGGGCCAAATGGCCTACTCCTGCACCTATTTTCTATGTTTCTATGTTTCTATTACAAATCCTTCAACATAATGGGCCGTAATTTGTGCCCCCTATCCACACTTAGGAGGTGCGCACCCGCCTGTCGGAGCTGTGCAAGTTCCGGGTTTAGACATGTGCTGCGCATGCGCTAAAACCCGCAACTTGCAATCGGCCGCAGTTTTGGGCTATTTGCCCAACTTCTGTGTAGCGAATGCCTGTGAAATTCTTATGCCTGATAAAAGCAGTGTAGGGCCTGCTTTTACCAGTGTAAGAGTTTTAAAAAAGATTCAATATTTTTTTTAATACATTTAAACATTAAAACATATGTAAAATAAGGTACGGTTATTTTTAGCTTCTTTAAAACATTTAAATTGATATTTCAAAAAATTAATTTTTATTTTAAATGTTTAATTATATTGTATTTTAATTCATTTAAATATGTTATATTTAAAAAAAAATTATTTATGGTAAGTTAAATGTGTTTTATATGTGATCCCCATTCATACTTATGGGGTTTCTGTACGCTTGCGCCCCGGGATACGCTGGCCTCAAGGCATGTCTGCGGCACAGAGGCCCAGGAATGCAAGTCTCCATGGATTCTGAGGCAGAAGGTAAGTTTGTAGATTTTTTGCCGGTCAGAGGCATCCGCCTGTGGGAAGCCTCCGACTGCTAATTCAGGCCCAATATTTAATTTTAACAATCGCAAAACTTACCCATAAACTTACCTATCTCATCTCCCAATATTTTCAACAACATTCCCTGTATAGGCCTCTCCACTCTCCCTTCATCTCAACCCTGCAACTAAATGGCCCGTAATCTGCGTTCAACGGTGAACAAAGGTGCTCGCCACTAGCCTTGAAGAAAGCTACCCACACAAATATTGCGGTGAGAAGTTTGGCTTTTTTGACGTTCAGTCATGGGGATTCCCAGCGAAGAGGTGCTGTGATGTCAACAAGCTTTCTAAGCAACCAATTACATTGAAGAATTCTCACAGTCAGCAAAGCAGGAAATGAGAAGCTGCTTTTATCCAAACTTTAAAAAAAATGTTATAGAAAGCAAAATAAAGATTGGAACTTTCATATGGGGATATTGTAGAAGCTGAAATATCATGAACAAACTTTAAAAAAAAATTAAATTGAAAAAAATGTTTTAATTTTTATCCGAATAGAGAATTTTGACACTCCATAAATATAAAAATTCATTTTTTAGGGCCAGAACGTTTGCATAGCAGTCAATACGCTGGTAAAACCCCAGTTACTCCTAATCCAATAAGGCTTAACATTTAATGAGGCATTGAACAGCGATATTAGCATGGAAAAGCCCAAGTTGTGGTCAGTTTCACTAGTTCACTGATTAGAAACAGAGAAACATAGAAAATAGGTGCAGGAGTAGGCCATTCGGCATAATTGATTCCATCATTTTACCCACTACCGATGTCAGGCTGACCGGTCTATAATTCCTTGTTTTCTCTCTCCCTCCTTTTTTAAAAAGTGGGGTTACATTGGCTACCCTCCACTCCATAGAAACTGATCCAGAGTCTATGAAATGTTCGAAAATGACTGTCAATGCATCCGCTATTCCCAAGGCCACCTCCTTAAGTACTCTGGGATGCAGACCATCAGGCCCTGGGGATTTATCGGCCTTCAATCCCATCAATTTCCCCAACACAATTTCCCAACTAATAAGGATTTCCCTCAGTTCCTCCTTCTTACTAGACCCTCTGACCCCTTTTATATCCGGAAGGTTGTTTGTGTCCTCCTTAGTGAATACCGAACCAAAGTACTTGTTCAATTGGTCTGCCATTTCTTTGTTCCCCGTTATGACTTCCCCTGATTCTGACTGCAGGGGACCTAAGTTTGTCTTTACTAACCTTTTTACATATCTATAGAAGCTTTTGCAGTCCGTTTTAATGTTCCCTGCAAGCTTCCTCTCGTACTCTATTTTCCTTGCCCTAATCAAACCTTTTGTCCTCCTTTGCTGAGTTCTAAATTTTTCCCAGTCCCTGTATTCATTGCTATTTCTGGTCAATTTGTGTGCCACTTCTTTGGCTTTAATACTATCCCTGATTTCCCTTAATAGTCACGGTTGAGTCACCTTTCCTTTTTTATTTTTACGCCAGACAAGGATGTATAATTGTTGTAGTTCATCCATGCGGTCTCTAAATGTCTACCATTGCCCATCCACTGTCAACCCCTTAAGTATCATTCGCCAATCTATCCTAGCCAATTCACGCCTCATATCTTCAAAGTTACCCTTCTTTAAGTTCTGGACCATGGTCTCTGAATTAACTGTTTCATTCTCCATCCTAATGTAGAATTCCACCATATTATGGTCACTCTTCCCCAAGGGCCTCGCACAACGAGATTGCTAATTAATCCTCTCTCATTACACAACACCCAGTCTAAGATGGCCTCCCCCCTCGTTGGTTCCTCGACATATTGGTCTAGAAAACCATCCCTTATGCACTCCAGGAAATCCTCCTCCACCGTATTGCTTCCAGTTTGGTTAGCCCAATCTATATGCTTATTAAAGACACCCATGAGAACTGCTGCATCTTTATTGCATGCACCCCTAATTTCCTGTTTGATGCCCTCCCCAACATCACTACTACTGTACACAATTCCCACTAACGTTTTTTGCCCTTTGGTGTTCTGCAGCTCGACCCATATAGATTCCACATCATCCAAGCTAATGTCCTTCCTAACTATTGCATTAATCTCCTCTTTAACCAGCAATGCTACCCCACTGATTGCCGGCTATGGGGGGTGGTGATGGGGGGTAGAGGAGGATCCACAGTGCAGCAAATGTTGGAGCAGTGAATGACTGACCACAACGTCAGGATTTCTGCGTTTAGGTGCACATGCATTAAATGCTGAAGTTACTGTCACTTTCAGAGGGCTAATGATAGTGAACACTGACAGCTTGCCATCATTACCCACTGCAACTTTCGGGACAGTGTTTTTCAGACCATTACATATTCACCCCTCAGAGCTGTTTATCTATTCTTGTGCAGTTCAGTGTCAGCAGTGTTACATTCAACCGCTCTCCCATTCTACATAATGACAAAAGACCAAGGGGTCAAAATTACCCCCCTCTTTAAGCTCCATTACCACCTCTAAGAGCGGATAGACCTCACCGACTAGGGGCAGATGGATGGGCCGACCCATCCGAAATTGCCCCTAGGCCGGGAGCGGCGGAAATGGGTTTCCGTACCGCCCATGCTGCCGCCCCCATTGGGCACCCGCCGACCCCACACTGACCCCAGTGAGAAATTGCCCCACGAGAGCGGTGCTGTCACCGGTCAGTGCCACTGACAGCTTTCCCCTGCGGGAAGCTGTATGTGCCTGGGCAACGCGTCCGCCCTTAAAGGGGAGGGCGCACTACTAGCACCTCCATTTTATTTTAATTGTCAGGCCGACTCTGAGGTCGGTCCCACAATGGTGGCCACAGGTTCGACCGGGCCACCACAACTATCTTGGGAGATAGGCCGCTGGCCCAGCCGAAACTTCCCTGGTGGCCCAGTGGGCTTAACTAAACTTCTTGCAGAGCTCGCAGTGGCCCTCGCCCTTGAAGGGGAGAGACATTGCGATGTGGCAGCGCGACGTGGCACGTCCGCATCGCGCTGACATCAGCAGCGCAGTGTTGATGACTCATTGGGGCGCCCGACCTATCCAAAGGACACCTCCACCCCTCAGCATCGCTCTGACCGGAACTTGACAACAAAGAGCCGAATATCAGCGCAAGATCTGCCCCATGGATTGAGGCGGCGAAAAATCTTAAATATCGGTTCGTGCGCCTTATCTTAGTTGGAGGACAATTTCTGTCCCCAGTAGTTGCACATTTAAGATCAATTCATTCCAACACAAAAAGAACACCAGGAAAAAAAAGTGAGGAGAAAACGTGGAACAAAATGGTGAGAATGTGAAACTCGCTACCACATGAAGTGGTTGAGGCGAAGAGCATAGATGCATTTAAGGGGCAACTAGGTAAGTACATGAAGACATGAGGAAGAAAGAAATAGAAGGAAAGGCTGAGAAGGTGAGCTGAAGTAAGGTAGGAGGAGGCTCATGTGGAGCATGAACACCGGCATAGAGTTGTTGGGCCAAATGGCCTGTTTTGGTGCTGTCCATTCGATGTAATTCTATGAAAGCAAAATAAACCAAAGTCGCAAAAATGAAAGCATCAAAGTTGAATAGAAACATAGAAAATAGGTGTAGGAGTAGGCCATTTGGCCCTTCGAGCCTGCACCACCCTTCAATATGATCATGGCTGATCATGCAACTTCAGTATCCCATTCCTGCTTTCTCTCCATACCCCTTGATCCCTTTAGTTATAAGGGCCACATCAAACTCCCTTTTGAATATATCTAACTAACTGGCCTCAACAACTTTCTGTGGTAGAGAATTTCACAGGTTCACAATTCTCTGAGTGAAGATTTTCTCCTCATCTCCGTCCTAAATAGCTTACCCCTTATCCTTAGACTGTGTCCCCTGGTTCTGGACTTTCCCAACATCGGGAACATTCTTCTTACATCTAACCTGTCCAATCTCGTCAGAATTTTATGTTTCTATGAGATCCCCTCTCATTCTTCTAAATTCCAGTGAATATAAGCCTAGTCGATCCAGTCTTTCTTCATATGTCAGTCCTGCCATCCCGGGAATCAGCCTGGTGAACCTTCGCTGCACTCCCTCAATAGCAAGAATGTCCTTCCTCAGATTAGGAGACCAAAACTGTACACAATATTCCAGGTGAGGCCTCACCAAGGCCCTGTACAACTGCAGTAAGACTCAAATCCTCTCGCTATGAAGGCCAACATGCCATTTGCCTTCTTCACCGCCTGCTGTACCTGCATGCCAACTTTCAATGACTGATGTACCATGACACCCAGGTCTCGTTGCACCTCCCCTTTTCCTAATCTGTCACCATTCAGATAATATTCTGCCTTCCTGTTTTTGCCACCAAAGTGGATAACCTCAGATTTATCTACATTATACTGCATCTGCCATGCATTTGCCCACTCACCTAACCTGTGCAAGTCACCCTGCAGCCTCTTAGCATCCTCCTCACAGCTCACACTGCCACCCAGTTTAGTGTCAAAGCGGAATGAAATATAACCGTGAAAGATTAAAAGAAAAATCAATGGAGGCAAAAGGAAAGAAAGATAGGAATAAAATAAAAAAGGATTTGATTTTATATAGGACCTTTTCGCATATCTCACAAACATCTTGAAGCTCTCGTCAAAGGAATAGAAAATTGGGCGGGGTATATAAGGGTGGCTGATACAATATCGCCTGTTTTACGACCCAACTGAAGCTGAAAGTTCCAGTCAATGCCTTTCCAGCTAGAGGCTAATCTAACTGTTAAAAATATTCAGCACGACCTGGTTCAAAGTGCAGTTGCAGCATTAATAGCAAGTTTTGGGATTAATGTCGTATCTGTCAAGTGCAGTATTGGCCCTGAGTATGATGTGTGCACGCTCCTGAAGAGGCCCCGCAAGTTCCAGGTTTAGGCACGCGAAGCGCATGAATCCGGCACTTGCGATCTGTCAAAATGTCTAAAGTCTCTTCTAAAATATATCTGCACATTGTTAGGAGTGTGGATGACATTGCATAACATAATGGGGTTCTTTTAGGAGCACCAACGGTTACATCAATCTTTAATCTTTTTGAGATTTTGCACATTAACATTATATGAAAAGTTTGAGGGAAAGGGAAAAACTGGACTGTTACAGTCCACTACTGTAAAGGCGGGTGCAGTTTAGCCATAAAATGACATCTGGTAACACTGCTGAGGAAGCACTATTCTCCATTCATTAAAGTTACTGATCTCTGCACCTGAATTCCCAATTTGCACTCTCCACATGTGAAGTTCCGTGCAGGAGTAGAACATTCTTAATCCTCAATCAATGGCCTCGCATATGCTCTCCCAGCAGGAGTTGTTGAATAGCAATAAGCAATGGGACCCTGGCTAACTTTCCCATCCTAATCTAAGGCTGCCTAGGGTGATTGTAGCACCTCTATGAGATCAGCTAACTTAGCACAGACCGGGGATCAAAAAACTGGGACATTCCTAGTCTGTATTACTCAGTTAATCACTGCATAAAGTAATATATTTTTTTAAACTGTGATCACAAAACTAAAGGAACTAGTTCTGAATTGTTAGGCATTAAGTGAGTTGACCTGCCTTACCTTACACTCGACAAGCATTTAGTCTCCATTTGGCTCTTTGCCTGACAGTGCAGTGTGTAAAACCTGGATGGAAATTCACGGCCTACCTTTTTGTGGAGCAGCACATTAGTTCTTCAATGTGTTGCACTTCTACATATACTCTCCCTTGGACTGTTCCACTTACTACTGCTGTATAAATCATCAGTCACTATTTTATATATATTACGAATCAGTTGGGACACTTTAATTAATCAAAATGCATATCAGGATATAAGATTATTTTTGGAACAGGAAATTGCCATTTGGCCCAACAAGCCTCCCCCTTTAAACCTATGCTTTCAGTGCATTTCTGTGAATGTACAGAATGTTACCATGCATAAACACTCCCTTTTTTGGAACAGGCTAGCGACAGGAAGAAGAAAATGCTGTTGATGAATTACAGCAACAAAAAACTTTTAAAAAATCATGTTTATAATAATTGAAACCGAGAATCAAAATATCAGTTCTCACAGTGATATGTGCAACAGAACCTCTCAGCCGGTGGCCTTGTAGTCCTAACATAAACCTTCAACTTGTGCTTTAGGTGCTGAAGAGGTAAAGAGGTGGCTAAAATGGGGTCGTAAGCTGAAACACTGGTTTAGCCTGTGATTAGCTCATGACGCCATCTTGGTAAAGGAGTTGAAGCCAGTGTTTGGAACAGCCATCAGTTTTGGGGAAGGCAAGGCAAGGTATAATCATCGGGTCTCCAAGAATTGTTGGACATTATTTGGACATTGCGTTTTAATATTTTCTCACTGCAGAAAAAACTGGAAGCCGGTTTATGGGAGGGGCTCAGGTACTTTTCCATGTTGGACTTGAATTGATGGACGGGGGGGTCTGGGAAGGATAAGGCCAGGATAAGGCAATTCATCACAGGTAATGGGCATGGAGGGTCCATTGTTAAGCAATGTGAACTCATCATAGTTAGATCAGATGAACTGATCAGTCAGCAAGTCATTAGCTGGATGAGATAACCCCGAGAGACGGGAATACTAGAACAATAGAAAGCCATTAAGTCCCAGATCAGTTGGAAGTGAAACCCCACATCAGCCATCAGTGGAATACCCAGAAGCTACACAAACAGGAAGCTTTGAAACAAGAACAAACTTTATTGGGCCAGAAAAGGCAAGCAGACTTTGCACATGAAAGGGGCCGTGTGGCCACAGCTCTCTCTATTGCTCTCGCTGCTTCGCCTCTACAAGAACTGAGCACTCCGCGTGGGACGGAGAGAAGAAACCAGAAGAGACGTGTTTTCACCGGGAGAAGCAGCGAGTAAGCCAATGAATCGGTGAGCATCATCTCTGCCCACGTAATTTTAAGATCACAGCCATGGTGTGAGGGGGTATCGTGTGTTCTCCCAACCAAATCTTAGTAAGGGTTTTAAGGGGGAGGTTTTAGACGTTGGGTACTTCGAGATAGGGGCCTGTCTAGACATGCCAGATTGTGTGTTGTACTGTGTTGGTATTACACTACCAGGGTGTGTTCTTACTGGGTGCAGCTGTGTTTTAACTTGAATAAAGCAATGCCAGTTGAGACCGAGGTATTTGTCTGTGACTCATTCATCTATTCAGTACAGTAATCATTCGAGGTCTAGAACTATTGTAACGTGGGGATGCGTCAAAAACACCTAAGGGAAACCACTTACAAAGGGTTATGGGGAGCGGGCAGGGAAGTGGAGTTGAGGTCAAGATCACATCAGCCATGATATTGAATGGCGGAGCAGGCTCGAGGGGCCAAATGGCCTTCTCCTGCTCCTATTTCTTATGTTCTTACTTCAGCAGGTTGTCTGCATATTGCTTGTAATCTTTCATCCACCTCTGCAAATATGTAGCAAGCTGCACAACTTCAAGCTGTATTCTCCAGGTTATCGCCTGCAAATGTCCAGCTTCCATCCTAACTGTTGTCCCTTTTCTCCTTCTTCTGGGTCCTTCTTGGCAGTAAGAGGCTCCCGCACAAGAAAACACCTTGGAGGAGGACAACCCTCTTGACGATGCACCACAATGGGCTCATCCCTCCCAGGCACCAGCTCAGAAATTAGCACTCTGCATCGATTAGTGAGTGAGCCAGAGGGGTTTGCACACGGTGAAACACGTAGCTTGAATGAGCAGCTGCAGGTTCTGGTGGCCAGAACACCACAGGAGACAGCTAATCGCATGGTGAGATCCTCTCCAAGCTCTGTTGAGGACAGAGATGAGGACTTCAGGGATCCAGTTATGAAAATAAAACTTCTGGGATCACACAAACAGCTATACTAGGTTTTGGAAGGCCTACCAAGGTGCTTCAGCACCATGGCTGAAAGTGTGGAGGAGTCCATTTCGAGCCTGTGTGACATCATCACGCATGGTCTCAGCGCTCTACAGTGAGAGCACCTCCAGGGACGCTGCAGCTGGGCAGCACAACAGGAGTTCACGTTCGCAGGATTTGTAGCTTTGGTGGAAGTTCAAATGGCTGCCAAACAGACTTTGGGCTCAAACCTGTGCTTTGTCTTGGAGAGGTAGAGATCCATCTTGGAGAGATTGGTGGAGCAAATAGGTAGGGACTTTCAAGGAGTCACTCATCGTCCTCAGCCTACTCTCCTATAGGTCAGTGGAAGTGATCTGCCGCACAGGAGTGGCAATGGCGTTATAGAAGTGATACCGATGTGCTGGCCTCTCTCAGGATGTCAGCACATTTGCTCCTTTGCCACACCCTCAACCAATACCTGCCATGGTACCAGCAAGTTGGCTGGGCCAAACTGCCTTGGCAGAAGCTGTGATGCAGCAATCTGCAGCCAGGCCCTCATAGGCATGATCACCCAGATGTCACAGCCATGAGCATCTCAAAGGTCCCAACATCAACAACAACAGCCTTCCACCAGCTTTGCTGAGGCCACGAGGGGAGCACATTGTATGGTAGTAGAGTTAATTAACTGCCTGCCTGTGGTGGGCGCCTCTCTCATGAAAAAAACAGTGCAGTTAAAATGGTGGCCATGGGAAGCGCTAGATCTCAATTTTTAGTACCAGCCCACCCTGTTTCCATCGGGTGAGCAGGGTTCAAATTGGCCCTTGTATAACGTACTTTTTGGTAATCAGCTGCAAACTATTTTTGATACAATCAATAATTTTTCATTGTGGATTTTATCACATACTGATGACAGGCAAACTACTAATCGATTATATCAATACAGACAGTCGCCCCTGACTCACAAATGAACCCTAAGCCGAATAATCCCCCACAGCACTGATGAGTGATCCACTTCTGGAATCAGACAAACAGCTGTTCTTTCCATAGATGCTGTCTGACCTGCTGAGTGTATCCAGGATTTAATGTGTTAGACAGTATTAGATTTCCAGTATCTGTAGTTTTATGTGCTTTTTGTTTATAGAGTATAATTTAATCTTGGCTTTATGACATCATTTGAATTTCTTGATAAGAATCCTGCCTTGTAAACATTCTGAAGTGCTCTCTGTGTAAGATAATGTAAATTGCTGGCTGCCCGATTTAATCTGCCAGTGTAATTTAGTTTGTTGTCAGTCAATGAATTATAGCTATTTGTTGCTAATGTTTGTTTTTATATAATGATTCATTTTAGGTTTATCTCAATATGTGATTATTGAGTGTCAGTGAGACTAAGCCAATTCAAACTATGTGAAGGTTTGGAACATTGACGATTGCACTTGAATATATATTTAAATCTTAGACTTGGAAAAATTCTCAATGCAAAACAAATAATGTTCTCTGAAGCTCAGAGGCTATTGTGTACATTTTATGAAGTCCCACACTGGATGCAGTGCCCTGGGTTGGAAAATCTAGTGTCTGAGCTCATGCCTGATTTGTAGGCCACTTGATTTTCCAATGGGTGCTAACGGCAGATATAATGAACTGCTGTGCCAAGGGTTACCAACCTTTCCAGATTGACCCAGAGTCTCCCAAAATTGAAGATTAATCTCCTGGACACAGCTGGGAGAAAAATCAGTGGGAGGCTGTGACTGTCTCCCATCCTGACTCCGCCCATCTCCAGTCTCTGATTGACAGCTGCATCCCCCAATCATATCCCTCTGTCTGCTCCACTCTCATTGACCAATCAGATGTCACAAAGGCAATATTATCTCTGACTAAAGAATTAAAAAAACATTTTGTTATCTTCCTCTCTCAAATAAATTAATTGAAAACATTTTAAAAAGAAAAAAAAACTTGTCAGGCATTTCTGATATGGCATTAAATCAGGATATGCCACTACTTGTTTGACAGTACTATCCAATCAGGCCACAGCCTCAATTTGACAGGCAGTAGGTTTATCCAATCAATTAGAACTCTTCTGATTGTTAACCAATCAAGCAGGAACATGGGGCGGTGTGTTTGGAGACAGGGAGGCTGAAATTCCCCCTCCGGATAAGGCCTCTGGCCTCCTGAAAGCGCTGGCCACGGAGCGGCCCGGAATGGCCGCCGACTCTCCAAGGAGGGGCCGCAATTTTGTAAATTGCCCTTTGTGAGTTTTGGAGCGGTGCCCGGGACCGCTCCGCCCGATTTCCCGCCGTGGCATGCACGCCAACCCCTTACTGACTGGCGGGGACCCTCTCATGAAATTTCCCCTTGGGAAATTGCCCCTTTCCTGGTATTGCCCTGTGGGAGTGGCCCTGCTGCCGGTTGGTGCCCCTGTCAGCTTTTTGTGTCGGTGCACTCCCTGCGGCATGGCGGCCCGGCCGCTCTTAAAGGGGAGGGCGCACTGCCATGGCCGCCATGTTATTTTTTTTTGTCGGCTGACTTATGCCCCCGGATTCGGCCAGGCCATCAACAGCCAGCCTGGCATCCTGTCTTTTGTGCCAGGCTGCTGGCCCGGCCGAAACCCTCCCTGGTGGCCCAATGAACCTAATTTTAATGTATGCAGAGCTTGCAGTGGCCCTCCTCGTTAACTGAAGAAACGTTGTGATGCGTCAGCATTGACGTCGTCAGCGGCGCGCTAACATTATCAGTGCAACGCTGGTGACTCGTCAGGGCGGACCCGTTGCGGCGGAGAAAAACTTTAAAAAATGGAGGGTGGGCCCCGTTTCGGGCGGTGGACAATTTTGGCCTCAGGAAGTTATGTATTTGAACCTCCCAGAATATATCCAACCAGAGTTGGCATCCCCAACTGTGCCAACATGTGCAACACCATTAAAATATTTAAATTCCACTGTAAGCGCCTAACTCGCATCAAGTCCCGCTCGCCTATTACCCCTGTGCTCGCTGACCTACTTAGGCTTCTGGTTAAGCAACGCCTCGATTTCAAAATTCTCATCCTTATTTTCAAATTCCTCCATGGCCTCTCCCCTCCCCATCTCCGTAATCTTATCCAGCCCCACAACCCCCTGAGACATCTGTGCTCCTCTAATTCTGTCCTCCTGAGCATCCCTGATTGTAATCACTCAACCATTGGTGGCCATACCTTCTGTTGCCTAGGCCCCAAGCTCTGGAATTCTCTGCCTAAATTATCTCCGCCTCTCTATCTCTCTTTCCTCCTTCAAGAGGCTCCTTCAAATATACCTCTTTGACCAAGCTTTTGGTCACCTGCACTCATTTATACTTATGCGGCTCGGTGTCAAATTTTTATTGCATAATACTCCTGTGAAGCGCCTTGGGATGTTTCACTACGTTAAAGGCACTATATAAATACAAGTTGTTGTTGTTGTAAATTTCGAGACAGTTAATTTTACATCTTTGGGTGAAATTCCTCATACAGCAGGAGCCCTGCCCATAATAAATTGGGCGCAATTTATCTCAAGGGGGTTGGAATTGGAAAGAGAGGATGTGATGTTTCAGTTGTACAGACCCAATCAGGAGTACTATGTTCGGTTTTGGGCACCAAACCTCAGGCAAAAATATATTGGCCTTGAGGGGGAATATTGCAGATTCACCAGAAGGGTTAAATTATGAGGACAGGTTGCATAAACTTGGCTTGTGCTCCCTTGAGTTTAGAAGGTTGATGGGTGATATAATTGAGATGTTTAAAATATGATAGAGGGGTATGATAGGGTAGAGATAGAGGGCTAGAAATTCAGCAACATTCCACCCATTTACCGCTGAGAAAGAGATTACCGCCCAAATGATGGTCAAAGTGGAAATTACCGCCCATTTACCGCCCATATATCGCCGATGGTAAATTCAGCAGTCAATTACCATCGGCGGTAAACGGTACCGCCCGCCCATTTTTTTTTAATGGATTCTGACGTAATTTCTCGTGCACCGCCCAAATAACGCCCAAAATTACTGCTGGCCGTAAATTCAGCAAATTTCATATTCTTACCGCCAGACTAAAATACCATCCAGAAAAAGCTACACTCACCTGACCTTAACCCAGTGGTATGGATGCCATTTTTTAAATCGGAGGAACTTGAAGAAAAGGCTGTTTCAAGTTGGTGGGAGCATAACAGTCATTTGTGAGTGGTATTCTAGTGTGTTTGAATATATTGCAGATTATCTGAGCACATTGTGGTCAATTTACAGTACAGTTTGTAATTGTTTGAGGACAATTGAAGACTTTTGATGACAGGTTTGGACATTAAAAGGAATGGGTCTTGCAATTTCTGTGCCAATATTGCTTACTATTTACATGCTGTGGAATAGAGCTGGAAAAAAGTTTATTCAAGAGCATTATGCGCCCAATCAAAGGGGTCGCAGACTGCTGAGGAGGAGGAGGCCTTACCCCCAACGCATTTACAGGGAGAAGCGCTCATACCTGCACCTGTCCGATACCATCATCATAGGCAGTCCCTTGGAATCGAGGAAGACTTGCTTCCACTCTAAAAATGAGTCTTTAGGTGGCTGAACAGTCCAATACAAGTCCCTGTCACAGGTGGGACAGATAATCGTTGAGGGAAAGGGTGGGTGGGATTGGTTTGCCGCACGCTCTTTCCGCAGCCTGCGCTTAATTTCTGCATGCTCTCGGCGATGAGATTCAAGTTGCTCAGCGCCCTTCCGGATGCACTTCCTCCACTTAGGGCGGTCTTTGGCCAGGAACTCCCAGGTATCAGTGGGGATGTTGCACTTTATCAGAGAGGCTTTGAGGGTGTCCTTGTAACGTTTCCTCTGCCCACCTTTGGCTCGCTTGCCGTGAAGGAGTTCCGAGTAGAGCGCTTGCATTGGGAGCCTCGTGCCTGGCATGCGGTGCTGATCAAGTGTGGTCAGTGCATCAATGCTGGGGATGTTGGCCTGGTCGAGGACACTAACGTTGGTGCGTCTGTCCTCCCAGGGGATTTGTAGGATCTTGTGGAGACATCGTTGATGGTATTTCTCCAGTGACTTGAGGTGTCTACTGTACATGGTCTATGGCTCTGAGCCATACAGGAGGGCGGGTATTAGTACAGCCCTGTAGATCATGAGCTTGGTGGTGAATTTGAGGGCCTG
The DNA here is from genome assembly GCF_044704955.1 of Pristiophorus japonicus. NCBI lineage: Eukaryota > Metazoa > Chordata > Chondrichthyes > Pristiophoridae > Pristiophorus > Pristiophorus japonicus. The sequence continues at coordinate 190,836,693 of NC_091982.1, read as the reverse complement.
GTCTTCAAACACTCTTTTCCTCAGGCAGCCAAAGGCTGCGCTGACGCACTGGAGGCGGTGTTGAATCTCGTCGTCAATGTCTGCTCTTGTTGATGAGAGGCTCCAGAGGTATGGGAAATGGTCCGATACACAGTGCGTTAGAAGGCTGCGCTTCCGAAAAGAGGTCATCAGTGAGATATGCCAGCTCATTAAGGGAGACCTACAGCCTATCGGCACTATCAGGACCGCACTGCCTGTTGAGGTGCAGGTGACTACGGCACTTTTCTTCTATGCATTGGGCTTCTTTCAGGCATCAGCTGGCGACATATGCTGCATCTCTCAGCACGCCACACATCGCTGCATTCTCCAGGTGACTGAAGCGCTTTATGCACGCAGGATGGACTTTATAAACTTTTCAATGACCAGGGATGCACAGAGTGAGAGGGCTTTGGGTTTTTCAAGAATAGCAAACTTCCCCAATGTCCAGGGTGCCATAGACTGTACACACATCGCCCTGCGAGCACCTTTAGAGGAGCCAGACGTTTACCGGAACCGAAAGGGATTCCACTCCTTGAATGTGCAGCTCGTTATCGACCACACGCAACGCATCATGACAGTAAATGCCAATTTTCCAGGGAGCATCCATGATGCGTATATCTTGCATGAGAGCACTGTCTCTGACCTGTTTAAGAGCCACAAGGTCACTGCTGGATGCTGGGGGACAAAGGATACGGCCTCACCATCTAGCTCTTGACCCCCCTCTGTAAGCCTCAGACAGAAGCCGAGCATCGCTTATAATATCCATATAGCCACACGCAATATTCAAAAAGACAATTGGAGTGCTGAAGCAGCGCTTCCAATACCTGGACCACTCTGGAGGCAGCTTGCAATACCACCCTGAACAGGTCGCTGAGTTCATTATGGTATGTTGCATGTTGCACAACTTAGCAATCAGAAGGGGACAGGAATTGCCAATGGGGATTGCAGGAGAACCCCAGGATAGAGGGGAGGAGGCAGCGGAAGAAGAGGAAGAGGACGGGGAGGAAGAGGAGGTCGAGGAGGACGAGAAGCCTGGCGATGAGCCCATGACATCACCCCCTACACCACAGGAGAAGCCCCGTGGTACTTACGCAACTGCAAAACTGGTACGTCAGCAGCTCATAAATGAATGCTTTGCTTGAACGGTGAGAGTTATGTTTCATCCTTGCCTGGCCATTGTTTGCAACCCTTTTAATGATTGTTACCCCGCATTTTGTAAAAGTGAGTAAGACACTGCACAAGAATGGTTTAGTTGAATAAAAATTTTTGTAAAATTTGAAAATGGAAAAATTTTATAATATTTGAAATAAAATAAATTAATAAATAATTATTTTTAAATGAAATGTGATATATAATTTTAACAAAACAACCATTAACAACAACAAACATTAAAAACATTAAAAACTACTAACACCCACAACACCCCGCCAACAATCAACAATTTTTGATTAACAAGTTAAATCCCCCCCCCACCCCCTCGCATCACCCACAACACCCCACCTCCCGACAAAAATTCTACCGACGGCCACCATTCCTACCATCTTTACCCCCCCTCCACCTTACCCCCCAATTGCTTCTTCCCGTTACCCCTACCCCTACCCCTGCCCATGGCCGGATTAGGACCATGACACCTTGAGCACTGCTGCTGTAGAGGTGGGGGTGGCAATGGCAGCGCCATGTGTGGGGATTCTGGAGAAGTTGGGGTTCTGAAAACCTGTCTTCAGATTTGGAAGCAATTAATTGCTCCCGACTCGCAGGTGCTGTCGGCATAGGTGGTATGACACCTTGGGGTGCAGTGCCATATACCGATTCCATCCTGCGCCGCATGGCATCGATGAAATTGGCAGTTCGCCGCATCACCGCAATCAGCTCCACCATGTCCGCTGACTGATGTGCTGATTGCGTGGCGATGTTCCCGGCTAAGCCACCAATGGCCTGGTGGAGCTCTCGACCAACGTTGATGCTCGCCTTAGACAGTCCCACCATGTCCAGGTCGATGTCTGCCTACCGTCGAGCATACCTGCCCTGCCGGATCAACCTCCGCGGATTCGGCACAGGGCTGGAACACTCGTGATGCGCTGCTGCACACCACTTGGTCCCGCTACTTCCTCCGAGCCGAATCCATGAAAGACGGATTCCGCTGAGGAAGAGGTGGCCACAAGTAAAATGGACCCCTCAGTCGCCGCCGCACCCCCGCCCCCAACTACCTCCTGCACATGTTGTGCACTTAACACACCTGCCACAGCAGCTTGAGGAGGGTCATCATGGCATACGCCCTCCTCCTCCGCTTCGGAAAGGATCACCTGCATCAATAATAGCGAAGCTCCAGGTCGCTCAGCCGCTGTTGAAGTTCCTGGGCAACTAGAAAACATAATATGAGAGGTTAGCAGCAGTTGAGGGGAGGGTCAGGCTGACATGTGAATGCTTATGTTGCGCAGGCATATATAGAGGAGCAACACTGCTGCATTATATATCACAGAATGGACAGAAACTGCATGGCATTAGATTTAGATTTCGTGGTCCCAGCATTACATTACATTACATCATTTCTACATTATATTTACATAGCATTAAATTATGTGACCGCTGCACAGCCCGGGGATTAGCATGACTTACCTGCCACTACCACAGGATCAGCACCACCATGGGTGGCCGAGCGATTATGCGCTCCTATGAGGGCTGCGGCCCACTCCTCCAGGTCTGACAGTTCACCCTCCACCCGTGCACTGATGATCAGCGCGATTGGAAGATATTTTTTTCTGCAAACATGACAAGAACATGGCATAAGCTAATTGCCCAGTTACTATTACGGAACACACAGATAGACATCCACAATTAAAAAACTAATATGTTGCAGTGAATTATCTTTTGGAGCTTCAAAAATTACTAGCGGACAGTCTCCTCACTCTCCTCTCTCTCTCTCTCCTCTCTCTCTCTCTCCTCTCTCTCTCTCCCCTCTCTCTCTCTCTCTCCTCTCTCTCTCTTCTGCGCATGCGTGGGTGACCCCTGAGCCCCAAATTGCGGGAAAAACTTAACTATGAGAAAAGAAAAAATCGCGATGCACCGAGGAGCCGTTGTCAAGGATGCCAGCCTGACACAACTAAGAACACTGCTACCACCCAATATCTATCGCAAGCGCCAACGCTGGGGAAAAAAAGCCGAAACTAGCGGCTTTGGTTCTTAGCGGTATTCTGGCAGTACTAAAAGCTCGATCAGTGTATACCACCAGAATACCACTGAGATATGGGCGGTAGCGGTAATAATGGAATTTCTAGCCCTCAGAAAAACTATTTCCTATGGTCTTGATGAAAGGATGTTCAGATGATACATGGCTACAGAAACATCATCATGCATATCAATGGCTGTTTTCTATGAAGTAGCCATGATACCTCCACTGTGTGGCAGTCTAAGGTTCACATACTAATTACAGGAGAATAACACTGGGTGCAAGGCTTTTAGGAGAACAGGGCTATTCTCTGTGTCCATGGCTACTGATGTCCCTGAGAAACCCCCAACAACAAAAAAGCACTTTGTCCTGAACAGTTCAGCAACTGTTTTCTGTTCCTTGGCTAGTCACCTCCACTGTCAAGAAAAGTGTGCCATGCAGTTTAGACATAACAAAAGTGTATGTACAAAAGTACAATGGTTGTGTACAATGTTTGAAATGGTTCCTTGCAGCAAGCGCTGGGGGAGTTCCCAACTTAGGTGTATGCCGCACAAGAAATGTGTCCAGAAATGAACAGTGCACTCCTCTTCCCCTTGCTGCTGATACAAGTGCATTTCTTCCTCATTTTCAGCCAGGTAGAAAGAAATTGGGTGACTGCATTGACCTGATCAGCAACCTCTTTTCTTGCAGCTGGGGCAAAATAGGGGCACTCTCCACTGTTGCACCAGCTTCAGCATCAAAGGTAGCAATGTTGTCCATGTCTCCACTGTGCCTTTGTGAACAATTAGTCCATTTTTTGTCATCGCCTTTTACGGTGCGCTGGTGTCATTTAGGAACTGCTTCCTCATATAATTTTGCACTCACCTAGTCAATCGTGCTACAGGTCTTTGAAAAAGCCTTTCCTGTACCTATTAAACTATCAGGCCATAGAGCAGGGGTTATCTCTCAAAGTTCAGCACAGCCTGCCCCCTGCACTAGGCCTGTGCTTTTGGCCATCACAACCCCATGTTTGCCTTTACTAATGAGCATGAAACATATTGCAATGGAAAAAAAGAGTAATACACAAAACTTAAATTTAACATTCCACTATCTATACAATACCATATTAATAAAAGTAATGAAATATTCTAGAAATAATGTTGAATGTGTGTAATTTACATAATTTGTAAGTCGTACAAGAGTGGCATGTTGATTTTCTTCAAGTATAATTACAGTATGTACCTCAATACAATCAGTGAATCATTTCATTTTCATGTATAGATATTATTACCGCTAAGTCATGTGTGACATCCATAACACTTCAAAAGCTATCAATACACGCATTCCTTTTTACATGCTATTGATCCAAAGGATTTGTTGTAGAATTCCAGTCACTAAGCAGGTTAATCATAAATCCTTTGAAAACTCTGCGATATCCACAGGGTCAAATATGTCCAGTCTTAAGAGATTACTGTTGCTGTAATTGACCTGATACTCCCTCAATAATGCACCTTAAATATGCAGCTTTTATAAACTCGTCAATAATATTTGAGAAACGGCTGTTCCACCAATTGGATGTACTGGCAGCAGACACAACTTTAACTTGATTGAAATATTTGAATCTAAACATTTTCCACAACGTATACCCAACTTCTTTTCCATTTTGCTGAAAATCTCAGTGGCTCAGGCACATCTGTGGAGAGAGAAACAGAGTTAACGTTTCAGGTCTATGACCCTTCGAAGGATCATCGACCTGAAATGTTAACTCTGTTTCTCTCTCCACAGATGCTGTATGACCCGCTGCGATGTCCAGCATTTTCTGTTTTTACTTTAGATTCCAGCATCCGCAGTATTTTGCTTTTGTGTTCTTTTCCATCTTGCTATCCGGTAGAGGCGGGGTGCCCCAGTGGAAGGCTCTCCACGCGGAAGTCCTTCCTTGTACCATTGGGGATCGAGGGTGGAGTGTGTTGCACGGAGCAGTTCCGTTAAACAGGTTATAAAGTTATTTCACGGACCCCCCAGGCGCAGCTGGTTACTTTTGTGGCTTGGATGAGTCCGTGTTCCACATTTTTGCTCAGTTTGAGAGATTGCAGCCCCTTTTCGATTATTTGAAGCAGCTACTCCTCAATTTCTGGCTCAACTTCAGTCCAATGCTCCTGATCTTTGACGGCCTTATACGGAGGTGGGCGGGCAAGTCACAAGACCTTCTTGTGGGTCTGCTCCTGCACCTGGTCAAGGTGGACATCTATAAGTCCAGGATGGATGTGACCCATGGTGGGTGTCCCTCTGGCTGCATGCCTCTCTTCTGCAAGCTTGTCGACGCCCAGGTGGCCCTGGAGAGAATGCATCTGGTGTCCACCAGTACGCTTGAGGCCATCTGCGACCAATGGGCACAGCAAGGACTGGAGTGTTTAGTGGACAACCAAAGCAATATTATCATTTAGTTTTATCAGTTTCCTGATTTGTGGTTAAGTTCTTTATTAGTTGTGCCCCTTTATAAAAAAAGAGGGCACATTTAAATTGGTTTTCAGTTGATGACACTGGTGCTGGAGTCTGACAACCCAGAGTCGCATCGGTCTTGAGAAGAAGGTATACCCAACTTTTTTGTCATTACATCCAGTAGCAGAAAGAGGAAGTTTGCATTTCACAATCTGAATTTTAGGATTGTAGAATATTTCTCATTGAATTCTCTTTTTCTCCTTTCATATGCATTCATTGTCACACCATTACCTTCTGGTCTAGCCTGAATAGCAGCCAAATTATTCACTGGCTTACCACATAATTTCCAGGATTAACATGTTTCTCTATTCAGCACTGTGCATGAATCCATGAAGTGAGACACAGTCTGACATTCCAATTAGCTCTTCAGTGAAGGCCCATTTAGGATTCTGATGAGAGTTATTCAAAACAATAGCTTATATAATTTTATTTTACTCCTGGAGTGAATCCAAGTTGGATTTCATTGGAGAGAAAGGCAGGCTGTAATTGTGCCAGTCACATATTCAGATTCACTTAAGAGTTAAACAATCCCCATCTGACTATACAATTTAACACACAGGTTATTGAATCTGTAATCACAATGAGGCAGAATTTGGTTTCAGTCCATTTTCCAGCATAGAATGGGGGCTGCGATCAGAGTGTGGCTTAACCATGCAACTAAGGCCTTGGTTCCACTGCTTCATTTAAATACAATAGGTGGCTTGCTAGCACTACCTGTTAATCCTGCTGTTCATTGGTAGCTCGCCTAATGAAGTGGTCAACATCACATAGTGTTGATGCTATTTGAAGGCAACCTGCATCTCTAAAATGGGAGACGCATTTTGGCTGCAGGCAACTGTGACTGAAGGTTTCTGACAATCGCTGAAGCTGCAAGGGTCCCTTGTTTTACTAACGCTGCATTGGAGGTATTGGTGGATGCAGGTTAGTAGGAGGAGGACCATCATCTTTCCAGGAAGATATCCAGATAAGCTGCCGGCATGAGTGGGCAGAGGTAGCTGAGCAGGTGAGCATCAGAAGCATAACCCCAGGACATGGCTGTATTGCCGGAAACATTTAGGGGTAAAATTCGGGTAGTTTGTGCCTCCCGTTAGTGCCCCGGGGGATGCCAATGGAGCGCAAACGAGTTTTTGTCTGAGCGCGGCACCGCAACCAACTACCGCGAAATTCCACTAACCAGCAGCGCCCTGCTCCTGGCCCTGCTACTGAATTTTCGCACTAGGGTGAAAATGGGTCAGTAGTGCCCTGTGAGGCTGCTGCAGGCAATGCTGTAGGCTGCTTGCAGGGTGAAAATTAAAGCGGACATGTGGCACTGAAAATGTTTTAAATGCCGTTCTTCCATGTGGATCGTGGGGTCCGTGCCGTGATTTAGCAGCCCAGCACTCTGCTTGTGTACCAGGCTGCTGCCACAGCACCTCGCTTCCTGTTGGTCGAACGATGGCCCCTTCTCCCTCCTGCAGAGTCTGTAGGCTGGTCCTCCCCTTCAATGGAAGGGGAAGGCCCTGTCTTCCCGCCAGAAAATTCGCATTGCTTAGCACCCCGGTCCCACCCCCGAGAGGAAGTGGAGCATGAGATTTTGCGCTGCACTTCCTCTCGGGGGCGGTAAGTCCAATTTAGCTCGCGGGGCAGGACCTCTGTGCCTGGCACAGGAACCCCAACCTTGCGGCTGTTACGGCCCCCAACCGGGGCAGTACGCAATTTTTTTCCCGTTAGTCACCTCACAAGGCTAGCTAAGATAAGTCTCATGAGCCACAATTCCCTGGATACTAAAGAGCCTTGGACTTTATCTCTATCTGCATTATTTCCACTGCAGTTATTGAGAGTCTTGGGGCTGAGGGTATTGTAGACTCCCTAGATGGTGCTCGTGTGTCATTACTGTTCAATGTTTAAGCGTCCCTCTCTCTCTCTCTCTCTCTCTCTCTCTTTCTGTATCTATTTTCTTTTCCTCACTGTTCTTCTGGCCATTCCAGCTGCAGCAGCCTTTTAACTGTTGAATCCTGCCCCAAATTCACTCATTCCCAGCAGTAGAGATCCAGTTAGGACCAGGGCTCTCACCCCGTTTGTGAAATTAGGTTTCTTCTCTCCGCCTCCGCCACCCCCACCACCAAGGAAAATATGGTCTGGTGCTGTGGATATTGTGTGGACGGGCACAAATTCCACCCTACCATTTTAGCCACCATGTGAGGAAAATCCAGGCCTAATTATGTACTGCAGTTGAACTCACTTTCTATGATACTGTGAACCTTCAGATACTATCTGGGGCAACCATCGACAACAATTAGTTGGCAATGTCCAAATTAATTTCTCAAATCAGTCTCATATTATTCGACAAGTAAAATTTGTTCTATATGCTTCGTAGTATCTCTGTAAAGCCAACAAAGGCAGCAAACTCCACCTTTGCCCTTGTTGACTTTACTGGTATCTTGATTTCCATAAACTTTACTCACACAACCATCCAGAATTATTATTCATTTACCTCTCAGCGCATCGCACAACCATAATCAGGAATCAAAATAATTAAACCTTTGCAACAGATTTATGGTCAACTTAAATTTGTATCTATCCATAGGCGTATTAAAGATTTTACATATGCACACACTTCCTGTCCAAAAACCCTACTGTCATCAGTATTTGTGCCCACACTTTTATGTCAACATTTAACATTGAAACTGCCTGTAAATATTTATGTTGGAAATATCCAATAGAAACAGAACACTTTTTTCAGATGAACCAATGCTTTTTCAAAAAAATGTCATCCATTTTTTTCTCAATAACCTTTTCCCTTCAACTCCTGTTGATCCACAGATTGCCTACTGGGAAATGCTGCAAAATGCATAGGATTAAAATGCACAGACATGATTGAAAGCTCTCCCAAACTGTGGGGTGAGGTAAAAATATCTAGTCAAAGCCAAGTCCTTTGAGAAAGGCAGCGACTGTGGGTTGATTTTAACTCTACCCACCCAGCGGAAACCAAGAAGTTCGGCTGTTGAAATCATCTAGGTTACCGACCCGCCTAGGAGCCATCGGGATTTGGCCATTCCAATTTAACCTGCTCTACAGAGCAGGTGGCAACGACACCCGCCCAAAGTTGGCAGGATCCGTCTTTACATATTGTCAGGTCCCTATGACGTCAGTGGGATTTGACTGCAATTTTAGTTCAGACCTGAGCGAGGAAGCGGAAGAGGATTTGCCACCAGATCAACCTGGGAGAGAAGCTGATCAGCCCCAGAAGAGGTTAAAAGTGTTTGTCTTTCCTTTGTAATGCCAGGAGGTGCAGGAGTGTTCCCCTGAGCTCCACAAAGAAAAAATAGGCCACCTCTGCCCCACAGTCCCCTCCCACATCCCAAATGTGAACCCTCCCTGAAACGACCCTACAACCCGATCTTGTCACCTACCTTGTGACAGCAGGTGGCCTCTGGGCCGCACGATTTTCTGTTATTTCCTGCCGTCTTTCCACCTCTTCCGAGTGGGAAGTCAGCCGGTGCAATTTAAAATTAACTTGCCAGTGGAGTTTCCTGCTGGCAGATGCAATCCAAGCCACGGCTAAAAACAAAATAAAAACATTCAAAAAATGAGTTATTTCACAATAGCACTGAATTGTCATTTGTTTCCTTTAATACTTTCATTTAAGTCAATTTACTTCAAGTCCTCACACTGCCATTAAAGTAGCAAATGGGGGGACATCATAAAAAATACATTTGGCATCAATCGACTAACTAGTGGTGCAGGCTCGAAGGGCCGAATGGCCTACTCCTGCACCTATTTTCTATGTATCACCAATAGTAATATCTACTATGTGAGTTCAGCTCCCTCACATTGTCATGCTCAATAATTGCTCCAAGCCAGTATTCTCAATGATGTCATCAATATCCTTGATTAAACAAAAATATATAATTGACTTTTCCAAATGGGCCCTGTTAGTAATGGTTCTTCTTTAATAGGATTACTTCTATTTTGGATAGAGTGAGCCTTTGGGTTAGTGGTAGCATTGCCAGCACTGAGTTAGAAGGTGAAAGACTCAAGTCCCACTGCAAACAGCCTTGATGATTGGAAACTGGAATATATCTCTAAATGCTGTGTTAACATCGAACAGGGTAGCCGCAGCCAAATGGAGTGACTACTGGCTCAATGGTAGTATTCATGCCTCGGAGTCAGTATGGTTGGGTTCGGCCCCCACTCCAGACTGCCCCAGCGAGTGGAGACCATAGCTCTGTCTCTCAACACTTGGTTGATGTCCAGCATGGATGCAAAGTTGCCCCCTTTCATATAGAGTAGGTTGGGCTCTTTAGCCTTGGTTGAAGTCCACCTAGGAGAAGGTACTTCGAAGATAAAAATCATGAGGAAGACAATGGGAAAGCACCTCAGCTACTCTTCCCTAGTAAGTAGCTCAGGAATCTCAAATGTGAGACTTGAGTTAGGACTTGCCCGAGGGCATAACACAATTTACAGACTGACATTCTGCTATTGCAGTGCCAAGTTCCTCTTCAACTCTGATCCCTCCTAATTCTGGGCTTGGCAGTGTGAGCTTAGTGAAGGAAAATTAACTGCTTGAAAACCTATTGCTAGGAAAGACATAACCTACATAAACATACTTATTCTACTCTTTTTAAAAAAAGCGTAATTCTTTTTTTGTCAGGGGACAAAGCTGCCGTCTGAAGCCTGTATGACTACATAGAAACATAGAAAATAGGTGCAGGAATAGGCCATTTGGCCCTTCGAGCCTGCACCGCCATTCAATGAGTTCATGGCTGAACATGCAACTTCAGTACCCTATTCCTGCTTTCTCGCCATACCCCTTGATCCCCCCAGTAGTAAGGACGACATCTAACTCCTTTTTGAATATATTTAGTGAATTGGCCTCAACAACTTTCTGTGGTAGAGAATTCCACAGGTTCACCATTCTCTGGGTGAAGAAGTTGCTCCTCATCTCAGTCCTAAATGTCTTACCCCTTATCCTTAGGCTGTGACCCCTGGTTCTGGACTTCCCCAACATTGGGAACATTCTTCCTGCATCTAACCTGTCTAAACCCGTCAGAATTTTAAACATTTCTATGAGATCCCCTCTCATTCTTCTGAACTCCAGTGAATACAAGCCCAGTTGATGTAGTCTTTCTTGATAAGTCAGTCCTGCCATCCCGGGAATCACTCTGGTGAACCTTTGCTGCACTCCCTCAATAGCAAGAATGTCCTTCCTCAAGTTAGGAGACCAAAACTGAACACAATACTCCAGGTGTGGCCTCACCAAGGCCCTGTACAACTGTAGTAACACCTCCCTGCCCCTGTACTCAAATCCCCTTGCTATGAAGGCCAACATGCCATTTGCTTTCTTAACCGCCTGCTGTACCTGCATGCCAACCTTCAATGACTCATGTACCATGACACCCAGGTCTCGTTGCACCTCCCCTTTTCCTAATCTGTCACCATTCAGATAATAGTCTGTCTCTCTGTTTTTACCACCAAAGTGGATAACCTCACATTTAGCCACATTATACTTCATCTGCCATGCATTTGCCCACTCACCTAACCTATCCAAGTCACTCTGCAGCCTCATAGCATCCTCCTCGCAGCTCGCACTGCCACCCAACTTAGTGTCATCCGCAAATTTGGAGATACTACATTTAATCCCCTCGTCTAAATCATTAATGTACAATGTAAACAGCTGGGGCCCCAGCACAGAACCTTGCGGTACCCCACTAGTCACTACCTGCCATTCTGAAAATACCCATTTACTCCTACTCTTTGCTTCCTGTCTGCCAACCAGTTCTCAATCCACGTCAGCACCCTACCCCCAATCCCATGTGCTTTAACTTTGCACATTAATCTCTTGTACAAACTTCCCCAAATAGTGCACAATAGAGGTTTACTGGAATACACATTATCAGGATAGTGATGGCTTGCACAGGTCCTCGCTGCTTGTGTTTGAATGTTGCTGGACAAAGTACTTTAGATCATCTTTACATTCAGATAAGAATCCAGCTTCAATGGAGGATCTGATTCTTTTCTTTAAGAAAAAGACATGCAAGTAGAATGGCGACCTAGTAGAGGAACTTTCCATGTATGCATTTATTGCTTCAAGTATTCTGTGGACCCTAGATGGAGCATGTTTCTGTGGCAGTGATAATTTTGGCCCTCTCTCAGGAAATTGTGCCTTTAATAGTGAATAAATAATATGAAAATACATAATTTATGACAGCATATGATTTAAAATTAACTCCATGTTGAAGCTAACCATAACTGGCCCTTTCCCCTATCTCTGCACAGAACAACAGTTCCAGGTCTCAGACATTATTATTCTATTTAATATATCTACAGACAGCTTAACAAATGTAAGTTAGACAGCTGTCTTATATGGACATGGCTAATTAAGAAATTATGCTTTGACTTCAATAAGGTTTTTGGCTCAAAGATGCCACTGTGAAAGTAACATTTATAGCATTACGAGTATCAGGTAAAATGACATAATTTTAAATAACATGATCCATTTCTCTCATTGTACTGTTACTATGCCATCATTTCTAGAATCTTCTGTAAGCGACTGGCAGCTGACTTTTCTAATGAATACATAATGTCCATTTTATAGATTTCCATTGCTGTAAATTATTTGATGCACTAATCTCTACATTTTGAAATAGTATCCATAACATGTAATTATACAGTGAAATACATTTACAAAACTGATGCAGTCAAATTCTGAATACCAATAAGATCTTATTGAAGCCCCAGCTTGTTTCTGAATAGCATTCATAGCCAGTCTTGTTTGGAGTTAATGTATACATAATTTTCCATTTGACCTCTTACATATAACAACATTCCACTCTACATCCTTTCCTATAATGATAGAGGCCTACATGTTGTACACTGTCTATTTCTGTGCTCTGATCTTATCTTGTGTGCCCATGGCAGGCCTCCCTGTAAAATTCAACATTTGGTTGCAACCTGACCTTTGTTACCTTACCCAAATACCGGAACACATTTGAAATCTTCCAGACAACAGAAGGATAACTATGTTGAGATTCCTTCTTTCAGATATTATTGCTATATTGCTGACTGCAATGCAGAAAATGATTCCTTTTTGCTGCATACTGTCTTGTGTACTGAAAGCTTGTCCTTTCCTCTCAGAAAACAGAGTAGGAATAAATGGGTCATTTTCGGGTTGGCAGGCTATAACTAGTGGGGTACCGCAAGGATAGGTGCTTAGGCCTCAGCTATTCACAATCTATATCAATGATTTAGATGAGGGGACCAAATGTAATATATTCAAGTTTGCTGATGATACAAAGCTAGGTGGAAATGTAAGTTGTGAGGAGGATGCAAAGAGGCTTCAAGAGGATATAGACAGGATAAATGAGTGGGCAAGAACATGGAAAATGGAATATAATGTGGAGAAATGTGAAGTTATCCACTTTGGTAGGAAAAATAGAAAAGCAGAGTATTTTTTAAATGGTGAGAGATTGGGAAATGTTGGTGTTCAGAGGGACCCGGGTGTCCTTGTACACAAATCACAATTAAGAAAGCAAACTGTATGTTGGTCTTTATTACAAGAGGATTTGAGTATAAGAGTAAAGTCATATTGCAATTATATAGGGCCCTGGTGAGACCGCACCTGGAGTATTGTGTACAGTTCTGGTCTCCTGTATATACTTGCCATTTTGGGAGTGCAACGAAGCTTCACCAGACTGATTCCTGGGATGGGGGGAATTGTCCTATGAGGAGATATTGAGCAGACTAGGCCTATATTCTCTAGAGTTTGGAAGAATGAGAGGTGATCTCATGGAAACATACAAAATTATGAAAGGCCAAAGAGGGTAGATGCAGGGAGGATGTTTCCTCTGGCTGGAGAGTCTAGAACCAAGGGGTCACAGTCTCAGAATAAGGGGTTGGCCATTTAGGATTGAGATGAGGAGAAACTTCTTCACTCAGAGGGTGGTGAATCTTTAGAATTCTCTACCCCAGAGGGCAGTAGAGGCTCTGTCTTTGAGTATATTCAAGACAGAGATCGATAGATTTTCAAATATTAAGTGAATCAAGGTATATGGGGACAGTGCAGGAAAGTGGAGTTGAGGTTGAAGATCAGCCATGATCTTATTGAATGGTGGAGCAGGCTTGAGAGGCCGAATGGCCTACTCTTGCTCCTAATTCTTATGTTATGTTGCGTCGGAGGTGCATGGAGAGGCACGAGTCCGGGGTCGGCGAGAGGCCTATAAAAGGCCCAACGCGGCAGCAGTCGGGAGCAGCGTCGGAGGTGCGTGGCGAGGCGTGAGTCCGGGGTCGGCGAGAGGCCTATAAAAGGCCCAACGTGGCGGCAGTCGGGAGCATCGTCGGAGGTGCGTGGAGAGGCGTTTGTCCGGGGTCGGAGAGGCGTGAGTCCGGGGTCGGAGAGGCGTGAGTCCGGGGTCGGAGAGGTGTGGCTTGTGCAGCTACAGGGAGAAGGCAAAAAAAAAGTAGAAAGAAACAGAAAGGTGACGTCACAGCCAAGGGTGTAAGTGATTGGCTGGTGATTGGTGAGTAGTTTTTCTTTATTCTCTTCTCTAACAGTGAGTAAACTTTAGCATTGTTGTTGCTAATTTCAGTGTATCTAAGGGTTAAGTTATGGCAGGAGAGCTCGGTCACGTGATATGCTCCTCCTGTACCATGTGGGAACTCAGGGGCACTTCTGGTGTCCCTGACGACTACATGTGTGGAAAGTGTATCCGTCTCCAGCTCCTGACATTCCGCGTTGTGGAATTGGAGCTGAGGGTGAATTTACTCTGGAGCATCGACGATGCTGAGAATGACGTGAGCAGCACGTGTAGCAAGTTGGTCTTACCGCAGGGGAAGGGTCCACAGCCAGATAGGGAATGGAAGACCAGCAGGAAGAGCAGTGCAAGGAAGGTAGTGCAGGGGTCCCCTGCGGTCATCCCCCTGCAAAACAGATATACCGCTTTTTGTACTGTTGAAGGGGATGAATCATCAGGGGAGAGCAGCAGCAGCCAAGTTCATGGCACCATGGCTGGCTCTGCTGCACAGGAGGGCAGGAAAAAGAGTGGGAGAGCGACAGTGATAGGGGATTCAATGGTAAGGGGAATAGATAGGCGTTTCTGCGGCTGCAACCGAGACTCCAGGATGGTATGTTGCCTCTCTGGTGCAAGGGTCAAGGATGTCCCAGAACGGGTGCAGGACATTCTGAAAAGGGAGGGTGAACAGCCAGTTGTCATGGTGCACATTGGTACCAACAATATAGGTAAAAAAAAGGGATGAGGTCCTACGAGACGAATTTAAGGAGCTAGGAGCTAAATTAAAAAGTAGGACCTCAAAAGTAGTAATCTCGGGATTGCTACCAGTGCCACGAGCTAGTCAGAGTAGGAATCGAGGATAGCTCAGATGAATACGTGGCTTGAGCAGTGGTGCAGCAGGGAGGGATTCAAATTCCTGGGGCATTGGAACTGGTTCTGGGGGAGGTGGGACCAGTACAAACCGGACGGTCTGCACCTGGGCAGGACCGGAACCAATGTCCTAGGGGGTGTGTTTGCTAGTGCTGTTGGGGAGGAGTTAAACTAATATGGCAGGGGGATGGGAACCAATGCAGGGAGACAGAGGCAAACAAAATGGAGACAAAAGCAAAAGACAGAAAGGAGATGAGTAAACGTGGAGGGCAGACAAATCCAAGGCAAAAAACAAAAAGGGCCACTGTAAAGCAAAATTTTAAAGGGTCAAAGTGTAATAAAAAGGCAAGCATGAAAGCTCGGTGCCTCAATGCGAGGAGTATTCGGAACCCAGGAGAGGGCTCTGAGATAGTTAGAATGGGTGAGAGCTCAGATGAACAGGACCCCAAGAAAGAATTCAAAAGGCAGGAGACAACAGAGCAGTGTAGCACTGGGGTAAGTATAAACCACAAGGTGATAGGAAGGGACAATATGTATGAATGCAAAGGGGCTGCAGGAGGGGTCAAAACTAAAAATCATGGTTTAAAAACTATTATTAATACACTCTATCTAAACGCACGCAGCATTCGAAATAAAGTAAATGAGTTGACGGCACAAATCATTACAAATGGGTATGATTTGGTGGCCATTACAGAAACGTGTTGCAGGATGGCCAAGACTGGGAATTAAACATACAGGGGTATCTGACAATTCGGAAAGATAGAAAAGAAGGGAAAGGAGGTGGGGTAGCTCTGTTAATAAAGGACGAAATCAGGGCAGTTGTGAGAGACGATATTGGCTCTAATGAACAAAATGTTGAATCATTGTGGGTGGAGATTAGAGATAGTAAGGGGAAAAAGTCACTGGTGGGCGTAGTTTATAGGCCCCCAAATAATAACTTCATGGTGGGGCGGACAATAATCAAGGGAATAATGGAGGCATGTGAAAAAGGAATGGCAGTAATCATGGAGGATTTTAACCTACATATCGATTGGTCAAATCAAATCACACGAGGTAGCCTTGAGGAGGAATTCATAGAATGCATACGGGATTGTTTCTTAGAACAGTATGTTACAGAACCTACAAGGGAGCAAGCTATCTTAGATCTGGTCCTGTGTAATGAGACAGGAATAATAAACGATCTCCTACTAAAAGATCCTCTCGGAATGAGTGATCACAGTATGGTTGAATTTGTAATACAGATTGAGGGTGAGGAAGTAGTGTCTCAAACGAGCGTACTATGCTTAAACAAAGGGGACTACAGTGGGATAAGGGCAGAGTTGGCTCAAGTAGACTGGAAACACAGACTAAACGGTGGCACAATTGAGGAACATTGGAGGACTGTTAAGGAGCTCTTTCATAGTGCTCAACAAAAATATATTCCAGTGAAAAAGAAGGGCGGTAAGAGAAGGGATAACCAGCCGTGGATAACCAAGGAAATACAGGAGAGTATCAAATTAAAAACCAATGCGTATAAGGTAGCCAAGGTTAGTGGGAAACTAGAAGATTGGGAACATTTTAAACGACAGCAAAGAATGACTAAGAAAGCAATAAAGAAAGGAAAGATAGATTACAATAGTAAACTTGCGCAAAACATAAAAACAGATAGTAAAAACTTTTACCGATATATAAAATGGAAAAGAGTGACTAAAGTAAATGTTGGTCCCTTAGAAGATGAGAAGGGGGATTTAATAATGGGAAATGTGGAAATGGCTGAGACCTTAAACAATTATTTTGCTTCGGTCTTCACAGTGGAAGACACAAAAACCATGCCAAAAATTGCTGGTCACAGGAATGTGGGAAGGGAGGACCTTAAGATAATCACTATCACTAGGGCGGTAGTGCTGGACACGCTAATGGGACTCAAGGTAGACAAGTCCCCTGGTCCTGATGAAATGCATCCCAGGGTATTAAAAGAGATGGCGGAAGTTATAGCAGATGCAATCGTTATAATCTACCAAAATTCTCTGGACTTTGGGGAGGTACCAGCGGATTGGAAAGCAGCTAATGTAGCGACTCTGTTTAAAAAAGGGGGAAGACAAAAGGCAGGTAATTATAGGCCGGTTAGTTTAACATCTGTAGTGGGGAAAATGCTTGAAGCTATCATTAAGGAAGAAATAGCGGGACATCTAGATAGGAATAGTGCAATCAAGCAGACGCAACATGGATTCATGAAGGGGAAATCATGTTTAACTAATTTACTGGAATTCTTTGAGGATATAACGAGCATGGTGGATAGAGGTGTACCGATGGATGTGGTGTATTTAGATTTCCAAAAGGCATTCGATAAAGTGCCTCACAAAAGATTACTGCAGAAGATAAAGGTATGCGGAGTCAGAGGAAATGTGTTAGCATGGATAGAGAATTGGCTGGCGAACAAAAAGCAGAGAGTCGGGATAAATGGGTTCTTTTCGGGTTGGAAATCGGTGGTTAGTGGTGTGCCACAGGGATCGGTGCTGGGACCACAACTGTTTACAATATACATAGATGACCTGGAAGAGGGGACAGAGTGTAGTGTAACAAAATTTGCAGATGACACAAAGATTAGTGGGAAAGCGGGTTGTGTAGAGGACACAGAGAGGCTGCAAAGAGATTTAGATAGGTTAAGCGAATGGGCTAAGGTTTGGCAGATGGAATACAATGTTGGAAAATGTGAGGTCATCCACCTTGGAAAAAAAACAGTAAAAGGAAATATTATTTGAATGGGGAGAAATTGCAACATGCTGCGGTGCAGAGGGACCTGGGGGTCCTTGTGCATGAATCCCAAAAAGTTAGTTTGCAGGTGCAGCAGGTAATCAGGATCGTGAATGAAATGTTGGCCTTCACTGCGAGAGTGATGGAGTACAAAAGCAGGGAGGTCCTGCTGCAACTGTATAGGGTATTGGTGAGGCCGTACCTGGAGTACTGCGTGCAGTTTTGGTCACCTTACTTAAGGAAGGATATACTAGCTTTGGAGGGGGTACAGAGACAATTCACTAGGCTGATTCCGGAGATGAGGGCGTTACCTTATGATGATAGGTTGAGTAGACTGGGTCTTTACTCGTTGGAGTTCAGAAGGATGAGGGGTAATCTTATAGAAACATTCAAAATCATGAAAGGGATAGACAAGATAGAGGCAGAGAGGTTGTTTCCACTGGTCAGGGAGGCTAGAACTAGGGGGCACAGCCTCAAAATACGGGGGAGCCAATTTAAAACCGAGTTGAGAAGGAATTTCTTCTCCCAGAGGGTTATGAATCTGTGGAATTCTCTGCCCAAGGAAGCAGTTGAGGCTAGCTCATTGAATGTATTCAAATCACAGATAGATTTTTCACCAATAAGGGAATTAAGGGTTATGGGGAGCAGGCGGTTAAGTGGAGCTGAGTCCACGGCCAGATCAGCCATGATCTTGTTGAATGGCGGAGCAGGCTCGAGGGGCTAGATGGCCTACTACTGTTCCTAATTCTTACGTTCTTATATTCTTATGTTCTCTCCCTCCCCTTCTCACAAGCAAAAATATCAATGGAACTAACTTATCAAAGCTAACTTGTTTACTTTCGAAAGATTCACAAAAACATCTATGTAAACACCAACCAGAGTATAAAACAGTTTCACCTGTAATACTGAATTTATTACAGGCATTATATACTTTACATCTCCATAACCCCATTCTTCCCGCCCCTGGAACAACTGTCGTACGTTCTGATCCAGATAAGTGTCTGAGCTGTCTATTTGGAGCTTGAATTTCGGGATAATAAGTAGCTTTCTTTTGCTGGATGTGCAAGCTCGAGGGGGCAAATGGCCTATTCCTGCTCCTATTTTGTATGCTCTTATGTTCTTATGACAAAGAAATTAAAACTGAACAAACATTTTGTATCAGTCTTTACGATAGAGGACACTAAAAATATCCCAACAGTGGATAGCCAAGAGGCTCAGGTCTCCAGACGTCCTGGTTCAACCCTTGCCACTGGATAAAGGCCTAGCTCTGTCGAGCCCATGTGGTGGCTGATGTGCAACTGTCACCACACGCTAAAAAAATCCACGCACAGGCATCTTTCACCCCCTCAATTGGAGTTCAGGACTGGAACATCGGGTCCTTCATTGAAACATCTGTGAACTCATATGGAAGCAAGTCATCCTCATTTGAGGGACCGCCTATGATGATGATAGGGGGGGTGGAGGAACTTAACACAATCACAATCACTAAGAAGGTGGTACTCAGTAAGATAATGTGACTAAAGACAAATAAATCCCTTGGACCTGATGGCTTGCATCCTCTGGTCTTAAGAGAAGTAGCGGCAGGGATTGTGGATGCATTGGTTGTAATTTACCAAAGTTTCCTGGATTCTGGGGAGGTGCCAGCAGATTGGAAAATTGCAAATGTAGTGTCCCTATTTAAAAAAGGAGGCAGACAAAAAGCAGGAAACTATAGACAAGTTAGTCTAACATCTGTGGTTGGGGAAATGTTGGAGTCCATTATTAAAGAAGCAGTAGCAGGACATTTGGAAAAACATAATTCAGTCAGGCAGCGTCTGCATGGATTTATGAAGGGGAAGTCATGTTTGACAAATTTGTTGGAATTCTTTGAGGATGTAACGAACAGGGTGGATAAAGGGGAACCAGTGGATGTGGTGTATTTGGACTTCCAGAAGGCATTTGACAAGGTGCCACATAAAAGGTTACTGCATAAGATAAAAGCTCACGGGGTTGAGGGTAATATATTAACATGGATAGAGGATTGGCTAACGAAAAGAAAACAGAGAGTCGGGATAAATAGTTCATTCTCGGGGGGTCTAGTAAGGAGGAGGAACTGAGGGAAATCCTTATTAGCCGGGAAATTGTATTGGGGAAATTGATGGGATTGAAGGCCGATAAATCCCCAGGGCCTGATGGACTGCATCCCAGAGTACTTAAGGAGGTGGCCTTGGAAATAGTGGATGTGTTGACAGTCATTTTCCAACATTCCATTGACTCTGGATCAGTTCCTATGGAGTGGAGGGTAGCCAATGTAACCCCACTTTTTAAAAAAGGAGGGAGAGAGAAAACAGGGAATTATAGACCGGTCAGCCTGACATCGGTAGTGGGTAAAATGATGGAATCAATTATTAAGGATGTCACAGCAGTGCATTTGGAAAGAGGTGATATGATAGATCCAAGTCAGCATGGATTTGTGAAAGGGAAATCATGCTTGACAAATCTTCTGGAATTTTTTGAGGATGATTCCAGTAGAGTGGACAAGGGAGAACCAGTTGATGTGGTATATTTGGACTTTCAGAAGGCTTTCGACAAGGTCCGACACAAGAGATTAATGTGCAAAGTTAAAGCACATGGGATTGGGGGTAGTGTGCTGACATGGATTGAGAACTGGTTGTTAGACAGGAAGCAAAGAGTAGGAGTAAATGGGTACTTTTCAGAATGGCAGGCAGTGACTAGTGGGGTACCGCAAGGTTCTGTGCTGGGGCCCCAGCTGTTTACACTGTACATTAATGATTTAGATGAGGGGATTAAATGTAGTATCTCCAAATTTGCGGATGACACTAAGTTGGGTGGCAGTGTGAGCTGCGAGGAGGATGCTGTGAGGCTGCAGAGCGACTTGGATAGGTTAGGTGAGTGGGCAAATGCATGGCAGATGAAGTATAATGTGGCTAAATGTGAGGTTATCCACTTTGGTGGTAAAAACAGAGAGACAGACTATTATCTGAATGGTGACAGATTAGGAAAAGGGGAGGTGCAAAGAGACCTGGGTGTCATGGTACAGCAGTCATTGAAGGTTGGCATGCAGGTGCAGCAGGCGGTTAAGAAAGCAAATGGCATGTTGGCCTTCATAGCAAGGGGATTTGAGTACAGGGGCAGGGAGATGTTGCTACAGTTGTACAGGGCATTGGTGAGGCCACACCTGGAGTATTGTGTACAGTTTTGGTCTCCTAACCTGAGGAAGGACATTCTTGCTATTGAGGGAGTGCAGCGAAGGTTCACCAGACTGATTCCCGGGATGGCGGGACTGACCTATCAAGAAAGACTGGATCAACTGGGCTTGTATTCACTGGAGTTCAGAAGAATGAGAGGGGACCTCATAGAAACATTTAAAATTCTGACGGGGTTAGACAGGTTAGATGCAGGAAGAATGTTCCCAATGTTGGGGAAGTCCAGAACCAGAGGTCACAGTCTAAGGATAAGGGGTAAGCCATTTAGGACCGAGATGCGGAGGAACTTCTTCACCCAGAGAGTGGTGAACCTGTGGAATTCTCTACCACAGAAAGTTGTTGAGGCCAATTCACTAAATATATTCAAAAAGGAGTTAGATGAGGTCCTTACTACTAGGGGGATCAAGGGGTATGGCGAGAAAGCAGGAATGGGGTACTGAAGTTGAATGTTCAGCCATGAACTCATTGAATGGCGGTGCAGGCTAGAAGGGCCGAATGGCCTACTCCTGCACCTATTTTCTATGTTTCTATGTTTCTATGTTTCTCGGGTTGCAATCAGTAACTAATCGAGTGCCGCAGGGATCAGTGCTGTGACCCCAACTATTTACAATCTATATTAATGACTTGGAAGAAGGGACCGAATGTAATGTAGCCAAGTTTGCTAATGATACAAAGATGGGAGGAAAAGCAATGTGTGAGGAGGACACAAAAAACCTGCAAGACAGGCTAAGTGAGTGGGCAAAAATTTGGCAGATGGAGTATAATGTTGGAAAGTGTGAGGTTATGCACTTTGGCAGAAAAAAATCAAAGAGCAAGTTATTATTTCAATGGAAAAAAATTGCAACGTGCTGCAGTACAGCAGGACCTGAGGGTACTTGTGCATGAAACACAAAAGGATAGTATGCAGGTACAGCAAGTGATCAGGAAGGCCAATGAAATCTTGGCTTTTATTGCAAAGGGATAGAGTATAAAAGCAGGGAAGTCTTGCTACAGTTATACAGGGTATTGGTGAGGCCACAGCTGGAATACTGCGTGCTGTTTTGGTTTCTGTATGTAAGAAAGAATATACTTGCTTTGGAGGCAGTTTAGAGAAGGTTCACTAGGTTGATTCTGGAGATGAAGGGGTTGACTTATGAGGAATGGTTGAGCCTCTATTCATTGGAATTCAGAAGAATGAGAGGTGATCTTATCGAAAAGTATAAGATTATGAGGGGGCTTGACAAGGTGGATGCAGAGAGGATGTTTCCACTGAAAGGGGAGACTAGAACCAGGGGGCATAATTTTAGAAACTGAGATGAGGAGGAATTTCTTCTCTCTGAGGGTTGTAAATCTGTGGAATTCGCAGCCTCAAAGAGCTGTGGAAGCTGGGTCATTGAATAAATTTAAGACAGAGATAGACAGTTTCTTAACCGATAAGGGAATAAGGGGTTATGGGGAACAGGCAGGGAAGTGGACCTAAGTCTACGATTGGATCAGCCATTATCGTCTTAAATGGTGGAGCAGGCTCGAGGGGCCATAAGGCCTATTACTGCTCCTATTTCTTATGTTCTTAAAAATCATTGTCAAACTAATGAAGATAATAAACAATAAGGTCCACTACTGCCCATCAGGGAACACGACATTGAATCCAATAGAGCTCCTTACGAGCAGCAACCTCAACTGCCCCACCTCCTTTCTCACTGACTTTCCACCCAGCACGCCTACTGGGAGATATGTGAGCAATCACCTTCCCATCTCGCTCAACCCACACATTACTGCCTTCCCAGACTCTGCTAAAAGATCAACAATCACTGTCTCACTATGCATTTCCTTCCAGAATGTTTGTTCACTCATGAACCAGACCCTTGCCATCGAGAACCTATTAACATTTGCTGAAGTCCTCCTGTTCTGAACTATAATTAAATCACTGAAATAAAGGGAATTTGAACTAAGTGCAGCCAAAGATTAAAGAATCTGGGCCCGAATTTGCTGGAAAAGGGCATCTCACGGAATGTCCGGTTAGTTAGACTTTTTCCTGCACGCTTCAGCTCAAATTTTTTTTGCCCTGTTATTTGCTGAAAGTGTGAGCTTATAATGGTGTAGCAAGGGCAACAGGGCTTCTGGGACATGAGCAAACATCAGGACCAACAGGGTATCTCCTTAAGCGATGAGATTTAAGGATTGAGAAATTAACAGAAGAAGGAGTGTGAATTAGAGTGGGTGAATTCAATGTCAAATCAGGTACAGAAAGAGAAATAAGGAGAGGGAAAGAAAAATTGGATCAAGAGACAGTGAAAAAGAGATAGAAAGGAAAAATAATAATAATTTTTTTTTAAATTGACATTTATAAAGTCTCCAACATCAATTACCTTAAGGAATGAAACTCCATTCTTTTAATTGTTCACTTTCTGGGCCAGAGAGGTTGATTGGCAGCAATTAACAATTATCACATCATTACACGGGTTCTTATACTGTTAATTACCAGTCTTCACTTTCTTTGGCACATTTAATGGGCAATTAATGTACAAATATAGCAACAGCATGAAACTCACATTGAGGTTAAAGGTGAGATGCCCTTTTCACAAAGCTAATGGTGGCACTGTGCAAATCGTCCTGCAAATTATGGTGATTTGTACTTTATGGGATTTCTCTTCCTCACCACAAGTTGCTGACTGATTTCCACACTAATATCTATGTGTGTTGTTCATGCCATTATTTTTTTCAGCAAATTCCAGCCCTAAGTACTTTTCCTTACAAGAGTATGGCAGAACTTTCAACTTTGGCAGAGTGTATATAACTGCCCATTATACACCCCGCCCCATTTCCATTAACTTCCTGAGCTACAAAGACATTAATATCTCCAAGGAGGGTAAATTTCTCCTCCTTTTTGAACGAATACAGATCTTTGTAGAACTTCTTTTTGGTGTAATCACCACTGGTCATGGGTAGGTGCATAGATTCTAACAATGGTATCTTGATACGTAAACATTAATGAGAGTCCTATCACCATTGCTCGTGAACTTAGAGTGCGGCTGGCATCAGCGTGGATACTGGGAGTCACAAGTGAAAACTAAGTCCCAAGTAAGGACCAGTGCCTGTAACCATCAAAGATGAGGTTGCAGTGTCGACAAAGGTGCTACCATTACTTTAAGCACCCCATATACCCCAATGGGTGTGGTAATAGTAGGACAAAGTAGATGGCAGTGCAGATGTAGAGGTACACACTTTATTGCACAACACATGTGAACGCCAATTATATTTCTATCCAAGTTTTCTGACTTTTTTAATAGATCTGAAATGACATGGGTCAGGCTTATATGGTTGGGCCACTGCTACATGCAAATTGAGATTGTCAAAAACTCAAATAAGGCCAGTAGTGCAACTCAAAAGTTACAAGAATTATTATTGGTGAATTTGAGTAAATAGAGAAAGTTAAACAGACAGATAAGCAAATAGAGACTCGGTTTCCACAGATGCAAAGATTAACCAGCAGCATCAGCACAAATCAACTCTTTTCTGACTGAATATGTCACCTACCATTATTTCGAAATTATGAACAGTCTGAGTCAAGTTAAGGTGCACAAAGGAGATGATCTCATGAAACAATAAAACACTATTAATTTCAGAGCAGGATATCAGTATTTTCAGTTTGCACTGCAAATGGCTGTGAAATACTTTGGGACAACACGATGTCATGAAAGGGGCTATATAAATGCAAGTTCTTTCATTCTATTGAAACAAGGGAATGCAAAGCAAAACTTCCTAACTGTACAAACCATTGTACTGTGCTTCAGTAAAATTTATATATAAGAATATGCATGATACATGTGGGTGCTACACACTGCATGCATGCTGTTAAATGCTGTAATTTGAACTTGATACATTCCAACTTCTCTTGCTGTTTGCAGTACAAAAAAAGAAGTTAAGTTGTGGCTAAAAACAGCAGATTGAGAGCTTAGCCACAGGCTGCCAATGATGTCATTTCACTAATGGTTTGCATGTCAAAAAGGAAGTCAGCTCTCATTAAAATTGTGAGCCAGCGGAAAGATCACTTGTTGTTAGAGTCAGATTATGTGCCTAGTTGTGGCTGGCAAATAGGAATTCCATATAAATCCAGCAGGTTTGTTTTTATAGAGCAGAACATGGCAATATCTATTTTTTTAATCATTTAGATATGGTGATGTGACTGTGCGTAGTAGGATTACTGTACAGCTTTCAAAGTATTATAAAATATTACAAAGTATTTACAGCACAGAAACAGGCAATTTGGCCCAACAGGTCTATCCAGCTGTTTATGCTCCACATGAGCCTCCTCCCACCCTTCATCTAACCCCATCAACAAATCCTTCGACTGCTTTCTCCCTCAGGTGCATAGCTAGCTTCCCCTTAAATAGAAACATAGAAAATAGGTGCAGGAGTAGGCCATTCGGCCCTTCGAGCCTGCACCACCATTCAATAAGATCATGGCTGATCATTCACCTCAGTACCCCTTTTCTGCTTTCTCTCCATACCCCTTGATCCCTTTAGCCGTAAGGGCCATATCTAACTCCCTCTTGAATATATCCAATGAACTGGCATCAACAACTCTCTGCGGTAGGGAATTCCACAGGTTAACAACTCTCTGAGTGAAGAAGTTTCTCCTCATCTCAGTCCTAAATGGCTTACCCCTTATCCTTAGACTGCGTCCCCTGGTTCTGGACTTCCCCATCATCGGGAACATTCTTCCTGCATCTAACCTGTCCAGTCCCGTCAGAATTTTATGTGTTTCTATGAGATCCCCTCTCACTCTTCTAAATTCCAGTGAATACAGACCCAGTCGATCCAGTCTCTCCTCAAATGTCAGTCCTGCCATTCCGGGAATCAGTCTGGTGAACCTTCGCTGCACTCCCTCAATAGCAAGAATGTCCTTCCTCAGATTAGGAGACCAAAACTGAACACAATATTCCAGGTGAGGCCTCACCAAGGCCCTGTACAACAGCAGTAAGACCTCCCTGCTCCTATACTCAAATCCCCTAGCTATGAAGGCAAACATACCATTTGCCTGCTTCACCGCCTGCTGTACCTGCATGCCAACTTTCAATGACTGATGTACCATGACACGCAAGTCTCGTTGCACCTCCCCTTTTCCTAATCTGCCGCCATTCAGATAATATTCTGCCTTCGTGTTTTTGCCCCCAAAGTGGATAACCTCACATTTATCCACATTATACTGCATCTGCCATGCATTTTTCCACTCACCTAACCTGTCCAAGTCATCCTACAGCCTCTTAGCGTCCTCCTCACAACTCACACTGCCACCCAGCTTAGTGTCATCTGCAAACTTGGCAATATTACACTCAATTCCTTCATCTAAATCATTAATGTATATTGTAAATAGCTGGGGTCCCAGCACTGAGCCCTGCGGCATACCAGTAGTCACTGTCTGCCATTCTGAAAAGGATCCGTTTATTCCGGTCTGCTTCCTGTCTGCCAACCAGTTCTCTATCCACTTCAGTACATTACCCCCAATATTATATGCTTTAATTTTGCACACCAATCTCTTGTGTGGGACCTTGTCAAAAGCCCTTTGAAAGTGAATGCATCTATGATAGTCGCCTCAACTATTCCTTGTGGTAGCGAGTTCCACATTCTTACTGCTCTCTGGGTGAAGACATTTCTCCTGAATTCCCTATTGGATTTATTAGTAACTATCTTATATTTATGGCCCCTAGTTCTGGTCTCATCTGCAAGTGGAAACATCTTCTCTACATCTACCCTATCAAACCCTTTTATAATTTTAAAGACCTCTCTCAGATCATCACTCAGTCTTCTCATTTCTAGAGAAAAGAGCCCCAGCCTGTTCAATCTTTCCTGATGGGTATAACCTCTCTGTTCTGGTATCATTCCAGTAAATCTTTTGTGCACCTTCTCCTGTGCCTCTCTTCTTCTTCTTAGGCAGTCCCCTGGAGTCGAGAAGGACTTGCTTTCACACACAAATGAGTTCTAAGGTGGCTGATGAGACCAATGCGGGATCTACAGTCTCTGTCACAGGTGGGGCAGATGGTGGTTGGAGGGATGGGTGGGTGGGGTGCTTGATTTGTTGTACACTCCTTCCGCTGTTTGTACTTGGCTTCCACGTGCTCCCGGCGAAGAGACTCAAAGTGTTCGGCGCCTTTTTAGATGCTTCTCCTTCACTTTGAGCGATCTTGGGCCAGGGATTCCGAAGAGTCGGTGGGGATGTTACATTTTTTCAAGGAGGCTTTGAGGGTGTCTTTTGAAGCATTTTCTCTGCCCTCCTGGGGCTCGCCGGCCGTGACATAGCTCGGAGTAGAGTGCTTGTTTCGGGAGCCTAGAATCGGGCATGCGGACAATGTGGCTCACAAATCGAAGCTGATCGAGCGTGGTCAATGCCTCAATGCTGGGGATGTTGGCCTGAAAGAGAACACCGACGTTGGTGCACCTATTCTGCCGATGAATTTGTAGGATTTTGCGGAGGCAGTGTTGGTGGTACTTCTCCAGTGTTTTGAGGTGCCTACTGTACATACTCCATATCTCTGAATCATATAGGACGGTGGGTATCACTACTGCTCTGTAGACCATGAGTTTGGTGTCGGGTTTGAGATCCTGGTCTTCGAACACTCAGGCGGCCGAAGGCTGCATTAGTACACTGAAGGCAGTCTTGGACTTCGTCATTGATGTCTGTCCTTGCTGATATTAGGCTCCCAAGGTATGGGAAGTGGTCCACATTGTCCAAGGTCTCATCATTGATCTTGATAATCAGAGAGCAGTACTGTGTGGCGGGGGCAGGTTGGTAGAGAACCTTTGTCTTACTGATGTTTAATGTAAGGCCCAGACTCTTGTACGCTTCAGTGAAGTTGTCAACGATGGTTTGGATTTTGGACTCCGAGTGTGCGCAAACGTAAACGTCATCTGCATATCCAGTGCCTCTATATCCCTTCTCGTTAACTTTCTCCTGTGAAGGATATCATTTCAAGGAAAAAATTCAACCATTTCTCATGCATATTTGGAGAAGACAATATGGAAAATACCAGTCTTCTAAAAATAGAGGTCTTGATAAAGCTTGCAAACAATTAGATACATTGAGATACTCAACATACAATACATGCCTTTTTACTTTACCGACAATTTTGATTGGGTAAATTCCCCTTTTTATTTATAACCTTATTACATGCTATTACAAGCCTCATTGTAAATAAATATTGGCCAGGATACCATGAGAACTCCCCTGTTCTTCTTTGAGTAATGCCATGAGATTCTTTGTCCACCCAAGATGGCAAATGAGATTTTTGTTTAACATTTAATCCAAAAGACAGCACCACCAACAGTACATCACTCCCTCAATAGTGCACTGAATGTCAGCCTAGAGTATGTTCCAAAGTCTTTTGAGTAGGGCTTGAACCCACAAACTTTTGACTCAGAGATATGAATACTACTGAACCAAGGCTGACACTTATAAATGTTACTTTTTTCTTCCTGCCTATAAACATATAATAATAGATGTTTACAAATAACCAATCAGATAATTACACAATTGTGACAGACTTTGAGTCCATTTGTGACAAAAACTGTGTCCTGTTGACATTGATAAATGATTTGTGTTTCTTTCTTGCAATTTGTGACACCATCTCAACCCCTTGTTGTTATGTGTGTGAAATACACTCTAGACTTTGTTATATCTTGCCTATGCAACTTATTTCTCATTATGCATTACCCTAAATGTAATACATTTTAATCTTTAAAGATATTTTTCTGATCAATGTATCAAATATTTATACATTCTGTTGGAAATTCTAATTTCTAATTTGATGATGTCTTCTTCCTGCAATATAAACTCCTCAGACGTTGCCCTGCAATTCCAAAAGCCAGGAAGAAAACTTGAAAACATACTATCATGTTCAAGTGACAGACCTCCTTTGTTTGTACAGACAAATACTTTAACCCTGCATACTTATCGAGATACGTTTGTGAGCACATTGATCTTTTAGAATAACAATTATCAGTGGGAATAAATGGCTAAAATTAAAGTGAAATCATTTCACTAAAGATTTTAATTTTTGCGTATAAAAAAAGTAATTTTTTACTCATTTTAATCAGTTACTTATATTACGGTGCAGGTTGTATTTCCATCTGGACCAGTAACCAACTTATATTGTATATTGAAACTTGAAAGTTTTAAGTTCAATGAAAATGAAATGGGGCAAATTGCAAATATGTATCTTCACATGCAACACATAATCTAAGCGTTCAATTTCAACTGATTCACAAGTTATTTAAATTATTTTTAACAGCCTTATTGATCTAAGGAAATCTGAAGTATATCAGTAAAAGTTAACTTAATCTGTTTCTTAAAAGTCTTGCAATTAGCTAATAATAATTTCCGTTCTATTGTAAAAATGATTTCACACGGTGCAACTTCAGTGAATTGTTACTGTATTTCATCAATCCTGCTGCTTCTATGTTAGTTGGTCTTAGGTAATTTGTCACATTCAAGATAATTACCATATTTAAAACTAGATCAGGAATTTAGGCCCAAAACTTATGATTTAATTTGTCCAGATGCAGTTTTTCCAAATTACCTGTTGACTCACCATACTCTTGTTTATAATCTGAAAATGTTAGCTGGTCATATAACACTGTGATTTGAACAATGTAATTTTTTTCTCTGTTATAAATTGCAATTGAATAAACATTTTAGTACATGTATAAACTACATTTTTGATTCATAGACTGTTGTATTGATAAATTACTGAACTGAAATGCATCTTTAATAAAAGTAATAGTCTTAATCTTTGTTTCATTTGGGTACCTGCAAATTGTCAGCTACTTGATTGAACCATCGATAAGGCAAGTCTTCCCTTCAATAGCAAGTCTGTTTGTATTCTGTTGACCCCTGACCCAAGGACAGAAGTATTATAGGCAATTATCATCTATCGCTGAAGAACTATGACTAAGGCAGCAGAACTGCTGGGAGTATTGCTGTTCTTGTTACGCAATATGTATTCTTTTTATTATGCAGCAAGTTTTCTTGTTACTTTGAGATAATAAATATTTAAAAGATTCAATTGTTTTTCTGGTTATAATTCCTTCCATAAACTAAACAGTGTCTTTAAAAGTTTTAGGGCTAGAACCTCCACTTTTTTTGCATGTTTAACGGGCACTTACGCCCATTTTACAGCTGAAATGACATATATCGCCCATATTGGCACAAAATGGAAACTGATGGGCTTTTTTAGGAGACTTATCGCCGAGTGTTATTTCCCCCAATGGGCTTAACATCGGGAAAAAATATTACCGCCCGCCCAATTTTTTGGGGCGGAATCAGCAGAATAGGCGAAATCAACGGCCATAATATCGGCCAGCGTTACTTTCCGCATGGAATTAACGCCGAGATTCAATATTACCACCCGCCCACTGTTTTTTGTCGTAAAGAGCATATTTACTCAAACTAGCGGCCATGGAGATTGCCCATCGTCAATTTCACCACCACGCACACATATCGCCCACAATATCGCTCGCTCAAAAAAACGGCCACAAAAAGTGGAACTAACCGGAACGAATGCCAGCGGTGTGGCTGGCATTTGTTAAATCCCACTCTTACATGAGGAGCTGATATCTGAAAGATTTGCCTGAAAGAGCGCTGATGTGACAACGCTGACATACTGCTGTGTGTGTGCAGCTCAGACATCAATGGTGTCCATCACCTTGGTGCCAATTAAAGTTTACGTGATTGATGTTAAGTTGTATTTAACCCTTTCATGGTAAGGGATCACCAGTGTGTAATGGTCCAGCTATCTGAGACAATGCGCAATAAGGTTATGTTCAATAACAAAAGTTTAATACCAATGTTGGTCTGAAATCATAAGTATCACAGCCAATAACACCCAACCCTCGCCCACACCCCACTTTTTCCACCATTGGCATAAATTACATGTTCAACATGTCCAACACAGAATACAAAGGCAAAGCAGGAGCATGGTCCCCAGCCTCCATACATTGCACCAAATGTCATACACCCAGATGGAGCTATAACACAGCCATCTCCTGCGCACATGCACCTCACTTTCCTTCCCCCCTCTCCTTCTTCTCCCCACTTCTACCCCTTCCCCTCCTCGCTCCATGGTGCCTGGCCAAGGAGCTCCTCAGGCGGTGCCTCATTGAGGGGCATGAAGGCAGATGCGGTGGTTGCACAGGTACGGGAGTGGGGGCGTGCAGAGGGGGCAACATTCTCTGATGCAGAAGCAGGATCTTGGTCCTTGCTCTCATCTGTTATTCACCCTCAGGGACCACTGGGAGCCCTCTGCCACCAGTGTTCCTGGCTACCAGCTCCAGGGCCTGCTCCATCCCTTCCATGTTATATCTTATTTGTTGGACAAAAACCACGGTGCCAACTATGTTCTTGGTGCTTGGTAGGCTTTTTGCTACTGGTGAATCTCCATCGTGCCTCCCACAACAGCCAGACAAGCACACACCACATGCTTTCAGTGCCTCGGAGCTTCCTCTCTCTCTGTCTCCTCTTCTGCGCATGTCATGATGACCCTTGACCTCTTGAATCGCAGGAATTGAGCATTGCCATACCGTTGTTAAGGACGGCCACACTTTACGGCAGAAGGTAAAAAAAATTTAATGCTACCACCAATTTGATATCGCATGCGGTAACGCCCATTTTCAAAAATGTAAAACTAGGTGTTTTGAGAGTGGGCGAGAAGCTGGCAATCTGAAAATCCTTTTTTACCACCCATGCCGGAAATAATGCCCATTTCTGGGCGATAAGCACAAAAGTGGAGGTTCTAGCTCTTAGAGTTGTTATGTTATCATGTTCCTCTTTAGGGGCTGATAAAGAATCCTGCGGCTGGGATTTACTTTAATTTCCACATAAATTGTTGCAGTGAGAGGAACTAGAGAAACTCTGAGCTTACTTCTACTTTGTTGTCTAAAGAATACTTTTTTTATTTGACATAGATTACAGTAATTAGCTTAAATAAATGAAAGTATAACATTAAAGTTAACTCAGACTAACATTTGGTGCAATTTCACATCTTAACCAATTGGAGGTGGTAGATATATTCTGTTACTTGTGACCACGAGACAAGACACTGGAAAAGATGTTTTTAGAAACAAACTATAACAAATTCTTGGGATAAGTGTTCTGTTTAGATCCATAAGCTTCTGAATATAATTTTCAAAAGGGAAAAATTATTTTTTGCATTGCATAGCCTAAGGTCCATGGTATAAGATTAGTTATATAATTTTATTAGCATTATATTATTATTTGACACCAATGCATGCAAAACATATCGACCCCGATTATTACTCCAGGTGGATTCCCAGCTCAGACCTAAGTTAAAATTACTGTTCAGTCTCAATGATGTAATCGGGCCACAACATGCATATATAAAAAAGAACCCTGATGGCTTGGGGCCCGTGTCCTAGCTACCTGCTTAGGAGAGAAGGTTAAAAATGCAGATGTTGTGATCATGGCTTTTTAAAAAATTTCAAAATATACTTTATTCATATAAAAATTTGTACAGTACATTCAAAAGCAGTTCAGTACATTTAGCTGCGGTCAGCAATCCCATACACTACATTTGGGTGCTGACGGCAGTTCCGTTCGATACATTTCCTTGCTTTTCATTTCAAGTACAATTCGGTACAATACGGGATACATTGTAGTACATTCGACAAATTACATTACGTGTGTCGCTATACAGTACACGAAATGGGTGACGGTACATTTACATTTTTTCTTTTCAACGTGCATTACGAAACAGACCTTGCATTGTACATGTGATCATGGCAGCTTTCGGAGAGGTAAGAGCCAGAGCGATTTGAACTGCCCACCCACCAGGTGTCTGCTGAGTGAGTAGGGTTAACATTGTCCCCTTATGTCAGATTGGCATTAACTAAAATGTTGACTAAGGTGCTGGAAGCATAGCAGACATATGCAATTGTGTATGTTTATTTTGTTTGGACAAAAAGATGTGCCAGTTGTATCCAAAAGTTGAGTCCAAGAGGTGTAGATGTGCAACAATGCCTGTTGAAGTTTTTGTGTCATTGATGATGTGACTGACCAATTCAATCTTTAATGTGTGTGGTTGTGGATGTGCATCAAATTTAGCAAGCTCAAAATGGAAAAAATGATGTACAGAGCCATCAACACATGCAGCCGTTCTCTATCCCACCCCCCACATTTAAAAAAAAGCCTATGTGATCAGAAAATTACAGTGTATGGATGTAATCCCTGAAAGTGTGAAACAAGGAACAATTTGAAAAAAGTGATGGAACTCTTGATGGATTTGTGGAATTACATGACTTTCTGAATTTGATTAAATAGTATGAAGTTTGACTGAAAGTGCTGTAACTGTACAATCATGTACTCTGCATTGTGCTAAAGTTGGACATTGTTCAATAGTTTTGCATTTAATGCTGGGGGGGGCGGCGGCGGCAGTTGTGGTGGGTTTCAGGAAAACTTACTCTAATTGCAGTATGGATTGAACTTCTGTAGCATAGATGATCAAACAGTAATGTTGCGACTGGAATTATTGCTATTTGCAACTACACTCATGTTCAACTGCTCTGACAGATGGCAATTAATAATTTTAAAGCAAAGTATACTTTTTTAAAAAGGCACCGGGATAATAGGTTATAATGCTAATGAGTTTAACGTTGATGTTGTTTCGCTATCAATGTGAATAAATTACAATTTGTTACCCTGTCTCGGCAGCTGATAGCCACCTTGTACTCATTGTGTTGGGACGACTACTCCAGTTTGGCCGTCAACAGAAGGAGATTTTAGAAAAAGGCAGACACATGCATTGGGTAGAGTTTCTACTTTGGATGCAATCGACGATTCCAGTGTAAATTGCGCCCAAAATTGCATTCGTTTTGAAAAATGCTTTTTTCCCCATAGCTTCTGCTCAAACATATTTGCATATCACCGAACGTAAAATCTGCCATGAACCAGCACAATCGGGCAGCGTTTTAAAACGTTTAAAAAACATGTACTTTAAAAAATATTCCTTGATATATTTAAGAGTGGTAACTTGGTAAAGTTTGATTAATACAGCTAAAAATGTATTTATTACAAAAAATAAGCATTTTAAATCACAACGCCAATCCACCTGTGAGTAACCCAATTTTAAATTACTAAAATGACCTAAAAAATATACAAAACTATTTTCTAGTTAGATTGGGGTAAAGCAGTCAGTTCCTTAGTAAATTCAAAAACTTTCATAATGTACCTATTTGTGTCCTTGTGCCCAAAAGTTCCAGCTTAATTTTTGGAGCCTCCTCAAGAACAGTTAGCGGGAACTCCCAGTGGTGATTAATTCGATCCAGGGGCATGACCAGTTTTGTAGGCGGGGCCGGCTTCTAGCACGATGTTTTTAAAACTAGCGCAAAAGATTGCGGAAAACTCGAGTTGCGCTGAATGCAATTTGCGCTTAAAATTCCGTGATCTCTTGCACCGGTTACGCTGATATCAGGGGAATTACGCTGAAAAAACCAATGCAGTAGAGCAGAAACTCCAGGCCAAGTAGTCAGACCCAGCAAAGTTTTCAAGAAGATTAAAGTGCAGGAAACTAGTTACGATTCTTGAGTCAAATAAGATGACCGACCCACTGATGCAAGTAAGATCAGCTGGTCCATTATTACGCAAAGACAAGTTGTATTGATTGAGCTAAGTGAATCTGATCATAACTCTTGCTCTCCATATTCACATGCTGTGAAAAAACACAGCTTAATGATTTGTATCTGAAGAAGGTGAGGGTGCTGGTGACTTTGACAGCCACTGGTAAGGCGTATGCACCAGGTCCTCTGGGCAGCAGCTCATGTTCCAGCAAGCTACAAATGTCTGCAACAACTTGGACTGATAGCCTCCTGAAGCACTGCTGCTCAGTCATGTCCAGGAAGCTCATTCTCTGTCTGTATAATCTGTGTTGTGATATTGCTTCAGGAGTGGTGCAGCCCCTTGCTGACCCTCTCTCTCCTGGAGAGCATCAGGTTATTGAGGAGAAGGTTGTTGGCGCTCCCATTTTCTGCAAATTTTACTGCCGACCCGCATCCAAACCCACATGCCTGTACGTGGGAAAATTCCGGCCCAGGTGTTTTCTTCTTCTAAACTGAGCACAGTAAACCAGCAAAGGACAATATATTCAGTAATATTTGGTGGTTTCAGCAATGTGCCCATATACCCACCAAACGTCACTGACAAATCTGCTGACCGACACATGAGCAGGATCACATAATAGTCACTTAAATACAATACAAATTAAAGTTCTGTAAAGATTCAGAGCCACTGCATTGCAGTTTTTATGAATATTTAAGAGCAGAACAGCCACAATAAATGAACTGGAATACTATGTTGGTAAAGTGAACAGGCAATGAGATTAGGGCTTAATTTTAACTGCTAGACAGGAACATGGCAAAGTCTTGCCAAATAACCCGCCTCCCTCCCCCTGCAGATAATTGGACTGCTCCAGGCACATTAGTAAGAGGAGATGGCATTGCTGGATTTTGCACTCCTGTCCTGAGCTTGCCTGCACTAGCAGCAGACCTACCAATTTTTGAGTTTTGTTTTCAGGTGCTTCTATGTTCTGTTTGCCCATTTTGAATAATGACAATATGGAAATAGTCATTTTTAATTGACTTGACTCTGCCATGGATTTGGCCAGATTTGCCTTGCCTCATCAGAAATCGGTTTGCGCTGGAAGTTCCACCCTGTCCTTATTCGGGCACTATCCTTGTGTTTTACATTTGTTTTGCAGCTAAACTTCAAGCTTAATTGGTGAAAAATGTTGTGTATTTCATAGTTAAACAATAGTCTTACAGGACTTCACTGCAGACTTGCTTTATTTCTCCTCCACCAGTCCCTACCTCCATGGATTGATAATCACCTAAACATGTATTTAAAATCTCAAATGTCTGTGTTATGATTGAATGGAAGCATATATTTCATGGAAACCTTTCCTCTGAAGGGAGAGAAACTGAAGTTGCCAGAAATATTATTACGCCTGGCTTCTGATTGTACCTTTGGGAAGAAAAAGAATATGACAACAAAACCAGCCTAGAGGGTAACACTTCTCCAATATTCTCCTTTTTAATATGTTGAACTGTAGTGACAAGGTCAAAATGTCAGAATGAATAACCACAATTATTGGTGATTTATACTTAGCTTTACACATCAATTGACTGTATGTCTGTGTTCTTTTTGTCTGATAATGCTCCTGTGAAGCGCCTTTGGACATTTTACTGCATTAAAGATGCTATATAAATGCAAGTTGTTATTATGAAAGTACTTTTGATTCCCTAGTGTGAGCATTTGATCTTAAGGCAATATGTGTACAATCAATTAGCTCCGGAACATGTGGAAGCTTACAAATTTGGAAACAACTTATGCTGGACATAGTGATGCTACCTGTTGCACTATTTGCTCTAGCAAAAGCAATCATTCCACAAGTCACATAGCTAATCATATACTAATCGCTGCAATATTATTTGCAAGACTTTGGAAACGGAGACATAAGATCCCATGCTGCATGTAGTGACACTGAACTGCATTAGAAGTGACAAGTATGGTCATTATTGGCTTCAAGGCTGACAAGTTTTTCTGGAAGTTCAACATAATCTGCTTGTTTTTGTTATGTATGTAATAACTCGATAGACTGAATACTGTAAACTCACTCAGGTGCAAACCTGGCTCAACTTTATTCGGGCCCAAAGTACATGTATTACTTTATATACCTGGCCCGCACACACGTGCGTACAGCCCAATGACCTACGACAGTGGCGTCCCCTGGTGTCTAGTAACCCCAAGCATACATACATGACAATTTTACACCTTTTATATATATTTTCTGGCATTTAGACTGATTTGTGAAGGTTAATCGTGATTTAAAGTGCCTTGTTTTTGAGGCTGTTGCCTGTATCTATCAACTTGCTGCTGTCTTTGTAGATAGGCATGATCTGTCTCTGGTCAGAATGCAAGCCACTGGCAATACATTGTGGCAATGTACTGTTTGCATGGAATTCACAATAATAGGTACATCCAACAACTTCATTCTTTGCTCAGTGATCGCTAAAATTGTCAACAAATGTTTTGTGAATAGCATGTAAATACTAATTTGGAGTGGTGTGCATCCAATTCAATGTTTAAATGTAGCATTCAGCAAAATGTAATTTAATAAATTATTTAAATGACATTTATTTCAAATTAATATCATGACATTTATCATCTAAGAACTAACCTATTCTCACATCACATCCTACTTATACTCCTTGTTAGGGATGGTGTGATATTCTAGCAATGGACATGAAAGGGGTGCAGTGTCATTCCTTAATTGGCCAGTTAGTTCTTTTGTTAAATTGATCAATAAGGGTGAGACTGGGTGCCTCAGTGTCATGGGCAGAAAAACACATTTGCAGGAGCTACCTTGTAAAGAGGTGCAACTAACTCAATAATTGACTACTTAAAGGGATGTGCCCCAGTACTTCAGTTCCAAAGGCATTCATGCGAGCTAGAGAGTGTATGATGTATCTGCAGCCAGCTAAATGCTGCTCAGTTCCTGGAGTGTTGCGGGCTGTCAAAGGCCTTTGCATTTCATCCCACAGCATATCGCCATTCTGCACTCCCCGAATCATTGGGGGCTGGTGTTCAGATTCTAGTGATCCTTCCCTTTAGTGGCTGGAAGGCGCCTTCATCAATGCTCACTCCCGATTACACAACACCTAATTTTCGTTACTACTTGGAGCCTAACGCCTATGCCATTAGTGCCTGATTTAAAGCTCCTCTGCATTCTTTCAGCGCAGAGACTCAATTTCGCGGGAGTAGAGATTTATTAGCGCCTGGCGCTAAATTTACAACTTAAAAAAAATTAGCGGCCCAACCGAGCAGTACGGAAGTTTTAGCCCTTGTGTTCTAAATTATCGGTGTCTACTCTAGCCGTGAAATTTGGCTCTGTGGCGCCCGATGTTTGGGCACTACAGGTGCCGTTTTGTGTCCAAAATGGCGTCTGCACCACGTGCACGCATACTTCTGGTGCAGGTCACGCCAGATGCCATTCTGCTGAGGTCATTAGCATGGGCGCCAGGAGCGTGTGCCAGAAGTATGCAGCATGGGTGGATCATGACATCGGTCAGTGTGTAATACTGATTTGACACTGGAGGAGTCAGTTTTGACTTCAGCGCACATTCAGCAGTAGGAAGGCCCCTCATTGATGCCATTTAAAGCGATAATCAACTGCTTTCAGGTTAGTTGCCTATTGATTTCCAATGGCTTTTGGTGAATTTGTAGAAGCGTTTGGTGGCTTGCACTTGCTGAAGTGTCCAGGGAGTGGTGAGACAGATTACTTCAAGGTTTCGGCTCAGACCAGACAAGGGTGCTGTAGTTTGTAGCCCCCTTGGCCTGCAGCATGACTGGGAGAATGAGCAAAGGTGACACAGAGAAGGACAAGCTGTTCAAAGAGGGAGGCGGAGGAGGAACAGGAGGAGCAGGAGAAGGGCTCTCAGCAGGAAGCCTTATCCATCCAGGATCTTCAGGGAGCAATTCTCCTACCTCAACCTCAGTAAGGGACAATGTATGCGACATCTCATTTTAACTAAGGAGATGTTCACTGAAATCTTGAAGCTGTTGTGCGCAACCCAAGCACACATGGGCAGCGTGCATAAAATGAAAGCCATGCTGCCACACGGAATGTGATCGAACAGACCTTTGGGATGCTTAAACAATGCTTCCGCTGTCTGGACCGTGCTGGAGGAGTCCTGCAGTACTCACCAGAGCATATCTCAAGATTCGGCATGGTCTGCTGCATTTAGACAATCTCGCCATCATGAGGGCACAGCCCTTGCCACAAGATATATGGCAAAGAGCCGAGGAAGAGGAAGAGGAGGATGGGAGGAGGCAACGAACACCGCTCCTTTCTGGTCGTACTGTCCGTGATTGACTCATCCGACTGTGATACCAGTAAATGCAACCCCAATTCTCCAACAGTCCGATGGTGACTTCGGCCAAACCCGCAAAAGACTGTCACCTCGACATTCCACCTCAACACCCATCAAGCAAACCAAGCTTTGAAAGTCTCCCTTTGCAGCATAGAGGTAAACCATGCCAAAAAACCCTCCTATTTAGGAGTCATGTTGAATCACACCCTGTAAATAGCATCTCTAGAACCTTGGAAAGAAACTAAAGAGTAGGATCAACTTGATTCAGAAACTCGCTGGATCCACATGGGGATCAGACGTTCAAACCCTCCATATGGCAGCCCTCGCCCTGGTGTACTCTACAGTGGAGTACTGCTCTCTGGCATGGTTATCAAGTCTGCATGTCAAATCTGTTAATGTCCAGCTGAATTCTACTAAAAGAATGATCACCGGTACGCTTTTATCAACACCAACACATTGACTGCCCGTACTTGCAAACATCGCACCACCACACCTACACCACGAATATGCAGTCTCCAGAGAATACAACTGTTACACCAGCAAAGGTCCAGGCCGACTTGAACAACTTACCACCAATCAGTCTCAAATCCAGAAGGCCATTTTGGACTGAAGCCCTTCAGCGATCTCCCCTCAGCCTTGATGACTGATGGCAAAATGCTTGGAAGAACTGCGACATCCGGAATGGATTCCTTATAGAGGACCCCACGGTACAACCTGAAGGATCAAACCTTCCTCACAAGCAGTGGACAACCGCTTTAGAACTGGTCATGGTAGATGCTTCCACCTTCTCCATAGGTGGAAGATTAAAGCATCCCCATCATG
This sequence comes from Pristiophorus japonicus, assembly GCF_044704955.1. Taxonomy (NCBI): domain Eukaryota; kingdom Metazoa; phylum Chordata; class Chondrichthyes; family Pristiophoridae; genus Pristiophorus; species Pristiophorus japonicus. Next base: position 190,796,998 of record NC_091982.1, on the reverse strand, counting down.
TGACTGTTGAACCTGAATCATATCATTGAGCACTGCCCTCAGAGGAACTTCACAGACATCCTACAAGATATCCACGCTGTTACACCGGAACCTTTGGCCTGGATAGCTGATTTAGATATTAACATTTGATTTTCTTTGCTATTACCGTACATATGAAGAAGAACAACAATCCCACACCTTACATTCCCTCTGTTACTGACCAGCACAGCATCATCTTGACCACAATGCTGAAATAAAAGCCTCCAAAAAACAAATATTCCAAACCAAATTTATAAATAAATTCATCCAATATTACATAACAAATCAACGAATCACCCTTATGCCTGTCTTCCGTGTGCCTGTGCCCCTACACGGTGCTACCCCAGTGGCTGCGGCATGGCTGGTGGAAGGCTGCTGACTTCAGTGAGGGAGACTATAGATGGCTTTGGAGGGTGACGTCGAGCAACTCTAGGCCTAGTAGGCCCAGCTTCGGACTGCACAATCGCGGCATGGGCGGTTACAGTCCAGGATGGAAGACTGACCGGCAAAAGCAAGGGCACTGGTGGAGTGGCAGTGTGTCTTCATCATCACTGCCTTCTTCATCTTCCAATTCTTGCTCCTCCACCACTGCTTGGTCAGGTTTCAGTTCTTGGCTATCTGAAAGGAGAAAGGCACAAGGGTAAAGTTATGGTGAGGGGAGGTGGGGAAAGCAAGAGGCGCATGCTTATACCATCTGCAGCTTGTAAATCAGAAGAAATTGTGGGATGAGGGGGAAGTGAGATGTTGGAAGGAGGATTATTTATGAGGATACAGTCATCTTTGACTTTTTCATCCCCACCGCTGGCCATGGGCTCAGCATTGGCCGCTCCAACAATGCCCAATAATCTCCAGCACTGTCTCTTCCATAGGGGCTAGGTCATACAGACATCTAAGTCTGTGTCCCTAAGGCTAGTCCCTGCTGTCTCGGGTTTTGAGCCACCTTGTCCTGCAAGTGTGAGGGACGTGTGTCAGTGAGTGTGGTGCAATGTGTTTGGGTGATGTGTTTTTCATGATTGAATACCTGGCAGTGTGTGCAAGCCGTGAGATGTGGGTGTGAGGCTTGCAGCAGTGCTCATTTTTTTGACGATGAGGTGAAGCTATGGATGTGAGGTATGAGTCGTAGTTGATAGAGATTGTTGGTAGGTGAATGAAGGGGGCTATTGAATTGAACAGTGTCTGAACCAATGTTCCCTCTAATTGTTGGGGACCCGTGCGGTCCCTTTAAGGGGCTGCATGGCCCATTCAAAAATCCGCACATGCGCGGTTTTTGCATTTAAAAGCTGGTGAGCCGGCTGTATAAAGGGTCCAGACAGCTGCATGGCCGCACAGCTTAAACAAAATATTGAACTGAGCCTACTAATTCAGTTGTAAGGATATGAATTCACTTGACCACTTGTATGAGATCATTAAACTTCTTACAGCACTGCATCCAGGTCCTCAGGGCTACACTGCTGACATTGACTGCAATGGCTATCTACTCCCATTGCCTTCTCACACTTTGTCTGGAGGGCCTCCTGGCCCCCTGTGGATAGAGGACCTTTCTCCACCTGTACACCTCCTGAACCAAGGCCTCCACTGCTGCGTAGGAAAATGTTGGAGTATGCTCTCTCCCCTGTTGTGTCATTAGTATGTCTTTCACCTTCTGCAGCCAGAATGCACCTTTAAGTAGTGCAGGCTAGCTTTAAGTGGTGCTAGCCTTGCATGAACCTGGGCCAATTGCTGAGGCTTATAGCCACTCAACAGCACGTTCAGCGTGGGCTGCGCGCTACTATAATTTAAATTAGCAGGCATCACAAAGTTTATGTTCCACCTATGTCAGACACAATGGGGGTGGGCTAATTGTGCATCATGATACCAGTGCCCATTTTCAGGGGCTATGGAATTTAGCCCCCTCTATTCCTGATGGTGCCAAGGGATTTGGCCAGCAAACAATTGCTACTCCACTTCTGATGCTCCTTTCATTACTGATCCCAACTGAAGTTTGGATCTGATGCTGATGCTCTGTTTTGGGCTGCAAGTGGAATACAGAATTTGTTCCTGGAGTAAAACAGCAGTGAGGAGTTGGAGCTCAGAACTATTAGGAAAGGAGAGTGCCACCACAAACTGTGTTAGTGGGGGTGGAGGGGCGGAATAGCAGGGTTGTTAGCAGGTGAAAATGCCTCTTTGAATTAGGATGCTTAGGAAGAGTAGGCTAAAAATTTGATTGAGTAGCACCCATTGTTTGGATGCTGTGGGTGCTGAATTAAGTCCAAAATGGCATCCGAGCAGCACGCACGCATTTCTGATGTGGGCCACGCTGGCACCATATTGGTGAGGGCGGTAGGGCAGCCATTAGGAGCGTACACCGGACGCCATATTGGTGAGGGCAGTAGGGCAGCCATTAGGAGCGTGCGCTGGACGTATGGTAAGTAGGCAGATCGTGACGCCTATCAGTGTACAACTTTGATTTGATGTCAGCGCTGCCATTATCGACATCATCGCTGGAGCTAGCAACCAGTGATAACTTTGCATATTTGAACATGCGTTCAGCAGCAGGAAGGACTAGTGCTATTTAAAGGGATCATCAACTTTCAGGTCGCTTACTTTTTGATTTCTGTGTAAGTTTGTAGAAATGTTTGGTGCTTTCCAGGGTTGTTTAAAGTTGAAGAGGTGACAGGGAGTGGTGCTGCAAGTGGAGAAGGCCTTGGTTCTGACTTCAAGGGTTCTGGTCAGACCACTTGCTCCCAGTCATGGGTGCTCTAGTTGTTAGCCCACTTGGCCTGCAGCATGACAGGGAGTTGGAGCAGAAGCAGCAAAGAAGAGGACAAGCTGCTCAGACAGGGAGGAGGAGGAGGGGCAGGAGGGCTCTCAGCAGGAGGCCTTACCCACCAAGGGTCTTCCGAGTGCAATTCTTTTACCTCAGCCTGAGCCAGGAGGAGTGTGTGAGGCATCTGTGCTTTACAAAGGTGGTGCTCACAGAACTCTGCCACCTCTTGCAACCAGACCTGCAGCCTCACTCCAGGGCAGGGACAGCACTGCCAGTGGCCCTGAATTTCTTCATGTTAGGATCCTTCCAGGCTGGAGCAGGTGACATCTGTAACATCTCCCAGTTCGCCGTTCACTGCTCCATAAGACAGGTGACACACGCTTTTTATGCCAGGAGTGGGGACTTCTTTCTCTTCTCTCTGAACAGAGAGAAGCAGGCAGAGTGTGCATGAGGCTTTGCCAGGGCAGCGGCCTTCCCCATAGTGCAGGGCGCCATCGACTGCATGCATGTAGCTTTGCGGGTGTTGCTTCTAAATGCTGAGATGTACACCAACCGCAAAGGTTTCCACTCACTGAATGTGCAGTTGGTGTGCGACCATACTCAGCACATCATGATGATGAATGCCTAGTATCCTGGTCGCAGTCATGATGCTTTTATTCTGTGCCAGTCCGCTGTTCCCTCAGTCTTTGAGCCACCATGTCAAACCAAAGGGTGGCTACTGGACGACAAGGACTATCGCTTGACCACCTGGCTCATGACTCCACTCCGCAAACCATCCACAACAGCATGCGAACCATGAGAACTATGCTGCCACACAAAACATCATCGAGCAGACTATTGGGGTGCTGAAGCAACAGTTCCGCTGCCTGCTCTGGAGGAACCCTACAATACTCATGTGTCCCGATTCGTGATGGTCCGTAATATCCTCCACAACCTGGCCATCATGAGGGCACAGCCCTTGGCACCAGGGATACGGCCACCAGCTCAGGAGCAGGAGGAAGCGGAAGAGGAGGAAGCAGAAGAGAAGGAGGAAAAGAAAGCAGACGGAAGGAGCCTACCCAGACAGCTCTATTCTGGTTGGATGTCTGGGATCAAATCATCTGCCTGAACACAACCCCAATTTTCCTTTCAACAATAGTCCCACACCTTACCTTCCATCTATTACTGACCATTACAGCATTCCCTTGGCCACAATACTGAAATAAAAGTCACCACAAATCAAACATTCCAATCCAACTTTATACATCTATCCATCTAATATTACATCAAAAAATCAACTAATCACACTTGTGCATTCCCTCAATGCCTGTCTTGAGTGTGCCTTTGCCCATCCTAATACTACAGCGCAATGCTACCCTAGTGGCTGCAGCATGGCTGACTTTCACGAACGATTGCCTTTCATGACCACCAGAAGTCCAAAAGTGCTTTAAAGCCAATGAAGTACTTTTTTTTAAAGTGTAGTCACTGTTGTAATGTAGGAAACGTAGCAGCCAATTTACTCCCAGAAACAGCAATGTGATCATGACCAGATAATCTGTTTTAGTGATGTTGATTAAGGGATAAATATTGGCCAGGACACTGGGAATAACTCCCTTGCTCTTCCTCAAAATAGTGTCATGGGATCTTTTGCGTCTACCTGAGAAAATAGTTTAAAGTCTCATCCAAAAGGCGGAACCTTTGATAGTGTAGCACTCCCTTAGTATTGCACTGGAGTGTCAGCCTAGATTTTTGTGCTCAATGAATTGAACCCACAGCCTTCTGACTCAGAGGTGAGGGTCCTACCAACTGAGCCACAGCAGAGGACAGCAGATGGCCTTGCAGGACGACCTCGAGGAGCTCTGGGCCTAATAGATCAGGCTTCGGACTGCACCACCTCGGCTTGGGTGGCAGCAGTCTGGGCTGGCTGGTTGACAGGCAGTAGTAAGGGCACTGGCAGAGTGGCAGTGGTGGCAATAAAAGTGCTGTCATCCTGAGCGAGGACAGCAGGTTCGGCCTCCATGGATCCATTGCCACTCCTCCGGAACAGCACCTCAGCAATCCTAGTAATCTACTAGAGTACAGACTGCTGGATGGATGTGACACCCTGCAAGCCCCTTTCAACACTAATAAACCCAGTCATGATAGCGGCAGTCTGTGTGATGTGATTGTGTGGCAGCAAGCTGAGCTTGCATGACTTCAGTCTGAGCTTCCATTTCAGCACTCAGACATTGGGTGGCTTCTGCTTGTGCTGCAATGGAAGCTGAGACTTCAGTCATCAGATGCAGCATGATGGCTGGGTCCACAAGTGCCTTGATGGATCTGCCCACCACATCAATACTGGAAAAGATGAGCTCCAAGATCTACCCAAAGCCCTGTGCAAAGCTGGAGCTGGACTGCTCCATGATCCTTGACATTGGCAGGCCTGCCAGAAACCCAGAATGCAATGTACCAAGCATTTCATTGTGCATATCCATCAGTGTTTTTCTGTAGCCTGCCTCATCGAAATCTTCATCTGAGTCCTGTGCAGCAGAACTCATGTGCGACTTCGCCATCCAGGGAGCTACCGCCTACGCTACCCTTTCCCCCTGGCCTGGCTGGAGCTCACTCGTGCTCCGTGTCTCAATACATGTAGATTCTGCATCCACCTTATCCTCTAAAATACACAGAGTGTCAGTATAAGAACATAAGAAATAGGAGCAGGAGTAGGCCATTTGATCCCTCGAGTCCGCTCTGCCATTTAATAAGATCATGGCTGATCTGATCATGGTCTCAGTTCCACTTCCCTGCCCACTCCCCATAACCCTTTATTCCCTTATCGTTTAAAAATCTGTCTATCTCCGTCTTAAACATATTCAATGACCCAGCCTCCACAGCTCTCCGGGGCAGAGAATCCCACAGATTTACAACCCTCTGAGAGAAGAAATTCCTCCTCATCTTAGTTTTAAATGGGCAGCCCCTTATTCTGGGACTATGCCCCCTAGATTTAGTTTCCCCTATGAGTGGAAATATCCTCTCTGCTTCCAGCTTGTCGAACCCCCTCATTAACTTATATGTTTCAATAAGATCACCTCTCATTCTTCTGAACTCCAATGAGTATAGTCACAACCTACTCAACCTATCTTCATAAGTCAACCCCTCATCTCTGGAATCAACCTAATGAACCTTCTCTGAACAGCCTCCAATGCAAGTATATACTTCCTTAAATACGGAGACCAAAACTGTACGTAGTACTCTAGGTGTGGCCTCACCAATACCCTGTACAGTTGTAGCTGGACCTCTCTACTTTTATACTTTATCCCCCTTGTAATAAAGGCCAACATTCCATCTGCCTTCCTGATTACTTTCTGTACCTGCATACTAAGTTTTTGTGTTTCATGCACAAGGACCACCAGGTCCTTCTGTACTGAAGCACTTTGCAATTTTTCTCCATTTAAATTATAATTTGCTTTTCTATTTTTTCTGCCAAAGTAGATAACGTCACATTTTCCCACATTTTCCTCCACCTGCCAAATTTTTGCCCACTCACTTAGCCTGTCTATATCCCTTTGCTGATGTTTTGTATCCTCCTTACAATTTGCTTTCCCACCCATCTTTGTATCGTCAGTAAACTTGGCTACATTACACTCTGCCCCTTCATCCAAGTCATTAATATAGATTGTAAATAGTTGAGGCCCCAGCACCGATTTACTGAGCTGGTGGCTGGGAGTGTGAAATTGAGTGACGGCGTTTCTTCTGCTGCTTCACTCTCCTCTCCCTCTTCTTGTTGAAGCAATGGATTTCTTGGGTATCTGAAATGGGAAAGGCTCACGGTTCGGGTTGTGGTGCGGGGAAGGGGATGGAAAGCAAGAGATGCATCCTTACACCATGTGCAGCTCGTAAGTCAGAAGAGATTGTGGGATGAGGGGTAAGTGGGATGTAAGAAGGAGGATAACATATGAGGATATTCTTCTATTTTTTTCAGGCCATTTGTGCATGCTCGCTCCCCTGTTGTGCTATCATTATAACTTTGCTGCCCACTGTCTTCCCCGCCCCTTCAATCACCTGTTTAAGAGGTGCAGACTGCCTTTAATTTGTTCAGGCTAACTTTAATTGGAGCTAGCCTCATATGGACTTCGGCCCCCTGCTGATCGTTCAGCCACTCAGCAGTGCGTTCAGCACTGGGCTGAATGCTACAATCATTGAAATGAGCAGGCAGTATGAAGTGCGTGTGCTACCTGCAGTCCTCCAAACGGGCGCAGGTTGCTATCGCCTTGTGATCCCAAATTTCTAGGCCAGTGTCTCTGAACAAAAGTACCTCCGTCAACTGGAGTTACAGAATGAGAATGTCACTAGGAGCGGGAGTGGGAGGAAGAGCCAAATTGGAAGAGGCAACTTACAATCTTTCCTTAACCCTGAAAACTTCTAATTCGTCATTTTTATTGAATTAGTGATGCTTTTAAACAGTTTAGTATTGAAACTTTTATCCCAAGGGTCAGCACAAGTCCTCCAAACAAGATATGTCCCACTGGCACTGTTTAAGAAAGAAATACTTGCATTTATGTAGCGCCTTTCATGATCACCGGACGTCTCAAAGATCTTTACAGCCAATAAAATACTTTTGGAGTGTAGTCACTGTTGTAATGTGGGAAACATGGCAGCCAACTTGCACACAGCAAACTCCCACAAACAGCAATGTAATAATGACCAGATAATCTGTTTTTTGTTATGTTGATTGAGGGATAAATATTGGCCAGAACACCAGGGATAACTCCTCTGCTCTTCTTCGAAATAGTGCCTTGGAATCTTTTACATCCACCTGAGAAAGCAGACAGATCCTCAGTTTACCTCTCATCTGAAAGACAACTCGTCTGACAGTGCAACACTCCCTCAACACTGCACTGGAATGTCAGCCTAGATTTAAGTGCTCAAGTCTCTGGCATGGGACTTGAACCCATAACTTTCTGATTTAGAGGCAAGTGTGCTACCTACTGAACCACAGCTGACACCCAGGACTGTATACATTTTTTTTGACACTTAGATGTAAAGCATTGTATGGATAGAAATTCGTGTGAGTTGTGTTATATGTATATGATTCTTCCCACCCAATTTCTCTATATGCACTCTACCCACGTGATGTTTTATCCCCAAGTGCTAAAAAGGAAAATGTGCCTCATATGTAATTGCATATGCATCCATCAGAGGGAGCTTAGTCACAGAGGTAATGCATTCAGTCATTTGGTAAGATCCTGGCTGAGAAGTAGATGATTCATCATCATCATCATCATCATCAGAGGCAGTCCCTCGGAATTGAGGAAGACTTGCTTCCAGTCTAAAAGTGAGTTCTCAGGTGGTTGTATAGTCCAATGCAGGAATTACAGTCTCTGCCACAAGTGAGGCAGACAGTGGTTGAAGGAAAAGGTGGGTGGGGAGCCTGGTTTGCCACAAGCTCCTTCCACGGTCTGTGCTTGATTTCCACATGCTCTTGGCGACGAGACTCAAGGTGCTCAGTGCCCTCCTGGATGCTCTTCCTCCACTTTGGGCAATCTTGGACCAGGAATTCCCATGTGCTGGTGGGGATGTTGCACTTTATCAAGGAGGCTTAGACGGTGTCCTTGAAACATTTCTCTGCCCACCCGGGGCTTGCTTGCGTTTAGAGCTCCAAGTAGAGTGCTTGCTTAGGGAGTCTCGTGTCGAGCATGCAGACGATGTGGCCCGCCCAACGGAGCTGGTTGAGCGTGGTCAGTGCCTCAATGCTGGGGATGTTGGCCTGAGCGAGAACACTGACTGACGTTGGTGCGTCTATCCTCCCAGGGGATTTGCAGGATCTTGCGGAGGCAGCGCTGGTGGTACTTCTCCAATGCTCTGAGATGTCTGCTGTATACGTAGATGATTAATAGATATTGCTGATGGAAAAAAATGTTGTGATTTTGTAAAATCTAGTGGTTTATTTTTAATTTTAAAAAATCCAGTTCCATATATGCAATATGGCTAAATGCTCTTGCATGTTATTTATAGTGTTATTCTAAAAAATATATTTACTAGAATTTCCCAGGTCCATTTAAAACTTGTGGAAATTGCTTGAAATCTGTCATTGTTGGAGTTCCACTGAACGTGCTTGCAGAACATAATAATTTACATCATGGCACAGGAGAGCAAGTCCTCACATTGGAACACATTGTGCATTGCTGGGATTGTGGATGAGTCACTTCTGGATTTCATATACTTAGTTATAAATAAAGTTGGATGTATATTCTTTGGGGTCATGGAAAAAAGAAATCACAGAATGCTGCCTTGTAATAGATATTCTCCCTCAGGAGATTCAGCGGGTTGGCTTAGAGTTCACAATGTTGCTAATTTTACATCTGAATAGGATTAATGGAACAAATATGTTTAATGTAATAATATCATCAAAGATTGTTGGGGATTAATAATAAGGGATGCTGGCGTCTCTACTGAGCTAAATTGTTGAGTGGTATTGCTTCCTGTTTGACACTTGAAAATTGACTTGAGTTGTGTCTGTGTTAACAAAAAAACATTATTAAATTCTTGAACATGAAGTGACTTAAAAAATACTGTTGAAGCCAGTTTGCAGGCTCACAGGTGTCCCCCCTCCAAAATGAGCGGTGGGATCCTAATGACTCAAAAAAAAAGTAAGTAAATTATATATATATAATTTTCAGTTCCCTGCTGTTGCCACCGACACTGTTTCAGACTTGTCCTGCTCCCATTTTCCCGAGGTCTCTGATTCTCTTGTGAGCTTCTGTCTGTGGCTGATACTCATTACTTGGCCTCTGCTGTTCAGTGAGCCTTACTGCTTGCCTGACACATGGGGCTAGAAATTTGGTCAGGCACTAATTTTTGAAATCTTGAAAAATTTGCGCCAACCAGTAATGATTCTGAGCTTCCATTAAATTGGCTGTTAATGTTCCAGGAAAGAACTGGAGTGCTAAATCAAGTGCTGATGACCTCAGTAGGGCACTACAGGGGCGCTACCAGCAGAGCGATAATGAATTTCAGGTGCAATGCAACCAGAAATGATCCTGCACACTGGCTCCTTACAGCTCTTAAAGGGAAGGTTGCATCATGGTGCAGACCTTCATTATCAGCTGGCTGTGAAGGCGAACTGCGAGCAACTGAATCCCCTGATCGTAATGACTGATCCCACTCCCAGGGAGAGAGCTTGTCATTTCACCAACCGGCATTGTAGGCATTGGTCGTGGGGGTGGAACGAAGGAGGGCAATGCTGTTCCCGGACATTGAAAGGAGGCCATTGCTCCAGATCTTCAGGACAATGTGGAGGGAAGTGGCCCAGGAGGTCTCGGCAAGTAGTGTGGTCGTCCGGAGCCTGACATAGTGGCAGAAGAAATTCAATTGCCTCACTCGGGTGGTCAGGGCGGGTATATGCTTCAACAGGCCCTACATACCAGCATCTGAAGCTCAGTCTGTACACACTGCACAAACTATCACACTCCCACCACTCACCCACCAAGCTTTTCAACCTACTCAAACTTACATCCATATCTCACGCCTTACCTACAATTACACCTATTCAACTATGGCAGGCATATCTCACAAACACATAGTTGGACTCACACACGTTCATTTCTCTTGCAGGCCAAGATGGCCCACAATAGGAGGGAGCAGCAAAGAACAGGCAGGGGCGATGTGCAGCTCCAGCAGCTGACAGACTTGAGGAGCGAGTGCTGCGACTCATTGGGCAGCAGGTGGTGGGCGCCATGGCCGTCGGCGACGTTGACCCCATTGGGCGCAACAATGGTATCTTCATCCCCTCTCCTTTTCTCATCTCACTTCCCCCTCACACTACAAGCCTTTCTCACTTTTCAGCTCCTGGTAATGTCTGCATTCCTTGCTCCATCCCTACCTCCCTGCCCTCACCTTAATGTGAGTCCTGTGCCATTATGCTCTCAGATTATCAGCAACCAAATGATCAGCCTGTTCTTGAGCCTCCCACTGAGAATGAGGAAGGAGAAGAGGAGGAGGGGCAAAGCACCATGTCACTGTATCTCTCACCCATAGGCACCACCACAGATACTGGCGCTGCGCGATTTTTAGAGGCAAGTTTAGTACAGGGCTCTGCAGTGGGTGATACACCGGGAATGAGTGAGCTGCAGCAAGGCCAAGAGGAAAGGGTATCTTGGGAGCCAGCTTCCTGGAGGACGAGTTTGCGCGCGGGCTCTGCTGCACAGGACTCAGATGAGGATCTCGATGGGGAGGCATTCACAAGAAGGTTGATGACCATCCACTCCGAGATGATAGGTGCAATGACAAGGGTGCTCATGAGCCTCTCGGCAATGGTAAGGAGCATGGAGGAGTTTGCCTCCAACATTGCACAGTGCTCTGCACACACCATGAAGCCCATCACTTCCACTTTGCAGAGGATGGTGGACTCCCAGAGAGACCATGCGGATCCAAACCTCAATACACGTGTCATGGGTGATGTGACAACTTCCATTACAGCACAAGTGGAAGACATGCAATGTCTTAGTGCTGTAATACAGATAATGGTTGCTGGCATTGAGTCTCAGACTGCTCTCATGCAGTCTCAGCTGGATGCGACACTAACTCTGACTCTGCCATCATTCGTGGGTCCACCACAGTCCACCGGGGATCTCATGGTGTCGCAGTAGGCCACCAATCTCTGTTCCAGCAGATTGGTAGGGATGCTGAGGTGCTGCCCTGGTGGAGTGGCAGTGGAGCAGGAACCTGTAATGAGACAGGAATAATAAATGATCTCCGAGTAAAATATCCTCTCGGAATGAGTGATCACAGTATGGTTGAATCTGTAATACAGATTGAGGGTGAGGAAGAAGTGTCTCAAACGAGCGTACTATGCTTAAACAAAAGGGACTACAGTGGGATGAGGGCAGAGTTGGCTAAAGTAGACTGGAAACACAGACTAAGTAGTGGCACAATTGAGGAACAGTGGAGGACTTTTAAGGAGCTCTTTCACAGTGCTCAACAAAAATATATTCCAGTGAAAAAGAAGGGCGGTAAGAGAGGGGATAACCAGCCGTGGATAACCAAGGAAATAAAGGAGAGTATCAAATTAAAAACCAATGTGTATAAGGTGGCCAAGGTTAGTGGGAAACTAGAAGATTGGGAAAATTATAAACGACAGCAAAAAATGACGAAGAAAGCAATACAGAAAGGAAAGATAGATTACGAAAGTAAACTTGCGCAAAACATAAAAACAGATATAAAAGCTTTTACCGATATATAAAACGGAAAAGAGTGACTAAAGTAAATGTTGGTCCCTTAGAAGATGAGAAAGGGATTTAATAATGGGAAATGTGGAAATGGCTGAGACCCGAAACAATTATTTTGCTTCGGTCTTCACAGCGGAAGACACAAAAACCATGCCAAACATTGCTGGTCACGGAAATGTGGGAAGGGAGGACCTTGAGATAATCACTATCACTAGGGGTTAGTGCTGGATAGGCTTATGGGAGTCAAGGTAGACAAGTCCCCTGGTCCGGATGAAGTGCATCCCAGGGTATTAAAAGAGATGGCGGAAGTTATAGCAGATGCAGTCGTTATAATCTACCAAAATTCTCTGGACTCTGGGGAGGTACCAGCGGATTGGAAAGCAGCTAATGTAACGCCTCTGTTTAAAAAAGGGGGCAGACAAAAGGCAGGTAACTATAGGCCGGTTAGTTTAACATCTGTAGTGGGGAAAATGCTTGAAGCTATCATTAAGGAAGAAATAGCGGGACATCTAGATAGTAATAGTGCAATCAAGCAGGCGCAACATGGATTCATGAAGGGGAAATCATGTTTAACTAATTTACTGGAATTCTTTGAGGATATAACGAGCATGGTGGATCGAGGTGTACCGATGGATGTGGTGTAGTTAGATTTCCAAAAGGCATTCGATAAGGTGCCACACAAAAGGTTACTGCAGTAGATAAAGGTACGTGGAGTCAGAGGAAATGTATTAGCATGGATAGAGAACTGGCTGGCTAACAGAAAGCAGAGAGTCGGGATAAATGGGTCCTTTTCGGGTTGGAAATCGGTGGTTAGTGGTGTGCCACAGGGATCGGTGCTGGGACCACAACTGTTTGCAATATACATGGATGACCTGGAAGAGGGGACAGAGTGTAGTGTAACAAAATTTGCAGATGACACAAAGATTAGTGGGAAAGCGGGTTATGTAGAGGACACAGAGAGACTGCAAAGAGATTTAGATAGGTTAAGCCAATGGGCTAAGGTTTGGCAGATGGAATACAATGTCGGAAAGTGTGAGGTCATCCACCTTGGGAAAAAAAACAGTAAAAGGGAATATTATTTGAATGGGGAGAAATTACAACATGCTGCGGTGTAGAGGGACCTGGGGGACTTTGTGCATGAATCCTAAAAAGTTATTTTGCAGGTGCAGCAGGTAATCAAGAAGGCGAATGGAATGTTGGCCTTCATTGCGAGAGGGATGGAGTACAAAAGCAGGGAGGTCCTTCTGCAACTGTATAGGGTATTGGTGAGGCCACACCTGGAGTACTGCATGCAGTTTTAGGCACCTTATTTAAGGAAGGATATACTAGCTTTGGAGGGGGTACAGAGACGATTCACTAGGCTGATTCCGGAGATGAGGGGGTTACCTTATGATGATAGATTGAGTCTTTACTCGTTGGAGTTCAGAAGGATGAGGGGTGATCTTATAGAAACATTTAAAATAATGAAGGGGATAGACACAATAGAGGCAGAGAGGTTGTTTCCACTGGTTGGAGAGACTAGAACTAGGGGGCATAGCCTCAAAATACGGGGAACCAATTTAAAACCGAGTTGAGAAGGAATTACTTCTCCCAGAGGGTTGTGAATCTGTGGAATTCTCTGCCCAAGGAAGCAATTAAGGCTAGCTCATTGAATGTATTCAAATCACAGATCGATAGATTTTTAACCAATAAGGGAATTAAGGGTTACGGGGAGTGGGCGGGTAAGTGGAGCTGAGTCCACGGCCAGATCAGCCATGATCTTGTTGAATGGCGGAGCAGGCTTGAGGGGCTAGATGGCCTACTCCTGTTCCTAATTCTTATGTTCTTATGTTCTTATGTATCATCTACAAGCACGTTCGTTCTGAGGGCCAGGGTGTGTTGAAATTCGTTGCCGACCCAGAACGTTTAGCTGGACTGTGTAAGTTCGAAAACGCGTTGGGAGACATGCTGCGCGACTTCTTTGTAATCGGCATCAACCACGAGGTGATTCTGTGTAAGCTACTGGTGGCGGAGACGCTGGATTTGAGCACGGCCATCACGGTTGTCCAGGCACGCATGACGATGGACAAAAACTTAAAGCAGATATCATCGAAAAATCGGAACTTGGCAAGTACTGTAAACAAGATTCTATCGTCGTTTGGCAGAGCTGTATATGACAGGGCCTACTCGATTACGTATGCGAAACCTGTGGCTGCCCAAAGTCCGCCAACGGGAATGAATCCGATTTCACCACGTTGGTGTTGTGGAGGCAATCATTGACCTCATCAGTGTCGGTTTAAACAGTACATTTGTAAAGGCTGTTCGAGACTGGGGCACCTCCAGCGCATGTGTCCGCAACTGAGCAAGCGTGCTGCGACACACCACACGGAGGATATTGACCAGTATAGCACGGATCCGGATATGCAATCTGAGATACCAGGGAAGGAAGTGTATGGACTGTATTCATTCCTAACAAAGAGCCAACGGATAATGATTAAAGTGAAACTTAATGGTGTGCCGGTACCAATGGAATTGGACACGGGTGCGAGTCAATCAATAATGAGCCAGAGGACATTCGACAAGCTGTGGGACACTAAGGCTGTGAGGCCTAAGCTGAGTCCAGTCAATGCCAAGTTGCGTACGTAGACTAAAGAACTCATAACGGTGATTGGCAGTTCAGTAGTCAAGGTGTTGTATGATGGTGCAGTTCATGATTTACCATTATGGATTGTTGCAGGCAATGGTCCAATGCTATTCGGCGGGAATTGGTTAGAAAAAAATCAAATGGAATTGGAATTATATCAAAGCGTTGTCGTCGGAGGATGATACTCCATGTGCTCAAGTGCTGAGCAAGTTCCCCTCGCTATTTGAACCAGGCATCAGTAAATTCACGGGCGCTAAGTTGAAGATCCACGTGGACTTGGATGCAAGACCCGTCCATCATAAAGCTCGGGCGGTTCCGTACATGATGAGGGAGAAGGTCGAAATTGAACTGGACAGACTCCACTGTGAAGGGGTCAGATCACCAGTCGAATTTAACGAATGGGCCAGCCCCATTGTTCATGTTGAAGAATGATGGCACTCTTAGAATTTGTGGAGATGACAAGGTTACGATCAACTGAGTTTCGAAATAGGATCAATACCCGTTACCGAAGGCTGTTTGCTAGCCAGGAGTAAGTCATTCACTAAATTGGATCTGACATCTGCCTACATGAGACAGGAGCTGGTCGAGATGTCGAAGAAAC
This sequence comes from Pristiophorus japonicus, assembly GCF_044704955.1. Lineage (NCBI taxonomy): Eukaryota > Metazoa > Chordata > Chondrichthyes > Pristiophoridae > Pristiophorus > Pristiophorus japonicus. The sequence goes on along the minus strand of NC_091982.1, from coordinate 190,781,825 downwards.
TTATGTGCATCAACACTCATAAAGGACTGTTTATCTACAACAGATGTCCTTTTGGCATTCGCTCGGCTGCAGTCATATTTCAGAGGAACATGGAAAGTCTACTGAAGTCCGTCCCTAGAACCGTCGTGTTCCAAGATGACATCCTGGTCACAGGTCGTGACACCGCCAAACATCTGAACAACTTCGAAGAGGCTCTACATCTGGACAAAGTGGGACTCAGACTGAAACGTTCAAAGTGCATCTTCATGGCACCGGAAGTCGAATTCCTGGGGAGGAAAATTGCTGCTGACGGCATCAGGCCTACGGACTCGAAAACCAAGGCCATCAAAAATGCACCCAAGCCACAGAATGTGATGGAGCTGCATTCGTTCCTTGGTCTACTCAACTACTTCGGTAATTTCTTACCTAGATTGAGCACTTTGTTAGAGCCACTGCACATGCTGCTTAGAAAGCCGACAACTGGGGTGCATCTCAAGACAGAGCTTTTGAGAAAGCTACTAATCTGCTTTGCTGGTACATTATGATCCGTGTAAGCATCTAGTATTGGACTGTGATGCTTCGTCATATGGAGTTGGTTGTGTGCTCCAACAAGCTAATGAGTCTGGTAAACTACAACCTGTTGCGTATGCTTCTAAAAGTTTGCCAAAGGTGGAAAAAGCCTACAGCATGGTAGAAAAAGAAGCATTAGCCTGTGTGTATAGAGTTAAAAAGATGCAACAGTACCTGTTTGGTCTTCAGTTTGAACTGGAAATAGATCACAAGCCACTCATTTCATTGTTTTCGGAAAACAAAGGTCTTAATACCAACGCATCGTCCTGCATCCAGAGGTGGGTGCTGATATTATCTGCATATGATTATGTCATTCGCCATAGACCTGGCACTGAGAATTGTGCCGATCCACTGAGCCGTCTGCCGTTGCCCACACCGGAGGTGGAGACGCCACAACCTGCAGACCTACTGTTAATCATGGATGCTTTTGAAAGTGAAGGAACCTCTCTCAAGGCTCAACAAGTTAAGACCTGGACCACCCAGGACCCGATATTATTGGTTGTGAAATGTTGTGTCCTTAGTGGTGATTGGTCTGCCATACCCAAGCAAATGGATGATGGGACCAAACCTTACAACCGTCGCAAAGACGAACTATCCATTCAGTCAGATTGTTTACTGTGGGGGAATTGTGTTGTTATGCCTAAGAAAGGCAGAGAGAAATTTGTACATGATCTACATAGCACTCATCCCAGTATTGTCATGATGAAAGCCATTGCCAGGTCTCATGTATGGTGTCCTGGAATTGACTCTGACCTGGAATCATGGGTGCATCATTGCAACACTTGCATGCAGCTAAGTAAAGCACCAGCGGAATAGCTGCTGAGTCTGTGGTTGTGGTCATCTAAACCATGGTTCAGGATCCACATCGACTTTGCAGGTCCCTTTCTGGGAAAGATGTTTTTAGTTGTGGTGGATGCATATTCCAAGAGGATAGAGTGTATAGTCATGTCATTCAGTACATCCACAGCTACCACTGAAAGCCTTTGTGTCATGTTTGCCACTCATAGTCTGCCCTACATCGTTGTAAGCGACAATGGACTTTGCTTCACTAGTCTGGAGTTTCAAGAGATCATGAAACTCAGTAGTATCAAACATGTGAGGTCAGCACCATTCAAACCCGCATCCAATGGTCAAGCAGAGCGTGCTGTCCAAACCATCAAGCAGAATATGAAACGTGTAACTCAAGGTTCACTGCAGACTCGCTTGTCACGCATATTGCTTATTTACAGGATAAGACCCCACACGCTTACCGGGGTCCCCCCCCCGCTGAACTATTGACGAAAAGAGGTCTCAAGACCAGGCTCCCTCTTATCCACCCTGACTTGAACGATCATGTTGAATACAGACGTCAAAGTCAGCAGTGGTATCATGATCGCACTGCTGTGTCACGCGACATTTCTGTTAACGATCCTGTGTATGTACTAAACTGTGGTCAAGGTCCCAAGTCGATTGCCCGTACTTTTACGGCCAAAGAGGGTAACAGAGTGTTTATTGTTAAGCTCAAAAATGGGCAGACATGCAGGAAACATGTCAATCAGATAAGGCTGTAGTGCACAGATGAACCGGAACGGTCTGAGGAAGACACAATCAGTGACCAACCAACCTACCCTCAGTCATCAGAGGACTCCGCTGTCATCAATGAATCTGGACTTTCAATCCCTGACATGGTCATTGCCACTCCCATCAAATCGGCTACCCAGCTCCCAGTCATAACAGACTCAGAACGCTCGCCCAAGGCTGGAGATGCACTGAGATGATCAACTTGGGAGCAAAAAGCCCCGGACCATCTCAATTTGTAAAAAGACTGTTACTAAAATCTTAAAGAGGGATATTGTCATGTATGTATGCTTGGGGTTACTAGCCACCAGGTGGCGCAACTGTCAGAGGTAATTGGGCTGTACGCACGTGTGCGCGGCCTAGGTATAAAAGGCAAGCCATCATGTAATGTATTCACTTTGGGCCCGAATAAAGCAGAGCCAGGTTCGTATTTGTGTTAGTTTACAGGAGTCATTCTATCGAGTTATTACATACATAACACCTCCCACATTCTACCCTACGTAAACTTGAGATCATCCAAAACTCGACAGTCCATGTCCTAACTCGCATCAAGTCCCGATCTCATTACATTGGCTCCCGGTTAAGCAACGTCTCGACTTCAAAATTCTCAGCATTGTTTACAAATCCCTCCATGGCTTCATCCCTCCCTAGCTCTGTAATCTCTTTCAGCCTCACAGCCCCACAAGATGTCTGCATTCCTCAAATTCTGCCCTCTTGAGCATCCCTGATTATAATTGCTCAACCATCGGTGGCCATGCCTTCAACTGCCTGGGCCCGAAGATCTTGACATTAGAACAGTATATTACAGAACCTACAAGGGAGCAAGCTATCTTAGATCTGGTCCTGTGTAATGAGACAGGAATAATAAACGATCTCCTAGTAAAAGATCCTCTCGGAATGAGTGATCACAGTAATACAGATTGAGGGTGAGGAAGTAGTGTCTCAAACGAGAGTACTATGCTTAAATAAAGGGGACTACAGTGGGATGAGGGCAGAGTTGGCTAAAGTAGACTAGGAACACAGACTAAATGGTGGCACAATTGAGGAACAGTGGAGGACTTTTAAGGAGCTCTTTCATAGTGCTCAACAAAAATATATTCCAGTGAAAAAGAAGGGCGGTAAGAGAAGGGATAACCAGCCGTGGATAACCAAGGAAATAAAGGAGAGTATCAAATTAAAAACCAATGCGTATAAGGAGGCCAAGGTTAATGGGAACTAGAAGATTGGGAAAATTTTAAACGAAAGCAAAGAATGACTAAGAAAGCAATAAAGAAAGGAAAGATAGATTATGAAAGTAAACTTGCGCAAAACATAAATACAGATAGTAAAAGCTTTTACCGATATATAAAACGGAAAAGAGTGACTAAAGTAAATGTTGGTCCCTTAGAAGATGAGAAGGGGAATTTAATAATGGGAAATGTGGAAATGGCTGAGACCCGAAACAATTATTTTGCTTCGGTCTTCACAGTAGAAGACACAAAAACCATGCCAAAAATTGCTGGTCACAGGAATGTGGGAAGGGAGGACCTTGAGACAATCACTATCACTAGGGGGTTAGTGCTGGACAGGCGAATGGGACTCAAGGTAGACAAGTCCCCTGGTCCTGATGAAATGCATCCCAGGGTATTAAAAGAGATGGCGGAAGTTATAGCAGATGCATTCGTTATAATCTACCAAAATTCTCTGGACTCTGGGGAGGTACCAGCGGATTGGAAAGCAGCTAATGTAACGCCTCTGTTTAAAAAAGGGGGCAGGCAAAAGGCAGGTAACTATAGGCCGGTTAGTTTAACATCTGTAGTGGGGAAAATGCTTGAAGCTATCATTAAGGAAGAAATAGCGGGACATCTAGATAGTAATAGTGCAATCAAGCAGACGCAACATGGATTCATGAAGGGGAAATCATGTTTAACTAATTTACTGGAATTCTTTGAGGATATAACGAGCATGGTGGATAGAGTTGTACTGATAGGTGGTGTATTTAGATTTCCAAAAGGCATTCAATAAGGTGTCACACAAAAGGTTACTGCAGAAGATAAAGGTACGTGGAGTCAGAGGAAATGTATTCGCATGGATAGAGATTTGGCTGGCTAACAGAAAGCAGAGAGTTGGGATAAATGGGTCCTTTTCGGGTTGGAAATCGGTGGTTAGTGGTGTGCCACAGGGATCGGTGCTGGGACCACAACTGTTTACAATATACATAGATGACCTGAAAGAGGGGACAGAGTGTAGTGTAACAAAATTTGCAGATGACACAAAGATTGGTGGGAAAGCGGGTTGTGTAGAGGACACAGCGAGGCTGCAAAGAGATTTCGATAGGTTAAGCGAATGGGCTAAGGTTTGGCAGATGGAATACAATGTCGGAAAGTGTGAGGTCATCCACCTTGGGAAAAAAAACAGTAAAAGGGAATATTATTTGAATGGGGAGAAATTACAAAATGCTGCGGTGCAGAGGGACCTGGGGGTCCTTGTGTATGAATCCCAAAAAGTTAGTTTGCAGGTGTAGCAGGTAATCAGGAAGGCAAATGGAATGTTGGCCTTCATTGTGAGAGGGATGGAGTACAAAAGCGGGGAGGTCCTGCTGCAACTGTATAGTTATTGGTGAGGCCACACCTGGAGTACTGCGTGCAGTTTTGGTCACCTTATTTAAGGAAGGATATACTAGCTTTGGAGGGGGTACAGAGACGATTCACTAGGCTGATTCTGGAGATGAGGGGGTTACCTTATGATGATAGATTGAGTATACTGGGTCTTTACTTGTTGGAGTTCAGAAGGATGAGGGGTGATCTTATAGAAACATTTACAATAATGAAAGGGATAGACAAGATAGAAGCAGAGAGGTTGTTTCCACTGGTCGGGGAGACTAGAACTAGGGGGCACAGCCTCAAAATACGGGGGAGCCAATTTAAAACTGAGTTGAGAAGGAATTTCTTCTCCCAGAGGGATGTGAATCTGTGGAATTCTCTGCCCAAGGAAGCAGTTGAGGCTAGCTCATTGAATGTATTCAAGTCACAGATAGATAGATTTTTAACCAATAAGGGAATTAAGGGTTATGGGGAGCGGGCGGGTAAATGGAGCTGAGTCCACGGCCAGATCAGCCATGATCTTGTTGAATGGCGGAACAGGCTCGAGGGGCTAGATGGCCTACTCCTGTTCCTAATTCTTATGTTCTTATGGACCTCCCTCCCAAATCTTCTCCGCCTCTCTACCCCACTTTTCTCCTTTAAGACACTCCTTAAAACCTACCTCTTTGACCAAGCTTTTGTTCATCTGCAGTAATTTCTTCTTATGTGGCTCAGTGTCAAATTTATTTGTTTTGTCTTATAACACTGCTGTGAAGCGCCTTGGGACATTTTACTACGTTAAAGGCGCTATATAAATAAAAGTTGTTGTTGTTGTTTTTCAGTTCTCGCCTCTTCTCTTTTGACGTGTTGATTTCTTGCTGGGATATCATGCTCTAGGACTGTGCACATGAAGCTCAGCTACTTGAATGAGTCTAGACCAGAGATGTCCAACAGGTGACTCCTGAGCTCAGGCAATCTAGCTTTCTAAACCCAAGTGGTTCAGTCCTATTATGCTTATAAGGGTAGATTTTTCCAAATCCTCAGTTGTAGCAAGGTGCCTAGCTTGCTGTGAGCAGGGATTGGGACATGGGCAGTGTTTTCCAATCTGCACTTTCAGTGGGCTTTATTTGTGGATAAATCCTGGAATCGAGCGCCAAGATCTCTTTGTACATTACTTGTAGAACCTGAGGCTCCATGCTATGCACCTATGTGGCTACAAAGATAAAAGTTTGGACTCTCCTGATCCAGACAGTGAAGGTAGGCATGCTATTTAACATCACACTAGCCTGGATTTTGCATTCAGTGGTATACTTACGGAGTACGCTGCCTGCATCCGAATAGAATGTGCACTTACCTGATTGGATCCTCCTTCTCGAACTTGCTGTTTGACACTGTGTATTAGAAGGCAGCGTCATGACCCATGGAGTCCAGGGGCGCAATGTGTGTGGAAGTGTATTTGGGATCACGCGGGCCTGTTGCTCCAATCCATGGAAGTGCCAAGTTTTCTCTTAAAGTATTAACAGATATGTGGGAACCATTGCATCAGGCTTATAGGGGAAAGGAGGATGCAGACTGGCACCTGACACACTGAATGTTGCATAGTCCACTCACAGAACAGGCACGTTCAATGATAACAGCATCATACCGTGACTTTAAAAGCTTTAATATCAGGAAAAAGATATAAATATATAGATAGGTTTAACATTTCATACTTTATTTGGCATTTAGTATCAGTTGAATTCAGTCTGTCACAACCAGATGAGGTACAGAGAACTGAACAGCAGCTCTCAGACAACCGCACACAAAAAAACTGGCAAAATGACAGCACCAAGTTTCAACATCAGGATTTCATATAGAGATTTAACTATGTAGACACTAAAAAAAACGAACAAAAAAAACTCTTCGCAATTCTGTGACGCTCATGGCAAAATTATCAAATGGAGCTCAGGTGTTTCCATCTGTTGTAATGTTCCAATGTCACTTTTATGTGAGCTAAATAATGTTAAAACATGCCGAACGATAAAATGGATCTTTTGAGGTATCCCCTTACACTGATTGCTGGGCAGTTGGCGGACAATTAGCCCAACTTTGTGCCAGCAATGAGGATTTTCCTGTCGTGCATATCATCTGTCAAATCGGAACTTGACAGATCGCAAATTCGGGAAATCCTGAACTTGCAGTCCGTTTTGATGGTGTACCGAGAGTACACCATCATACTGACTGCAAATTCTGGCCCAATGTATTTTAACTGAATCTGTTCCTGTTCTTACCCGATGGGCAATCTTCCAGCAGGGGTCGATGGATAGCCATCAGGGACCCTGGCAGTTTTTTCCTTTCCTGAGCCCACGGTTACCGAGGCCAGTTATAGTACCCTTACTGCTGTGACAGATTAGATCAGCTGACTCTGGACTGACTGGGAACTGAACCAGGACCTTCTTAGTATAGTTTAGCTGGTCCCTGCCTTAAGCAGCTGAACAATAGTTTCTTTACATTCATTAAAAATTTGTTTCAATGTTTTATCTTAGGATTATTGTGTTCATATTGCAGTAATAACATTACCTCTAATTCGGGAGTAACTTGCTGTAATGTAAATGATTGATTCAAAAATCATAGTGTGTGAGCCAAAAGTGTTATTTTTTTTAATGCCTAGCCGAGGAAGCCAGGAATTTTTTCAAGCCAACTTTATCTAAAGATTTTATTTCTACAGTGGATGGACACAGTTGCCCAAGTACAAGATATAAACTAAATACCTATGCTATTTGTTTCTAACACAATGGCAACTTCTTGTTGACTGATTAATCATCACTCTCAATTGTACATTCTTGACTTTGTGACCTTTAGCTTCCTTTGTCCTTGAAGATCAAAGTTGATTCAAAAATTAGCTTAGCTAAATATCTATTTGTCATTTCCAAGATACTATCTGAAGTATTTCTGGACTGCCTCCATGTTTATTGTTGTACCCGAAGCTGGACTCGGACCAGTATGTCTTACTTCGTATTCAATACTTGGAGGGGGGGGAAATTGCATCGCATCCTGCCCCGCTCCGTGACCTAAATTTGGGTTACCGACCCCAAGAACAAGTGGAGTATAAAATATCACGCTCCACTTGCTCTGTGAGGCACGAGCAGGGTGGAAGGGTTCAGTGAGGGGAGCAGCACTATGCAGTGGGACCTTTAATTAAAGAGGAGGGCCAAGCTGTCGACTCTGCGGGGGAGAAACAGGTCCCTACCTGGACCACCCGGGAGCAGGGTGCCGTGGCAGCAGCCCGGCACACAAACTGAGTGCCAGGCTGCACGATCGCGGCACGGACCCTGCAATCCAACATGAAGCAGGCCGCGACTGGTAAATCGGCTGATTTTTTTTTTCAAAGCACCACCTCCCGTTTAAATTTTGACCCACAAGCGGACTACAACCTGGTACACGCCCCCTAAAGCTGTCGCTGGCATCGCCCGGCACAGCTTTAGGAGGCGCTACTGAATTTTTGCTCCGGGGCAAAAACAGATCGCTGCGCACAGTGATGATGTCTTCATCGCCAGACAGCAGAGCGGGATGCTACCAGTTACCGCCACTGCTAAACTTCCGCAGAATTTCGTGGGAATCGTTAGCAACGTCGCGCCCAGGTGAAAAATAATTTGTACCCCGAATTTCTCCCCCTTACTATAATTTATAAGCTATGCTTTGATAATTTATCGTTCATTGCTTTTTTTTAAAAGAACAGTCTTTGAAATATGCATGAAAACCTTACAAGAATACATTTTAAATGTACCCAAAGCTAACAGTGTAAGTATACCCACAAATATTGCCTGGCTTCTTATACGGTCCACACCTGAAATATGCACTATACTTGACATTTATAGCTTTTGTGTTGTTTTTGAAAAATTTTAGACGAAATGTATAATCACTTAAATAAATAGAAAACAGATAGTATTTATAGGCCAAAAACATCCGAGGTTCAATCCCTTATTCATGCTGAGTTAGTTGATCTGAGGCAGGGCAGCAGTAGGGATGCTACAATTGATCTCCATGTCCTTTGGTTAGGGAGAGTAATCCACAAAGGTTCCACTATAGATTACTGATGACTATATACCAATGGATGATGGCAGTGCAGGTAGATGGATGACTGAATTAGGCTTGGTTGAAATGCTTCCTGCAGTTGAATAGCCCCATGGCATTTGCCGCCAAAGATCATACAGAAATAAAGGGCACCTACACAGCATACTGAGAATAGGGACGAGATGGAGAGAAATTAACAAATAAACTGTTTACCATGAGTTTATTATAATAAATTAAATCAACATATACAATAGAACACTAAATTGTAGGTCTTGTAACAGAAATGATTGCAACTTGATGGAAGTTGGATTCTTTGAAAATCCTAAGTGTACCTGGAATATGCACACAGGGAAAAGGCCACTAGCCTAGTAAATCAACAATTATTTAAAAAGCAATCCTCTTCAGAAATGGCCTTCCATATATCCTAGATGATGCTGTAGAGGTCATTTATTATTCTTGCCCTCCTGCTCATTTATTTTACTTGTTAAACCCTAAAAGCATCACATGAAATTGCTAACCGGTTAGTTTACTTCCACAGAATCTTGTGTGGCAACATGTATATTGTGGGGTAATTAAATAATCACTAAATTTTGGAACAGAAATTATGTTGTTTGGAGAAAAAGCATTGAAATTTATCGATCATGAATTTTAAATCCTAAGATTTATTAGAAAGCAAACTTTTTAGAAAATTTATGAGAAGTGTAAATTATTAGTTGGCAGTGGGAACTGTGACTACAATGCATGCATTAGTAAATAGTATTCAATTGATCAACATTCGGGTTATAGAAAATAAAAGCTTTCTGTGCTATTTTGTTTATAATAAACATTAGTACTTCAAGCAGACCATTTATTCAGGCCTCTGTTTAACAACAATCATGTTTATTTTGCATTAAATATTCGACCTGGCAGCAGCCATTAACAGAGTTTATCACAAAGTACAATGTCTGCAGTGAAATTAAATCAGCAAATGATGGTCTTGATGGAACCATAGAAGTTTATAGCACCAAAAGAGGCCATTGGGCCTATTGTATCTGTGTTCGGTGGTGCTGCAATATATCCACACACACTATCCTTGAAATCTGCTACTGTTGTTGTGATGATGGAAAAAACAATTGATTTCAGCAACACTCAAGTTGGCTGGAACACTGACAAGTTTGGGTGGGACAGAAATCAGCCAGCCAGCAACAGTGTAACTCATTAAGGAAAACATATTGGGTTGTACAGGCCACATTTAACCCTTTGAATGTTTTTTTAATGGCTTTTAAAATACGATATAGGTATTTTGCATCACATTATCTTCGGGCACGATGGTCCAAATGGCTTCCTTCTGTGCTGTAAGATTCTATATCACAATTGACTTGTTGATACTTGAATTCATATGTTACTTTTCTCTTCCTTTTTTGTAGACAAAGTTACTTAATGATGTAAAATCATGTCCAGTATGATGTTGTGTTCATACTTTCAATCCATATGTATCATTAAAAAATGGAAATTCAAATCTGTTATTTTGTTAATCTTATTCATTTAACTATGTGAAGCAAAGGATATTTTAACATTGTTTTGCTGCTTTTATTGTAATTTAAGTTCATATTACTCTGCTTTTTATGAACTGAAGGGGAAGTATATCCTATAGTATCATCCTTAATCCCCAAATATTATAGAAAGAGGTAAAGGAATGCTTACTGTAATCCTTCACAGACCCCTTCTTACTATGTTTTATATATTAGAACATAATGCTGAAAACAGTATAAGAGTAGATGTGTGCAAGGCTTCTCTTGGCATGACATCGCGAAACTCTGTTTCACGAGCATTATGTAGTAGGACAGCTGCCGACCTTGTGTTGCTCCTATTCATGATGTCACGAGACAGAATGTTACAATATTACATCGGATAACGAGAGATGTTTGATAATTCTAGCAAGACTAGGGATATCTCCATTTATGCCTCAATTATACAGCACTAAGTGGTGCAGGTTAGATTTGCGTGCCAACTTAGAAAACCAGTAAAAGGTGACCAACGGCCATGAATATTGGTCTATGACTGGAAGTTTTACTGGAAGTGTAGTGGAGCACAACTATTTCATAACTTGATTTAACCAACATTCTATCACTTGTATAGCAGGCACTCTCTCCCCTCACTTCATGCTGGTACTCTTCAGCCTTCATTGTCACAGTTCATGCCGGAACCTATTCATGTATTAGCACTACCCCTCAGAGAGGCCAAGAGGCAGGTCTCTGTGTAGGAAATGGAAAAAAATGTCACGCGGATGCAGTAGTGCATTCTCTTCTGAAGTTGGGGCTGAGAAATGTTGGGGCACAGTAAAGGGAGCTTTATGCTGCATCTGGATATCCTATCTTTTACCTGAGAGTACCTGATACTGTCACTAGCGTCTAGAAATTCATCTCGGGCAGTGGTGCAAAATGGGTGGTATCAGATCGGCAGTCAATGGAGTTGAATATCAGGCGCTGCGCATAACAGGCAGCCAATCCAATACCGTATGCTTTTGCCACCGCCCGAGACAAATTTCTAGTCCTTGGTACCTGAAATGAGAAAAGCACTAACATCACTCACATTACATTAAAATGTTATATTTTTAGGCCATATGTTAACTTTTAAAAAGGCAGAGATGTGTGCAGGGGTCCAAGACTGGTTGAAAGTGATAGCAAACCTTTGGTCCATAAATACTGCTATTCTGAGTTTTCTTCCCTTCCTAAACTGAGTTACTGGAAATTAGCAGCGGGGAGAAGTTTAATGCTTGTTGAGGCAAACTTATTTTTGAATCTTGTGGAAAACAGCATGACACAATTTGAGAACCTATTCAACAAGCCTATAGCTGCTCAAACATTCTGCTAGAAGCACGATCATGAAAGTGAAATATTTAATTTCAGCAGGGAAGAAAGAGACTCTGAATGGACTATCTGTAAATTCTGCACTGTAACAACATTTAGATTTTTTTTAAATCACCCTTGTTTTCTCAGACCATATAAAGGGCTAACAATATTGATTTGAGAAGTTAGAGTGGGTTATTTGAGCATCATTAAGCGTATAGTTAAAATTCCCATTATTCTCTAAAATATTACAAGAGTGCAAGGGCAGTTGAATACAAGTGGGACTATATAGTCAACCAGTGCATTACTAATAAAATTTGAAACGCAGTTTAAACATTGCTCTTTGATACATAAATTATACAATGGTAAATCTAGATTTGTTGTGCATGGAATATTTCATTGCATTTTCATTTTGTATTGAACTGTAGAAGATAAAGGGGGCGAAATTGGGTGCCTTTGCACCTCCCATTAGTGACCCTAGGGGTGCTAACGGGGAGGTGCAAATGGCTTTGCGACTGGGCGCGGCGATGATATCAACTCCCACCATATTCGGTGGGAGCTTCGCATCAGCACGACGGCATTACACCCCGATCTACTTCGCCCGGAGATTGTGACACCATCACCGTGTGCATCGCCCCGGTAGCGCCCCGGACCCAAAATTGCCTTCCGCCCCCTGCAGCAGCGCCAGGTGACAACACCGACAGCTGCAGGAGGCGTGCATCGGGCGACCGGCCGCTTCGGGGGTGATGCTTAAAGGCAAGGTGGCTGAGGTAAATTTAAAAAAACGTAGATTTTTTTCTTTCAGCTTTTTTCACGGGATCGATCGCGATCGATCAGCCCAGCACTCTGCTTGCGTGCCGAGCTGATCGCGGGGATTGCAGCTGCCCTCATGGTCCAGGTAAGTTGGTTTATTTTGCAGAGCATGTAGCAATGGCCCTTCTCCATAAGGGAGGAAAGGAGCCTTTCAATGCACCAGCGCTGCATGGCCCAGTGTGCAGCGCTGCTGAACTCACCGTCCCGCCTGCTAACAAATGTGCTCCAAGAAGGAAGTGGAGCATTTGATTTACCACTCCACTTCCTTCCTGGAGTGCAAACGCCGAATTTTTTAAAAGTTTGAAATCGTTAGTGCCTGACGCTAATTTTTCAAACTTTTAAAAGTTAGTGCCGATAGTGAGTTTCTCCCCCATATGGAGCTAAATTCGATCAGGGTCAAAAATGGGCAAGGGGTTTACGATGCGTGATCTGCCCGCACTCGTTGAAAGTACTGCAGGAAGCACGCAACATTCATGCTGTCTGCTCAATAACATAATGGAAGTGTTGTATACGCGTAAGTAACTTAACATGTGCATTTATACAACCCAAAATGGAGTCCCCGAACCGGTATGAACCAGCATGAGTACAGCAACTGTGAATAGCTCCTGCAGGGTCCTAAATACCATCCTGTGAGCTGTAACAAATAAATAGAGTATGAACACAACATATTTCTCCCCTTGTTAAAACCACAGTCTATGTACAGACAAAGTCCTTGAGATACCCAGGTCTTGTTCTGATACGCTGAGACCGGCGTGGAGCTTGCGGTGTTTGCTCCAGGTTTTGATTGGGAAACAAAACAGTGCTTCTGTTCCATCCTGCTGGTCTCCTTGCGCTAGGTTTGGCTGGGGGTTTGAGAATGTCCAGTAGCCAGCGAAGATTCTGCCCAATCATGAGCTCAGAGGGTGTCTTCCCTGTTGGCGAGTGCGTTGTTGAACGGTATGTGTGGAGAATGGTTTGAACCACTTCGTCAAATGTTTGGTCTGCTGCGAGGTTGGTTTTTAAACCCTCTTTGATGACGCGGTTAAAATGCTCAACACCTCCGTTGCTTTGAGGATTGTACCGAGTAGTCAGGCGATGCTCGATTGCACGATGAATGAGGAAATCGGCGAACTGGTTGGACACAAACTGTGGTCCATTGTCAGCGATTATGACCTCTGGGAGGCCCCACCTCATGAACATATGCTGCAGAATAGTGATGATCATTGATGAGGTCACTGAACTTGTCGCGATTTCTGGCCATTTGGAATGCAGGTCATGTACTCCAACAAGGAAATGCTGGTGTTGTGGAGCTGCTTCAACTGGACCAAGGATATCTAACTGAAGTTGTTGCCATGGTCTTTGTGGTCATGGAATGGGCTTCATTGGCGCTGGATGGATGTTTGTGGCCTTTTCGTTCAGACTGCATGCTTCACAGTGTGAGACAAACTCCTCGATGTGAGTGCCAATCTCAGGCCACTATACTGAATCACGGCATCTCTGCTTCATACGGATAATGCCAGGTGCCCATCATGTGCCAATAAGAGAACACGCTGTTGAAGTGAAGTACTGCTCTATATCACCACGAGTTAGGCAGCCATCGTTCCAAATGGAAAATTCATCGCAAAGTCTGTGGAATGTTTTCAGCTCTTCCAGAATTTGCTTAGGCCACTCCGTCTGGAGAAAGTAGCACACTTGCTGGAGCGTAGTATCACTCTGTGATTCAGTTTTCAGTTTGTTGCAGGAGATAAGGTTTCTGATGGACTGAGTGATAATCGACGTGACATATGCATCGTTATCCGTGAACAAGTCAGCAGCAGAGTCCAAAGCAGGAGTCGAGCGGTTGAGTATGTCAGCTACATGGTTGTGACTGTACTGTACATCAAAGTTATTCTGATGAAGATGATCTGACCTTCGGCTGATTCATAGTGGTCTGTGCCCAGATCCAATTGTAGCGAGTAGTGTAGTTAGCGCTTGGTGATCCATATGGAGGGTACATTTCCTGCCATAAAGGTAGATGTGCCAGCGTTCATATGCGTAGATGCAAGCAAGTGCTTTGCGTCCCCCTGTAGAGTATTTATGTTCTGCAGAGACGAAGGCGACTGGGCATTCCAGGCCATCAATCCATTGCGAAAGCACAGCACCCATGGCGGTGCCTGATGCTTCTGTGATGACATACGTAGTGGCATTCGGATCAAAGTGCATGAGGATAGGAGGGGATGTGATTTTCTCTTTAAGCATGGTGAATGCCTGAGCCTGGGAATCTGTCCATTCTCAAGGGACGCCCTTGCGCATCAACTTGCGAAGTGGTTCGGCAGTGTGCGCGTGGTGTGGGACGAAGTTCAGATAGAAGTTGCAAGTGCCGAGGAATGATGAAAGTTCTTTGATGTTGGTAGCCTTCTGCAGTCGCTGGATCGAGTCAATGTTGTCGAGCATCGACTTGACACCCTGTGCTGTGACTCTGTAGCCCAGAAAGTTTATTTCTCCAGCAGCAAATGTACGTTTATCGACATTAAGTGTAATGCAGTGTGTAGCAAGTCTAACCATAAAAACAGAAAGACAGACTATTATCTGAATGGTGACAGATTAGGAAAAGGGGAGGTGCAAAGAGACCTGGGTGTCATGGTACAGCAGTCATTGAAGGTTGGCATGCAGGTACAGCAGGCGGTTAAGAAAGCAAATGGCATGTTGGCCTTCATAGCGAGGGGATTTGAGTACAGGAGCAGGGAGGTGTTGCTACAGTTGTACAGGGCCTTGGTGAGGCCACACCTGGAGTATTGTGTACAGTTTTGGTCTTCTAACCTGAGGAAGGACATTCTTGCTATTGAGGGAGTGCAGCGAAGGTTCACCAGACTGATTCCCGGGATGGCGGGACTGACCTATCAAGAAAGACTGGATCAACTGGGCTTGTATTCACTGGAGTTCAGAAAAATGAGAGGGGACCTCATAGAAACGTTTAAAATTCTGACGGGGTTAGACAGGTTAGATGCAGGAAGAATGTTCCCAATGTTGGGGAAGTCCAGAACCAGGGCACACAGTCTAAGGATGAGGGGGAAGCCATTTAGGACCGAGATGAGGAGGAATTTCTTCACCCAGAGAGTGGTGAACCTGTGGAATTCTCTACCACAGAAAGTTGTTGAGGCCAATTCACTAAATATATTCAAAAGGGAGTTAGATGAAGTCCTTACTACTAGGGGAATCAAGGGGTATGGTGAGAAAGCAGGAATGGGGTACTGAAGTTGCATGTTCAGCCATGAACTCATTGAATGGCGGTGCAGGCTAGAAGGGCCGAATGGCCTACTCCTGCACCTATTTTCTATGTTTCTATGTTTCTAACTGCGTGACATGTTCTTACATTGTCCGTCCATGGATGACGATATCGACAAGCAGATTGAGGGCTCCCTCTATGCCTGCTAGCATAGTAGTGACAATCTTTTGAAATGCACTTGGTGCAGAAGATAGTCCATAGGGCATGTGTCGATACTGATACAGACCATCATGCGTTGTGAATGCCATGAGTGGTTTGCTGTCCTCCGCTAGTGGTATTTACAGGTAACTGCGGTGTATGTCGAGTTTCGTAAATTCGTGGAATTCTGAAGACAGTCGTCGATGGTAGGAAGAGGGTCAGGGATGATAGCCTTGTTGACCTCTTTCAGGTCGATGCATAGCCGGATCTCCCCATTTTTACGCCAAGCAATTAATAAGTTCGAGATCCAGGATGAGGAGTAGATGCTCTCAATGATTCCCTGAGATTCGAGTTGTGTTAATTCTGTGGAAACTTGGTCGCGAACCGCAATTGGGAGGCATGAAGTCACTGCGTAATTGGTTTGACGGGTCAACGTGGGGACGATGGCAGAATTTTGTTGTCACTCCAAACCCTGTGAAGGTTGAGGGATACGGCTTGTCAAAGTCCACTGTGTACACAGGTGTTCCCATTGGGTCATAAACTTTGAACCCAAGCTTGTCAAATAGGTCAACACCCATGAGGCTCCGACCCTTTGTGACATAAAAGGAAAAGTTCTCCAATGTTATGCCCTTGTAGTATATTGGGACAGATATGACCTCAAGTACCTCAATTTTGGAGTCGGAGTACGCATATAGAGTGGAAGTTGACAGTGCGTGAAGTGGGTTTTGTACACAGCCTCACTCAACATGGAGACTTTGGTTCCAAGATCAATGAGGAGGCAGATGGGAGTCAATCAATGTTTACCTCCCAGTCCTTGAATTTGCCCAAACCAATGTGCGAAATGTCACTAACATTGTAAACCATACTGGGTTTATCACTATCGGGGTTGTCCACATGTCAAATATGCTGTGATGAGCGACAGACACTAGCAAAATGGGTCATTTTTCCACATGCAGAGCATTTCTTCCCATGTGCAGGGCAGTTAGGACTCTTTGCTGAGTTTGATTTGTCCCCACAGTTAAAGTAGTGGAAGTTAAGCCTGCGATCCGTCGTGAGTGCCTTATTACTAGCCCTGGGTCTCTGCTGTGATTTCCACTTTGGATGAATGCCTTGCACATGGGCTGTAGCTGAAGTCTGCTGCACAGCGGGAGCAAGGGATCTGATCGCTTTTGAATCGGAAAGCGCTGATTCGATTTGGATGGCCAAATTAGTTGCTTTGTCTAATGTCAATTTATCATCCTCCATTAGCAAGCATTCCTGAATTCAGGGGATCGTTGTTTTGTCAATAATTTGATCCCTGATCATTTCCCCTGTAAGTGCTCCAAAGTGACATGTAGCGGCCAGTTCAGTTAATGTAATGATATTCATTTATTCATTCAAATGCAGTCCCTCGAACGAGGATGACTTACTTCCACAAGAGTTCACAGATGTTTCAATGAAGGACCCGATGTTCCAGTCCTGAACTCCAATTGAGGGGGTGGAAGGTGCCTGTGCGTGGATATTTTTTTAACATGTGGTACCTGTTGCACTTCAGCCACCACATGAGCTCGACAGAGCTAGGCCTTTATCCAGTGGCAAGGGTTGAACCAGGACGACTGGAGACCTGCTCTGCTGCACGGACCTAGTGCGTGCAAATATTGCAGTGTGGGCAGGCCTGGGCTGCCCCAAGGCCCTTGGCTCTTCTGGGCCCCGTACCCTCATTCGTCGCACCTTCGTCCACGATGTTCCAGGGCCCGGTGCTCCAGCTCTATTTAGTATTAGGCAGTCCCTCGTATCGAGGATGATCTGCTTCCACACCAAAAAGGGATGAGTTCACAAGTGTTTCAATGAGAGACCTGACATTCTAGGTCCCGAACTACATACTAAAGGGTGGAAGATGCCTGTGCATGGATTCTTTTAACGTGGGGTGGCCGTTGCACACCCGCCACCATACGGGCTTGACAGAGCTAGGTCTTGATCCAGTGGCAAGGGTTAACCGAGACGACTGGAGACCAAGCTCTGCTGTGCAGACCTAGTGCACACGCATGCTCCTACTATCCATAGATCGCAGTGTGAGTTGGTCCGTGCTGCCCCTAGGCCCTTGCCTCTCCTGGGCCCCGAAACCTCGCTCCTGGGCCCTGATCTCTCACTGTTCCTCTGCCCCGATCAAAAATGGAGCAGTCAGAAACAGGACATCAATGAGTCACCTCTTATCTTTGAGACATTAAATATCGACACTGTTATTTGAAATATCAAAATATTAAACTCCAGCCTAGTTGAAGGGTTATTAACATCAGCAGAAACAAACAGATCAGAAGGATGTGACTAACAGCAGCAATAACTGCAGAATCCAAACCCTGCAATCACTTGTGAACTCGCTGGTGTCTCGGCAGGGTGGGTGACTGAGTGAATGACTTCCCACACACAGAGCAGGTGAACGGTCTCTCCCCAGTGTGAACTCACTGGTGTTTCAGCAGGTTGGATGACTGAGTGAATTCCTTTCCACGCTTGGAGAAGTGAACAGCCTCTCCCCGATGTGAACTTGCTGGTGTGTCAGTAGGTCGGATGAATGAGTGAATCCCTTCCCATACACAGAGCAGGTGTACGGTCTCTCCCCAGTGTGAACTCACTGGTGTTTAAGCAAGGAACAGTACTGAGTGAATCTCTTCCCACATTTTGAGCAAGTGAACGGTCTCTCTCGAGTGTGAGCTCGCTGGTGTGTGAGCAGGTTGGATGACTGAGTGAATCCCTTTCCACATATTGAGCAGGTGAACAGCCTCTCCCTTCTGTGACTGCGTCAATGAGTTTCCAGGTGGGACGGGAAACTGAATCCCTTCCCATAGTCCCCACATTCCCACGGTTTCTCCTTGTGTCTCTTCAGGTTGGACGATCAGTTGAATTTATGTTTTATAAAAAATTTTTTTTAATCCAGCTCTATTTATAGCCCTGACCTGCGGTGATGTTCTCACACTGGTCAGGGCAGCCCACAATGTTCCAGGGCTCGGCGCTCCAGCACTATTTATAGCCCTGACCTGCAGTGGTATTCTCACACAGATCGGGGTGACCCATGATGTAATGATATATTGTTTGAATGGTTCGCCGTTCTCTTGCCCCCTTTTACGAAATTGGTATCTCTCCATCATGATACTTTTCTTCGGCTCAAAATAGTTCTCTAGGGCACTTGTCATTTTGTCATAGGACTCCGTGTCTTTGATTTGGCCAAAGATGCGTTGGCTTTCGGTGCTGAGGCAGTGGATAAGTATTGCATGGCGCTGAGCTGGTGTTGCATTGTCACCGTCTAACCCGCTCGCATGATGCAAGTCGAAAAACTTTTTATCCATTTTGGCCACAGAATTGGAGGATCCCCGGATGTGGAGAGTAAAGGCGGGGTTTGGGAGTGGGGCGGGGGGGGGGGGCGGGGGTGGAGGTGGTGGAGGTAGGGAGTTTAATTTGATTCTTCCTCGTTGCCAAATTATGTTGCGTACGTGTAAATAACTGACAAACTGAGCCAGGAGTAAACTAACAACTTAACTTAATACAACCCAAAATGGGGTCCCCAAACCGGCATGAACCAGCATGAGCACAGCAACTGTGAATAGCTCCCGCTGGGTCCTAATGCCCATCCTGTGAGCTGAAACAAATAAATAGAGTATGAACACAACAGGAAGCGCTGAGCCTAGCATTGAACGTGTGCTAATGGTTGACTCAGTGCTCAGCGGGGGCCCAATATCTTGGGAAGTCTGGTCTGTATTTAAAGGTTGCCTGCAGAGTGAAACATTGTCTGCACTTCTTAAAGGAGAGTCGCTTTGTTCAAGAAGTACCACATTTTGAGTGGAGATAAACAAATGGGAAGTTAGCAATCACAACAGAGCAGAGAAAGAGCATCATGGTTTTGGGCACTGGAGGCCTTGTTGCAGAGGATCGCAAGGAGGAGACAGGTCCTCTACCTGCAGGGTGCCTTTCAGAGAAACTGCACGTAGGAGGTGGGAGCAGATTGCTGAAGCTTTCAGTGCCACCAGTCTTTTCCCCTAGGACCTGGATCCAGTGCCAGAAGAAGTTTGATGACCTCACATGAGTGGTCAAGGTCAATGAATGCATCTTCAAATGCCATATGCCACCAACTGCACCACTAGCCTCACACACTGCTCAGTGCATCACACCACCATCACTCACAACAGTATCAATCACGACTCATACCGCACAATCATAGCTTCACCTCACCCTCAAACACTTAGCACTGTTGCAAGCCTCACACCCACATCTCACACCTTATGCACAATGCCAGCTATTCATCCATGATAGGCACATCACTCAAACACATTTCACCACACTCAGTGACATGCTTCCTTTTCTCTTGCAGGCTATGGTAGTGCACAACCGGCACCAGCAGCAGCTAACAGGTGGGGGGCAAGCATAGCTGCAGAACTTGACCCAGCTGGAGGAGACAGTTCTGGATATAATTGGCAGGACTGTCAATGAGGCTGTGGTGATTGGCGAGGCTATAAGCATTGAGGACAGTATGCTCATACCTAATCCTTCTTCTCACATCCCACTTCCTCCTCATCCCACAATCTATTCTCACTTACAAGCTGCTGATGGTGTCAGCATGCACATCTTGATTTCCCTCCCCAGCCCACCTCCTCACCACAACGCAACCCAACCCATTTTCTGTTCTTTTTTCAGATACTCAAGAACTGCCACCAGCCCAGTCCATGCAGGAAAAACTAGAGGAGGAGAGTGATAGAGAAGAATAGACACCATCACTTGATCTGACACTCCCAGGCACCAGCTCAGAAAATTGCACTGTGCGAATAGAGGGTCGTATAAAGGTGGGATCTGCATGTGGTGAGTGAGTGGGCTGCAGCCAGGACAGGGGAAAAGGGTAACACAGGTGCCAGCTCACTGGGGAGGGAACTCAGATGAGGACTTTGATGCTAGTGAACGCACTGCTCCTGGCTTAAGTGTAGGTTAGGAGAAGTGCTCCCTGAAGACTGGGAGCAAATGATGCTCTGAGAACCTTTCCTTTAAGTTTTTGATGCAAATTGGAAGGATTTTCTGATGTTTACTACTTACCCTTAGACTGCTAGCAGATCCAGGGAAATACTTTCTCCCCAAGACACCAGTTTTGTAAATTTTCAGTTCATGCAATATACTCCACGTACTTGCCTGTGGAACCAATCAGAATCCAGTGCTTTGAAGTGGCAAATTTTTGTTTGCTGAAACCTTATTAGCTGTTTAAGTGGATATGTGAGAGAGTCTTCGATAAACAAATGGATCAGTTGTTGCAACTTAAGCTGATTTTGCCAGCAGGAATCCTGACTAGCTGAAATTGGAGCTGCTGTCTGTGAAATTGACCAAAATGGTTCTTGGATGAAAGCACAGTGTATTAAAAAAAATACAAATTTCAAAGCACCATATTAAAATCTGTCAAAGAAAACTTATCTATTAATATTTGGTTCAACTGAAAAACTGTTCAGATCACACAACTGATCAGTTGATGTAATTACAAAAAAAGATACGTTTACCTTCTAGTTTGGATTGTGGGCCAGCAATGCCCAAACTCCCCATATTTATATTACTAAAAATGGCTCTATTTAAGTTGATGGCAAAATCATAGACCCATATTTTCATGATCTAAATTTCTGCTGTTGAAGTAGGACAGCTAGTTTTCGTAATAGATGTAGAGTTAGAACCACACCGTAGAAGTTTACAGCATAGAAGGACATCATCTCTTTGTTAGAGCAATCTAAGACTAATCCCACTGCCCTTCTCGCTTTCCCCCCATAGACCTGTATGCTCCTCTGCGTCAAATACTTATCCACTTTTCCCTTAGATGCATGATCTCTGTTGCAGCCACTGAAACAAAGCATTCCATACTCCACAAACTGTGCAAAGAAATATACCTCTCTCCTCACACTCTTAGGGATAACTTTAAATTGATAACTCTTGTCCCTAACCAGAGGAAATAGTCTTTCTTCATTCACTATCAAAAATGTTCATAATTTAAAAAAAAACTCCATAAAATGTCCTCAGTCTTCTCTGCTCCAATGGAAATATTCCCAATAACTTGAGCCTCTCAGCCCTCTCCTAATAACTATAGTTTCCCCTTTCTGGCATCACTCAAGTGTATGGATGTCTCTTTCCTGTCATCTGAACTATAGAAGTCCCAATGTATAAACGGCTCGAGGTATTTGAGTTAGAAATTGAGTTCTCAAATTACTTGTTCAATAGGCAGGGCTTCCATTCTCTGTGGGTACAGATTGTGTGTTCCAATGTGCAAAGGACCCTTCACATTGTAATATCTTCACAGAGCACAGCACACACAGCTTCCAACATGGCAGGCAGCTCTCTCTCGGAAGCCTCCGGAAATCTGTCTGGTTCTGTTTAATTATTAACTGTTCAATTGCAGTACACAATACGTCCACATCCATAGTGTGGAGCTACAAACATTACAAGCTTACAAACATTACACTTCTTCCTCCTTAATGAAGAAGTTATTATAACAAACATCATACATAACTTTCATGTTTATACATAACACAGGATATAAACTTTTTTTTCCCATACTTACAAATTTAACTTTACCACTTGTTTTCTGTTTCGAAGAGGATACCTTCGCTCTCGAACAGAACCTTCCAAACATGGTGTTGAATCTAAACTCATTTGAGGCTCATCCTGAGAAACGTTTTCCTCCACGGAATTTCCTTGATTTTCATTTGAACTCACTCTAACTTCAGGCTCTTTGTTTTCCTGACTCGGACTCAGACTTTCATTCTGATTCTCTCCTGGATTTGTTTCCAGTACATTGGATTTAGGATTTGCTACTGGTGTATCAAAACTATCTGATGAGTCAGAAATAATTGAATCATTCCCAACTTCAACTCCTCCATGTCTGTAGGTAAAATATGATCAATATGAACAACCCTAACCTGTCCATTATCAAACATCTTTACCAAATATGTGCAAGGACCACATATCTTCACCACTCTTCCTGATAACCAATTTAACCATTTATGATGATGGTTCTTCACTCTCACCTGGTTTAAGTTCACACTTCTCTCTTTTACTCTACCTCGATCATGATTCTCTTTCTGTCTTAATTGTGTCTCTTCTACGGACTGTGCCAAATTTGGTTTCAACAACGAAAATCTGGTTCATGGCTGTCGTTTGAGAAACAACTCTGCTGGTGTTCTTACCAGTAGTTGTGTGAGGAGTATTTTGATATGTAATCAAAAAATTAGCCAATTTGTGATCCAATGACAACTGTCGTTTCCTTGGATTTGTATCTAACATTTGTTTTATGAGGGCACGTTTTACAATTTGTATAGTGTGCTCTGCTGCACCATTCGAAGCAGGATGGTATGGTGGAACGTTGGTATGTTTCACACCATTTTTGCTCGTGAATTGTGCAAATTCTTCTGAATGAAACCGTGGTCCATTATCCGAAACAATTTCTTCAGGGAGGCCAAATTTGCATAAAATGTCCAATGTTTCACTTGTTGTTATTTTCCACATTGGAAACACCTCAACCCACTTCGAATGGCTATCAATCACAATGAACAATTGTTGTCCTGCTAACTCAGCAAAATCAATGTAGCCTTTGCCACACCCTGGGAGGCCATTTCCATGACTGTAATGGTACTGGTGGTGGTTGCTTGCTTACTGATTGACATGTCGTACACTGACTCACAATGTACTCTAGATCTTTATGAAGATCTGGCCACCATAAATAACTGCACACAAAACTCTTGGTCAAGCACATTCCCAGGTGCTGGTCATGGAGGTCTCCTAATAATTTGGACCTGAATTTATTTGTTATAACCACTCTTGCATCCCACATGATACAATCTTTATCAACTGATAATTCATTCCTACGAATGAAGAATGGATGTGTATCTTTGTCTGTTACCTGGTTTGGCCATCCATTTGCAATATACTCATAAACTTTTGACATCACTGGGTCACATTTGGTTGCTCGACCAATATCTTCAGCTGTGACTGGCAGTTCATCAATGTATGAAAAATAAAACACTTCTTCCCTATCGGGTGTAACATGATGGGGAAGGCAATCTAGACATTGCATCAGCATTACTGTGATCAGCTGATCATCTGTATTCAATATCATATGTATATGTTGACAAAATCAAAGCCCATCTCTGCATTCGGGCTGCAGCTCATGTTGGAACTGGGGACTTCGGATGGAGGATTGCTGTTAGGGGCTTATGGTCTGTAACAATGGTAAACTTACGACCATACAAGTATTTGTGAAACTTCTTGACCCCAAAATTTAATGCCAAAGCTTCCCTTTCAATTTGCGCATAATTACTCTCACTGGCACTGAGAGTGCGTGAAGCAAAAGCAATTGGTCTCTCCTCCCCACTACTTAATACTTGAGAGATTACTGCCCCAACTCCATACAGAGAGATATCACATGCTAGCTTAATCTCCTTAGATATGTCATAGTGAACTAACATGGTGCTCTCTGCCAATTTGCTTTTACACTCCTTAAATGCTGTATCGCATTCTTTTGACCACTTCCAATGGACCTGTTTTTTCAAAAGTTCATTCAGTGGATGTAATACTGTAGCCAAATTTGGTAGGAACTTCCCATAATAGTTCAAAAGACCCAAAAATGAACAAAGTTCAGTGACATTCCTGGGAGTGGGTGCATTTCTAATTGCATCCAATTTTTCCATGGTTGGATGTAAACCATCTTTGTCTACTCTGTACCCTAAGTACTCCACTGAGTTTTTAAATAACTCACACTTACGAGCAGACAATCGTACTCTGTACTTCTCTAGCCATTTGAGGACTTCATTCAATATGTTATTATGAATTTGCCTATTTGGTGCTGAAATTAGTATGTCATCCAAATAACATACTACCCCTTCAATACCTTGCAAAATCTGGTTCATCACTCCTTGGAATATGGCAGGGGTGGAAGACACTCCAAACGGTAGCCTATTAAATTGATGTAGGCCTAGATGAGTATTTATAGTCAAACATGACTTGGACTCCTCATCTAGTTCAAGCTGTAAGTAGGCATTCATAAGATCCAGTTTTGAGAAGATCTGACCACCTGTCAGTGTTATGAACAAATCTTCTGTATTCGGGGACATTACCCTCCAGAACCTGGTTTATGGTTACTTTATAATCACCACACAATCTTACCTTACCATCGGACTTAGGTACAACAACAATGGGTGTAGCCCAATTACATCGATCTATCTTAGAAATAATATTCTCAGTCTCTAGTCTTTTGAGTTCTTGCTCAACTTTCTCCTTGAGTGCATATGGTACGGAACGTGGCTTGTAGTAAACCGATCTAGCGTCCTTCTGTACCCTGACACTCGCCTTGAAGCCTTAGATTGGACTGCCCGTTTCACAGAACACGTTCAGATACTTCTTGATAACCTCATCCATTGACGAAAATCTCGCTTCCATACAGAATATTTTACTCCAATCCATCTTCAGTGAACTCAAACAATTTCTTCCCAGTAAGGCAGGCTTATCTCCTTTCACTACTATTAGAGGCAAGTTCTGAAATTAATCTTTATATTTCACCAGTACGGTGATACGACCTACCACAGAAATTTTCTCTCCCAAGTAGCCTCGCAGCTCAATCTTGGATTTCTCCAGTTGAAAATCACACAATTTGTCACGATATAGTGACTCCGGTACTACACTCACGGATGCACCCATGTCAATTTCCATTGGTATCTTGAATCCTGCAACATCTATGTGGATTTTGATGCTTTCCGAATCGCTGTCCATTAACCTCGTGTTCCTGATGACGTGTCACTCTAACATCTCCTCGTCCTGTTGTTGTTCTTCGATACTATGTAGTCTCTTGGGATTTCTACTCATAGCTTTGAACGCTGGACTCATAGCTTTAAAAACTGGTTTACCCTTTAGTCGGCATGCCTTCGCAAGATGCCCAGTCTTTCTGCTGAAGTAACACTCTGCCTTCACGTGTGGACAACTTTGAGCAATGTGTTGTCCCAGGCACCTATAGCATGACTTCGACACTCTGCTAGAATTTCCAGTTTTTGAGACTTTGATCCCCCACCATCTTTTACTTTGAACCTGCAGGTGATTTATCTTGGTTGACTGACGACTGTAATTATTATTTAATTCTCGGGAATATTGTTCGGCCATGCCCATCGACCTCGCTGTCTGACAAGCAATCTCAAAAGTCAAGTCATCCGTCGTCAATAACTTCCTTCTGATCGCATCATTTTTCACCCCACAAACAAAACGATCCTGTAATGCGCGGTTTTGAAAGTTTCCAAAATTACAGTGCATCGATAGCTTTTTTAATGCTACGATGTAATCACTGTTACTTTCATCAGACTTTTGATTCCGAATCCCGAAACGATAGCTTTCAGCAATTTCTAACGGTTTGGGGTTATAGTGCTTCTCCAGCTTCGTTAAAATCTCTTTAAGCGTTTTGTCCTTTGGCTCGTCAGGCACAAGCAGATTTACAAGGGTGTCATACAATGCCAGACCTGCCTCCGATAAGAAGATCGCTCTCTTACGTTCCAACACAGCCCGGTTCTGGACTACATTGTCTGGAACTTTGATTATGTTATTTGCAGTGAAATACATTTCTAGCCGATCCACATATGCTTTAAAACATTCCCGGTCGTGTCTATATTCCTCCAAATGTCCGATTGCACCTGCCATTTTAATCTCTAGCTGTTCACACCATGTGCTGTATTTTACCTTAATTTTTGTAGCTTTTTCCAAAGACAGAAACTTCCAAAGTCTCTCTGTCGGCTGGCTGAATCCTTCACCAACAAAATTTAAGCTTTAAATCATCAGAAAAATCCCATCTTGCCGCCAAATGTAATATCTTCACAGAGCACAAGCACACACAGCTCCGGAAATCTGCCTGGTTCTGTTTAATTATTAACTGTGCAATTGCAGTACACAATACGTCCACATCCATAGTGTGAAGCTACAAACATTACAAGCTTACAGATATTGCGCACATCAATACAAGATTTGAAGGAGGTTGTCAAGATGCATTCATCCGTTGAAATTCAGCCCTCCATGAGCTCTTTAAAGTCGAAAATATGTCAATAGATGACTTGTCGGTGATGAGATATAGTCCTCTAGTCCTCATGGATAACGATCTCATTAAGAATTGTTTGAACAACACAAGAAGAGCACTACAATGAGGCCAGAGTGGTCATCCAGAGGACTATCAGAGTCTTAAAGGGGTGTTTGCACTCCATAGATTGTTCTTGAGGAACTCTGCAGTGTCCCTCAGCTTATATATCCGAAATAAATTGGCCGGCCGTGCCGTTCACAACTTTGCCATACAAAAGGGCTAAAGTTGAACATACCTGGGGAGGTGACTCTAGCAACTAAAGGCAGACCAACATGGGGCACAGCATCATGATGACCAGCACTCAGAGGACTGCTCAATGACTGCTGCAAGGTACATCAGTGCACAACTGATCACTCAAGTCTTCTTTTCTGTTTAAGACACTTCTACCTTTGTCACAGCTGTTTTAACTGTTTCTTCTCTACCTTCAAATAAAGGACCAATCTTTCAATCCAGTACCCATTCGGGATCATGACAACAAATCAGACTTCTTTGTCGCTTCTTGACAGTAGCAGTAACAACCACCTCATTAAATAAGTCAGCAGAAAATAATTGCACCCTTTCTTGTCTGACTTGAATCACCATGAGTATCAAAGCACAGCATAAGTGCACATTCTATTTTAGTACAGTACAGTCCAAAGTGAAAATATGTCGAACAACTCTTTCCTGACACTGTGCTTCCCCTCGGTGGTTACATGTGCCTTACATTCTCCTACACTAGCACTTTCTAATGCTTCTTCTCGGTGCAGCCTGAAGGCCAGTATTACAAGAGGTGTTTGACTATCAGTATTCTACAAAAGGTTATGGACTGATGTGATTCTGTACTCCGAGCAGCTTGCTCCTGAGAAGGAGTCACAGCTGGCTGCATCTCTCGAGCATGTGCCTATCAGCCTGATATTATCTTCTATTTGTCACTGGCATGGTGCTTTGAGGAGGTAGACCAGATGCCTGGCTTCTGCTGCTGTTCTGAGAGACAGCAGCCTTTTGGTCTCCGTATTTAAGGAAGGATATACTTGCATTGGAGGCTGTTCAGAGAAGGTTCACTAGGTTGATTCCAGAGATGAGGGGGTTGACTTATGAAGATAGGTTGCGTAGGTTGTGCCTATACTCATTGGAGCTCAGAAGAATGAGAGGTGATCTTATCGAAACATATAAGATAATGAGGGGGCTCGACAAGGTGGATGCAGGGAGGATATTTCCACATAGGGGAAACTAAAACTAGGGGACATAGTCTCAGAATAAAGGGCCGCCCACTTAAAACTAGATGAGGAGGAATTTCTTCTCTCAGATGGTTGGAATTCTCTGCCCCAGAGAGTTGTGGAGGCTGGGTAATTGAATGTATTTAAGGCGGAGATAGACAGATTTTTGAGAGATAAGGGAATAAAGGATTATGGGGAGCGGGCAGGGAAGTGGAGGTGAGTCCATGATCAGATCAGCCATAATTTTGTTAAATGGTGGAGCAGGCTCGAGGGGCCTAATGGTATACTCCTGCTCCTATTTCTTATGTTCTTATGTTCTTATGGCTCCAGCCATTCCTGTTCCACTGGGCCCTGGATCTGTGTCCTCACTGATCAGTGAGAAGACTGTTACAACAGCAGCTACGGGATCCTAAAAGACAGCAGCCTGAATCCAGGCCCCCAAGGAATTAAAAATGAAAATCAGGATCCTGTTTATTCCATCTCTAATGCCATCAGAGCTGGAGAGAAGGAGTTATCCAGTGGCCACTGGCTACCTCTTAGATGGGTCTGCTGCAGATTCCAATGAAGCTGCAAATACTCCATTGATGTCTGTAATGAAGGAAACATTTCCATATCTTGTCATAAATGAGGACTCTAGACTCAAATCGCATGTTATTGGTTGCACATCCTCCAAGTCTGACCAGAGCCTGCAACTATTTCTCGAATATCCTTATCTTTAGGCATGTAACTATGAGTTAGATTGTCAAAACTCTGAAGCAAGGGGCAATCTTCTCCTCAGCTTCAGCTGGAATGGTGGTATGCCTTCACTCACTTCCCATTCTTTCAGCTGCCTTGTGCTCTCCAAATCACTTGGTACCACATCCTCAGTAACGCTATCTAATTTCCTCTCCCATCACTGAGCTGCCACATGGGAGTGAAAAAGAAAATTACATGGGTAAGATTGAGGACATTGTGATAGAGGAACATGAGGAAGGGTCTTGATCCAGGTTTTCATGAGTGGGCTCGGCATTCATATGCTGTCCCTCTTTATCATCTTCTTCCTCGGAATTTTCGCCCTCTTAGTCTATCAGGAAGAGGCTTTATACTTCCTTGTTTTCTTCCTCGTCCTCCTCCTTATCCTTGTCTTCTTCTTCGTCCATCCTAGCTGCCCCTCTATAAGCTAAGAATAGATGAGCATAACCCCTATGGAATTAAGGAAACAGAGATGGGTGTGGAAGCTTGTGGCTGTTTGCTGCTTCACTTAAGTCACGGTGACTGTGTAGGTGTTCAGTACTAACCTAGCACTGTAACAATGATTTTGTCATCTCCCACAACTACAGCAGAGTGACTCCTCATCATCTATTGGGCCTGCTTTGCATGTGATGGATGTATGAGCTCCTTAATGACAGGCATGCTCTCTCCAGTCGTCTGCCTCTCATGGATATTGTACACAGATTTCACCTATAACAAGATTGAGTGAATTAGGTGAATACTAGCAATTGAACCAAATGGCAGCAGACAGCTACCACAAGGGATCTGGGAGTGACATCCAATTAAAGTTGAG
The DNA here is from genome assembly GCF_044704955.1 of Pristiophorus japonicus. Taxonomy (NCBI): domain Eukaryota; kingdom Metazoa; phylum Chordata; class Chondrichthyes; family Pristiophoridae; genus Pristiophorus; species Pristiophorus japonicus. Next base: position 190,752,248 of record NC_091982.1, on the reverse strand, counting down.
GAAGAGGTTTAATGTTCTGTATCAATGTAAGTGCTGTTAGGGAGATGGCGTACTGCAAGATTTCAAGTTAATGCTCCTCCTTCAAAAAGTGCAATGTGAAGGGTTAATTGTACAGCTCTTAATTTTAGAGGGTGAAGAGTGTACTGGTGCCCAAGGAAGAAAAAAAAGAGGGTTGGTGTGTTACCCTGCCTGCCCTGGTTAGACGATTACATTTTTTGTGGAACTGGCCTGCTGTACTGCTGGGTGAGTGAGCTATTTCCACATGGCACAAGACCCCTTTTTTTACAGCTTCTTCCCATGGAGACCCATTAGACTGTTTGAACTAAAATTTTGATTAGGCCCAAAAATGGCGCAGGGATTGCAACGCACAATCACCCCACTCCCATTGAAAGGAGAGCAGGCAACACATAACTTTGTGCTGCCTCCGACTTTGCCTGAAAGCAGTGCACAACCCAATGGTGAGCATACTGCTGATTAGCTGTGCGCTTAGCAGGAGCTGAAGTTCGCCATGCTCGTGAGAAAATAGCTTCATTTAAAGCTAGCCTGCATCTCTTAAATGCAGTCTGCACCTCTTAAAGGTGAGTTGCCTTCTGGTTATGAAAAATACTAAAATTGCTTCAACACAAGCCAAAATGGCTCAACAGGCCAGAGAAAGGGCACCCAGTGTCTTGGACACAGCATTCGAAGCCTTTGTGCAGGGATTGAACACTCGAAGAGAGGTATTCTACCCACAGGGGGTTAGGAGGTCCTCCAGAAACACTGTAAGAAGGGTGTGGGACCAGATTGCCAATACAGTCACTGCCAGCAGTGTCGCCACCCAAGATATGGCTCCAGTGCCAAAAGAAGTTTAATGACCTCACACGAGTGTTCAAGGTCAGTGAATGCATCTTCAAAAGCTATCTCCTACCAACTGCACCGCTAGCCTCACACACTGCTCAGTGTACCATACCCCCATCATTCACCTACCAACAATCTTTACCAAACACAAGGCACATCTCACATTTCTAGCTTCACCTCACCCTCACACACTTATCATTGCCGCAAACCTTACACCCACAGCTCAAACTGCTATATATGTAAACATGTAAACACTTTGTTTAACCACCAGAGGGCTCATCCCCTGGAGTCTCAAGGGATCCCACAATCCCTTGGGAGCACCTGCACTTAAGGAGGCCTGACAGGCTGGAGAGGCACTCTGGAGAACTGTAATAAAAAACTAAGGTCACACTTTACTTTGAGCTCACAGTATCTGGTCAGACTCTTCATTCATTCATAATAACTGGCCACCAGATACAGATGATGAACCCCACCAAAACAATGCAGAGAACAGTGGGCATCCAGGAGAAATTTTCAGAGGGAGATGATTGGGAAACCTTTGTGGAGCGACTCGTCCAATACTTTTGGCCAACGAGCTGGAAGGAGAAGTGAAGGGCGATTCTCCTCACCATTTGCGGGGCACCATTGTATGGTCTCATGAAAAATCTGCTTGCTCCAGCGAAACCCACAGAGAAATCGTATAATGATTTGTGCACACTGGTCCGGGAGCATCTTAACCTGAAGGAAAGCATTCTGATGGCGAGGTACCGGTTCTAAACGTACAAGAGGTCTGAAGGCCAGGAAGTGGCGAGCTATGTCGCCGAGCTAAGACACCTTGCAGGACATTGCGAATTTGAAGGACATTTGGAGCACATGCTCAGGGACTTCTTTGTACTTGGCATTGGCCATGAAGTAATACTTTGCAAACTTTTGATTGTAGAGACCCCAACCTTGAGTAAAGCCATAGCGATAGCCCAGGCGTTCATCGCCACCAGTGACAATACCAAGCAAATCTCTCAGCACACAAGTGCTGCTGTAAGTACTGCGAACAAAGTAATGTTGTTTTCGAATCGTAATGTACAGGGCAGCCCTCAGATGCCTGCAGCTGCACGTCCGCACATGTCTCAGAGTTAAGCATCAAGGGTGATGAATGCTAGGCCATTAACACCTTGTTGGGGTGATCATCGTTTCCACTCATGCTGTTTCAAAGGATACGTTTGCAAGGGCTGTGGAACAATGGGACATCTCCAACGTATGTGCAGGTGAGCTAAAAACCCTGCTAATCCTGAAAACCACTATGTTGCAGAGGAGGACAGATCCACGGTGGATCACGATGAACCAGAGCCTCAGATCGAGGAGGCAGAGGTATATGGGGTGCACATATTTACCTCAAAGTGTCCCCCGATAATGCTGAAGGTTGAATTAAATAGACTCCCGGTGTCAATGGAGCTGGACACAGGCACGAGCCAGTCCATTATGAGCAAAAAGACTTTCGATAAATTGTGGTGCAGCAAGGCCTCAAGACCAGTCTTGACTTCCATTCGCACGAAACTGAGAACTTACACAAAGGAATTGATTCCCGTAATCGGCAGTGCTACTGTAAAGGTCTCCTATGATGGAGCAGTGCACAAGTTACCACTCTGGCTGGTATCGGGCGATGGCCCCACGCTGCTTGCCAGGAGCTGGCTGGGAAAGATAAACTGTAACTGGGATGACGTCCGAGCGCTCTTGTCCGTCGATGACACTTCATGTGCCCAGGTCCTAAACAAGTTCCCCTCACTGTTCGAACCAGTCATCGGGAAGTTCCAAGGAGCAAAAGTGCAAATCCACCTAATTCCGGGGGTATGACCCATCCATCACAAGGCGAGAGCAGTACTGTACATGATGAGAGAGAGGGTGGAGATCGAGCTGGACCGGCTGCAACAAGAGGGCATCATTTCGACGATTGAATTCAATGAATGGGCCAGTCCGATTGTTCCAGTCCTCAAGGGAAACGGCACCGTCAGAATCTGTGGTGATTACGAAGTAACTATCAATCGTTTCTCCCTGCAGGACCAATACCCACTACCAAAGGCAGATGACCTTTTTGCGACGCTGGCGGGAGGAAAGACCTTCACGAAGCTGGACTTGACCTTGGCCTACATGAAGCAGGAGCTGGAGGAATCATCGAAGGGCCTCACCTGCATCAACACGCAGAAAGGTACCTTCATTTACAACAGATGCCCGTTTGGGATTCGATCAGCCGCGGCGATATTCCAGAGAAACAGGGAAAGCTTACTGAAGTTGATCCCGCGCACCAGGATGACATCTTGGTCACAGGTCGGGACAGTCGAGCAACTGCAGAACCTGGAGGAGGTTCTTAGTCGGCTTAATCACTTGGGGCTCAGGTTAAAACGCTTGATGTCCGTTTTCCTGACACCTGAAGTGGAGTTTCTGGGGAGAAGAATCGCGGTGGACCCACCGATTCGAAGATGGAGCCAATCGAGAATGCACTGAGGCCACAGAACCTGACGGGACTGCAGTCGTTTCTAGGACTCTTGAACTACTTTGGTAACTTTTTACTGGGTCTCTGCACACTGTTAGAACCACTGCACTCCTTACTGCATAAAGGAGATGAATGGGTATGGGGTAAAAGCCAAGAAAATGCCTTTGTAAAAGCTAGAAAACTGTTATGCTCACACAAACTGCTTTGTGTTGTATGATCCATGTAAACGTTTGGGACTAGCATGTGATGCATCGTCATATGCCGTTGGGTGTGTATTGCAACAAGCTAATGAATCTGGGAAATTGCAACCGGTTGCTTATGCATCCAGAAGTCTGTCTAAGGCTGAGAGGGCCTACAGCATGATTGAAAAAGAAGCATAGCGTGTGTTTATGGGGTAAAGAAAATGCATCAATATCTGTTTGGGCTCAAATTTGAATTGGAAACTGATCATAAGCCACTGATATCCCTCTTTTCTGAAAGTAAGGGGATAAATACGAATGCATCGGCCCGCAGCCAGAGATGGGCGCTCACGTTGTCCGCATACAACTACACCATCCACCACAGGCCAGGCACAGAAAACTGTGCTGATGCTCTCAGTAAGCTGCCATTGCCCACCACCACGGGGGTGGAAATGGCACAGCCCGCAGATTTAGTCATGGTAACGAAAGCATTTGGAAGTGAGCAATCACCTGTTACTGCCCGACAAATTAGAACTTGGACGAGCCAGGACCCCTTACTGTCCTTAGTAAAAAAACTGTGTGCTTCACGGGAGCTGGTCCAGTGTCCCATTAGAAATGCAGGAAGAAATAAAGCCGTTTCAGCGGCGCAAAGATGAAATGTCTATACAGGCAGACTGCCTTCTGTGGGGTAATAGGGTAGTGGTACCAAAAAAGGGCAGGGATACTTTCATCAGTGATCTACACAGTACCCACCCAGGCATTGTAATGATGAAAGCGATAGCCAGATCCCACGTGTGGTGGCCCGGTATCGATGCGGACTTAGAGTCCTGCGTGCACAAATGTAACACATGTTCACAGTTAAGCAATGCACCCAGGGAGGCACCACTAAGTTTATGGTCTTGGCCCTCCAAACTGTGGTCTAGGGTCCATGTCGACTATGTAGGCCCATTCTTGGGTAAAATGTTCCTACTGGTTGTAGATGCGTACTCCAAATGGATTGAATGTGAGATAATGTCGGCAAGCACGTCCGCTGGCACCATTGAAAGCCTGCGGGTCATGTTTGCCATGCTCGGCCTGCCTGATATCCTAGTGAGCCTAGTGAGCAACAACGGGCCGTGTTTCACCAATGCCAAGTTCAAAGAGTTCATGACCCGCAATGGGATCAAACATCTGCCCCGTTCAAACCACCCTCCAATGGTCAGCAGAGAGAGCAGTGCAAACAATCGAGCAGAGCTTGAAGAGGGTAACCGAAGGCTCATTGCAGACTCACCTATCCCGAGTCTTGCTTAATTACCGCACGAGACCCCACTCGCTCAATGGGATTCCACTCGCTGAACAGCTCATGAAAAGGGCACATAAGACAAGGCTCTCGTTAGTCCACTCTGATCTACACAAACTGGTAGAGAGCAGGCGGCTTCAACAAAATGATAGCACAAATGTGTCACACGAAATTGAGATTAAAGATCCTGTATTTTTGTTGAACAATGTACAAGGTCCCAAGTGGCTTCCCGGCACTGTCGTGGCCAAAGAGGGAAGTAGGGTGTTTCGGGTCAAATTTTCAAATGGACTCATCTACAGTAAACACTTGGACCCAACCAAACTCAGATTCACGGACTATCCAGAGCAATCCACATTGGACCCCACCTTTTTTGACCTCCCAACACACACATCAGTGGCAACCGACACAGCAGTTGACCACGAAGCAGAACCCATCACCCGCAGCAGCCCAGCAGGACTCACCACACCAGGCTGCCCAGCAAGGCCATCTGCACAGTAGCCCAGCGAGGACCCAACAAACAACTCACCAAAACCAGCATTTGTACCGAGACGATCAACCAGGGAAAGAAAGGACCCAGATCGACTCACCTTGTAAATAGTTACACTCTTGACTTTGGGGGGAATGTTGTTATGTATGTAAACCTGTATACACCTTGTTTAACCACTAGAGGGCTCATCCCCTGGAATCCCAAGGGATCCCACAATCCCTTGGGAACATCTGTACTTAAGGAGGTCTCAGAGGCTGGAGAGGCACTCTGGAGACCTGCAATAAAAGACTACGGTCGCACTTTACTTTGAGCTCACAGTATCTGGTCACACTCTTCATTCATACATAATACAAACCATGCACACATTGTCAGCTGTCAACTGTCCAACCATGACAGGCACATCACTCAAACACATTGCATGACACTCACTGATACACTTCCCTTTCTCTTGCAGGCCAAGGAGGCTCATAACAGGAAAGAGCAGCAGCAAAATGGCAGGGGATGGGCAAGGCGACATGTCCTCAGCCCCATGGAGAAGACGGTGCTGCAGATAATTGGAGTACCATCATTGAGGCCATGGCGAGCAGGGATGTTGAAAACATTCAAGATGACTGCATGCTCATACTTAATCCTGCTTCTCACATTCAAGTTCCCCCTCATCCCACAATTACTTCTCACTTATAAACTGCTGATGGTGTAGGCAAGCACATCTTGCTTCCCCCCCTTCCCCCCCTCACCACAACCCGACCTTTGTGCCTTTCTCCTTTCAGATATCCATTACCTCCAAGCTGTCCAGCCAGTGATGGAAGAGAAGATTGTTGAAGAAGAAGAAGAGACACCGTCACTCGGTCTGATACTTCCAGGCACCAGCTCAGATACTGGCACTGCGCGGATCGTAGAGGGTAGGATAGAGGTGGGATCTGCACATGGTGACTCGAGGAACATGGAGGAGGCCAGCGCCAACTTTGCCCAGGCCTTGATTTCCAGGGTGTAAATGATGGGCAACTCCATTAGCGCACTTGTGGACCCGGCCAGGATACAACGTGTAATGGCTGATGTCTCGGCTTCCATTTCAGCACAAGCGGAAGCAACACACTGTCTGAGTGCTACAGTGGAAGCTTAGCTTGCTGCCACACAAGCACAGACTGCTGCCATCATGGCTGGATTTATGAGTATTGAAAGAGGCTTGCAGGATGTCATAGCAGTCCAGCACCTGTCTTTCAACAGATGACAAGGATTGCTGAGGCACCGCCGTGGGGAAGTGGCAGTGGCTCCGTGGAGCATGAACCTGCGGTCCTCTCTCAGGATGACAGCATTTGTCCATCCATTGCCACTCCGCCAGTGCCCTTGCTGCTGCCTGTCAGCCTGCCAGCCCAGACTGCTGCCATCCAGGCCGTGGTGGTGCAGTCTGCTGCCGGGTCTTTTAGGCCCAGAGCTGCTCGAGGTCGTCCTGCAAGGCCGTCTGTAGTCTCGCCCACTGAAAGTCAGCTCCCTTCCACCAGCCATGCTGCAGTCACTGGGAAAGCGCTTTGTAGGAGCACTAGGACAAGCAAAGGAACATGCAGTGACTAGTGGGGTACCGCAAGGTTCTGTGCTGGGGCCCCAGCTGTTTACATTGTACATTGATGGTTTAGACGAGGGGTTTAAAGGTAGTATCTCCAAATTTGCGGATGACACTAAGTTGGGTGGCAGTGTGAGCTTCGAGGAGGATGCTATGAGGCTGCAGAGTGACTTGGATAGGTTAGGTGAGTGGGCAAATGCATGGCAGATGAAGTATAATGTGGATAAATGTGAGGTTATCCACTTTGGTGGTAAAAACAGAGAGACAGACTATTATCTGAATGGTGACAGATTAGGAAAAGGGGAGGTGCAACGAGACCTGGGTGTCATTGAAAGTTGGCATGCAGGTACAGCAGGCGGTTAAGAAAGCAAATGGCATGTTGGCCTTCATAGCGAGGGGATTTGAGTATGGGGGCAGGGAGGTGTTACTACAGTTGAACAGGACATTGGTGAGGCCACACCTGGAGTATTGTGTACAGTTTTGGTCTCCTAACTTGAGGAAGGACATTCTTGCTATTGAGGGAGTGCAGCGAAGATTCACCAGACTGATTCTCGGGATGGCGGGACTGACATATCAAGAAAGACTGGATCAACTGGGCTTGTATTCACTGGAGTTCAGAAGAATGAGAGGGGATCTCATAGAAACGTTTAAAATTCTGACGGGTTTAGACAGGTTAGATGCAGGAAGAATGTTCCCAATGTTGGGGAAGTCCAGAACCAGGGGTCACAGTCTAAGGATAAGGGGTAAGCCATTTAGGACTGAGATGAGGAGAAACTTCTTCACCCAGAGAGTGGTGAACCTGTGGAATTCTCTACCACAGAAAGTTGTTGAGGCCAGTTCACTAAATATATTCAAAAAGTAATTAGATGTAGTCCTTACTACTAGGGGGATCAAGGCGAGAAAGCAGGAATGGGGTACTGAAGTTGCATGTTCAGCCATGAACTCATTGAATGGCGGTGCAGGCTCGAAGGGCCGAATGGCCTACTCCTGCACCTATTTTCTATGTTTCTATGTTTCTATGTTTCCAATACAGACACAAAGGGTATGCAATAGGATGATTAGTTGACTTTGATATGTACCATTTGATTGACTGATAAATTTTGTTTGAAATGTTTCTTTTTTGTTGTCTTTCATTTCAGGATTGTGGCCAAGAGAACACTGATGGTCTGTGACAGAGGGATGGTAAGGTGGGGAAATGTTGGGCAACAGGGATCTGGGTTTTAAATCAGGGGAACCGGAGTCTGATGACGTGCTCACAGACAGCCCATCCTGAACGTGGATTGGCAAGCTGCCTCCACCGTTCCTCATCTTCCTCCTCCTCCTGAGATGGTGGTGGAACCCATTGTGGCAATGGCTGCGCCCTCATGATGGCCAAGTTGTGGAGGATGCAGCAGAAAATGACGAAATGGGACACGCGCTCCGACGAGTACTGGAGAGTTCCACCTGAGCAGTCAAGGCAGTGGATCCATTGGTTTAGCACCCCGATGACGTGTCTCATGGCAGCATGGCTCTCATTGAATGATTGCTGGCCTCGAGCGGTGGGGTTGGGGAGGTGAGTTATCAGCTATGTGTAGAGTGGATAACTCTTGTCATTGAGCAGCCACCCTCAGTTTTGACATGGTGGCTGGAATATTCCTAGCACATTGGACAGGTGCAGGATTGAAGGCATCATGACTGCTGCCAGGATAGCAGGAATTCACCAGCATAATGTGCTGGGCGTGGTCACACACCAACTGCACATTAAGTGAGTGGTAGCCTTTGCGGTTATGGTACATCTCAGCTTTGAGATGCGAAGCCCGCAAAGCCACCTGTGTGCAGTCGATGGCAATGAAGGCCCCTCTTATAGCATACAGAGCCTCTCAGAACTACCTCGTATAGAATGAGATGTTCGTAGCTATGTCGCCTGTTCCACCCTGGAAGGATCAACTGCGAAGAAACTGAGGACCACAGTCACCTTGAAGGCCAGTGCCATCCTTGCCTTGCTCTGAAGCTCCAGATCTGGTTGCAGGAGGTGGCACAAGAACACAAGGAATAGGAGCAGGAGTAGGCCATTTGACTCCTCGAGCCTGCTCCACCATTTAATAAGATCATGGCTGATCTGATCATGGACTCAGTTCCACTTCCCTGCCCGCTCCCCATTACCCTTTATTCCCTTATTGCTCAAAAATCTATCTATCTCCACCTTAAATATATTCAATGACCCAGCCTCCACAGCTCTCTGGGACAGAGAATTCCATAGATTTACAATCCTCTGAGAGAAGAAATTTCTCATCTCAGTTTTAAATGGGTGGCTCCTTATTCTGAGACTGTGGGCTGGACTTTCTATTTTTGCGCAGATCACCCAAAAATGGGCATTATTTGCAGTGTTGGCGTTTATTATGGGTTTTGAGATCACCTGATTATCGCCCATTTTCAAACTCTCTAGTTTCCACTTTATACAATGGGCATTAGCAGGAGCGACGTGAAATGGGCATTTGCGGTACTCCTTTTTTCTTCTGTCGTAAAATGTAGGCATCATAGAAACATAGAAACATAGAAACATAGAAAATAGGTGCAGGAGCAGGCCATTCAGCCCTTCTAGCCTGCACCGCCATTCAATGAGTTCATGGCTGAACATGAAACTTCAGTACCCCCTTCCTGCTTTCTCGCCATAACCCTTGATCCCCCGAGTAGTAAGGACTTCATCTAACTCCCTTTTGAATATATTTAGTGAATTGGCCTCAACTACTTTCTGTGGTAGAGAATTCCACAGGTTCACCACTCTCTGGGTGAAGAAGTTTCTCCTCATCTCGGTCCTAAATGGCTTACCCCTTATCCTCAGACTGTGACCCCTGGTTCTGGACTTCCCCAACATTGGGAACATTCTTTCTGCATCTAACCTGTCTAAACCCGTCAGAATTTTAAACGTTTCTATGAGGTCCCCTCTCATTCTTCTGAACTCCAGTGAATACAAGCCCAATTGATCCAATCTTTCTTGATAGGTCAGTCCCGCCATCCCGGGAATCAGTCTGGTGAACCTTCGCTGCACTCCCTCAATAGCAAGAATGTCCTTCCTCAAGTTAGGAGACCAAAACTGTACACAATACTCCAGGTGTGGCCTCACCAAGGCCCTGTACAACTGTAGCAACACCTCCCTGCCCCTGTATTCAAATCCCCTCGCTATGAAGGCCAACATGCCATTTGCTTTCTTAACCGCCTGCTGTACCTGCATGCCAACCTTCAATGACTGATGTACCATGACACCCAGGTCTCGTTGCACCTTCCCTTTTCCTAATCTGTCACCATTCAGATAATAGTCTGTCTCTCTGTTTTTACCACCAAAGTGGATAACCTCACATTTATCCACATTATACTTCATCTGCCATGCATTTGCCCACTCACCTAACCTATCCAAGTCACTCTGCAGCCTAATAGCATCCTCCTCGCAGCTCACACTGCCACCCAACTTAGTATCATCCGCAAATTTGGAGATACTGCATTTAATCCCCTCGTCTAAATCATTAATGTACAATGTAAACAGCTGGGGCCCCAGCACAGAACCTTGCGGCACTCCACTAGTCACTGCCTGCCATTCTGAAAAGTACCCGTTTACTCCTACTCTTTGCTTCCTGTCTGACAACCAGTTCTCAATCCACGTCAGCACACTACCCCCAATCCCATGTGCTTTAACTTTGCACATTAATCTCTTGTGTGGGACCTTGTCGAAAGCCTTCTGAAAGTCCAAATATACCACATCAACTGGTTCTCCTTTGTCCACTTTACTGGAAACATCCTCAAAAAATCCCAGAAGATTTGTCAAGCATGATTTCCCTTTCACAAATCCATGCTGACTTGGACCTATCATGTCACCATTTTCCAGATCCATAGCAATGCCATAACAACGGTCTTTTCCCGTGTTTCACGAGATATGGGGTCATCAATACATGTGCAGAAGAGGAGAGAGAGAATGAGAGAGCAGAGAGGAAGAGAAAGCGTGTGTGGGTTTTTTGTCTGGGTCTTTGCGGTTTGCTTGACTGTTGTGGGAGGTTGGAACGGTTTTTGTGAGGAGTAGTAATAAAATATAGCACTATTTAGTTTGGTGAGACAGAAATATCGGGGGAAAAAAATATTAAAATGGAAGGCATGGAGGAAGCGAGAGAGCACAATGTGGAGGTGGAGGAGCCTCGTGAGGGCATTGAGGTTGGAGAGTAATTGGAGATGGGAGGACGAAAAAGAACGAGGAGATTTTTTCACAAGGCAAATGCTGCCCTCCTGCAGGAGATGGAGTCACGTTGGGGTCAATTGACCTGGGGTGGGCGTGGGAAGCCCACCTCGAAGGCGTATCAGCAGATTTGGACCGAAAATGCTGAGGTGGTCTCGTCAATGACGCACAAGGTGCGTGAGGGCAACCAGTGCCGCAAGCACTAGAACGACTTGTCAGCTCTGGCAGAGTAAATATTACATTTACTTATATATTTATATAATTGGAATTGTAAGTGTAATGAGTAAATAAATTCAGATCTGATGTATTGCAGTTAGACTGGTAATGTTTTACTCAAATCCTATGTTTACAGTTTATATGTGTTTAGGTTAATAATGATAATAATAACATCTGTTGGTTATGTGTTGTATCAGTATCTGTGACAGTACCTAGCAATGATCTCACGCAATGATCTTCTGCCATGTCGTGCTGTTGCTAACTTTTGCAGAAGAAGCTTTCAAAGAATAGGGCCGTGTGGTTCACCAGTCGTGTAAGCTGACCGACATTGAGAAGTGTTATGTAATTAATTATGGGCTCATGAAAAGCATGGTAATGCAGAATTTGGTTATGTTCATTAAATGTGATGTCTGTGATTATTTTGATAGCGGTAGTGCTGTTCTCGTGCATTTGCTGTGTATAGCGTTTGAATCACCCTGTGACCCTAGCACCTGCTTCTCCTCTAATTACTTCATTTATGTTTTGTAGCTCAGCCAAGAGCGCAATCAATGCCAACAGCACCGAGGTAAGGTGCGAATCCAGCGTCGGCATCGGATCGTCATTCTGGTGGTGAGGAGCCCCGAATCTCGACCGTTGAGCTGCAGGGTGCCCTCTCTACTGACGACAGTGAGGAGTTGGAGGAGCCTGCAGCAACAAGCTCCATGCCAAGCACACCGATTACATTTAGTCCTCCTCCACCGTGGAGGTAGCGAGCCCAAGCACTTTGCCGCAGGGCACCCAAAGTGTCTCCATGCTGGCGCCGACCCCGCGGAGGTTGGTTCATGCAGCAGGACTGCTCCACGATCGGCAGATCTCAGCGGGGACATGGTACACTTGTCCAGGAGTGTTGACATAGGTCAGCAGATCCTCCAGACAATGGGGGGCAGATCCCAATCGCTGGCACAATATCCGCAACCATGACGGAGAACGTGCCGTGGATGGCGGTGGCCCTGGAGGTGATAGCCAGGAACACTGGTGCCCGAGGGTTACCAGTGTTCCCAGAATGTGGCACTGAACCCCAAGGTGCCGCACCCCCATTGCCAACGACACATGCGAGTCAGGAGAAAGCTCTTGCTTCTGGCTCGGAGGACATTCCCTCCTCAGGAACGTCCCCTCCAGCATCCGGCCAACCAGCGGATCTGCCGTCATCCCCCCCAATGAAGCAATGCCTGAGGAGCACTGCGGCAAGGCGGCTTGGAGTTGGGAGGGGAAGGGGTAGAGGTGGGGAGGCAAGTGAGGTGCATGCCCGCAGGAGTTGGAGTTATGACAGTATCGATCTTGCTTTAGTCGCTAGTGAATAAACGTAAATACTGCACATGCACGGAAATTTAATGGGACCGTCCACTAAAAGGAACAGACTGTGCAGAACAAGCACAGCTTACAGGGAACATTGGTGGCGAGTGCCATTTTTTTCTTCAAACCGGCCATAACATGAAACATAACAGTTTCGCTGCCTTTGTTTGTCATTCCCTTTCCTCAGTCTCCTCGAGGAAATTTTGCCGGTCAGTGTTACTGAAATTGGGAGCGCTTCAGTTTCTCCTTACATTGTCCACGTCCCCTCTTTGCATGTCTGTCTTAGATCCTTCAGTGAAAGACTTTCATGAAATGTGTGACAAAATCACACATGAACTCCTACCTGACAGTGAACTCAGTGATCCCGATACTTTCCTACTTAGCTACAGCTGTAATCTTTAACTAGAAATTACTTTTTAAAAGCTGCACCCCCAGCACATTAATTCCATTTTACTTGGAATTTCTGCTGGAGGTTATCCAATGGATACACAAATGAGCTGACTCATGAAATTCTGATGGGTTTTATCGCTGCAGAGCATTGGTGGGTGTAACTCTTAATTTGTTGGAGTAAATCCAGTGCAACTCCATCGTGTGGAATTTTTGGGCATACAGGGATTAATTTCTGGCTGATCAACACAAAAGAATAAACAATATAAACTAATTTTAATCTCAGGCTGATAGGAGGAAAGATTGAATAAGAAATAGGAGTAGGAGTAGGCTATGCAAGCCTGCTCTACCATCATGACTGATCAACTCACTTTCCTCTATCCCCGTTGTAAGATTTCTAAATCTCTGGCATTAAATTGACAGCGAGACTGATTCTTTTAAAACAATTCAGAACAGTTTATTAAACACACACACATGTTCATCTATCAGCAGTCGTCAGTTACCTTAGGGATACAACAGATACAATGTTACAGTAATGGTATCCAGCAGGAGGTCTGCGTGTGCTCAGGAGAGAAGGAGAAGAGATAAAAATATTTGGCTTGAGTTCTTATACCTCTCAAAGCCATTGTTCCTCAGAAAGTCCCAGGATTGGATCTTGGTTCCAGGGCAGTTCCTTATTGGCTCTCCTCACCCATGTGTCTGTCTCGACGCATTCCTTGATTAGGTTAATGGCTTTCCAATTAACACAATGCACAAACTACCATGCTGGAGGTCTGTGAGCTTCCATTTTGAATCTTTCAAAACTGTCTTTTTCGTATAGTCTACACTTTAAAAAACTTGCACATACACAGGGCCCAAGTTTCCACATGATTCGCGCCTGATTTATAGGAGCAACTGGTGGAGAACGGACTATTTTAGAAATCGCAATTCTCCACATTTTTTTTCTGCAGTTCTAGTCAGGTAGAACAGTTCGAGTTTAGAACAGAATTTTTTCTTCAAAAGGGGGCGTGTCCGGCCACTGACACCTGATTTGAAAGTTTCCACAGTGAAAATGTACTCCAAACTAAAGTAGAATGGAGCCAGTGAATGATTTTTGTAGAACTGAAAAAAACCTGTTTTACACATTAAAAAATACAGGCGCAGGTTACAAATTAGGCGTCCCAGAACGAG